>NC_140180.1:103887723-104445030 GCF_963971535.1 Notolepis coatsorum
GAAGTGCGGTGAATGTGGTGTGGCCCTCTGTCTCATTCCAGACAGGAACTGCTAAAAGTGTTATACAGATGATGATGATAATGATTCTACTACGTATGATGTGGTAGGTTTTCTCATCATAGAAACTAGGGATGCTCCGATATTGATATCGGTATCAGCCGCCGATATCAGTAAAATAGCTGGATCAGGTATCGGTAAAAAAATAAATACCGTATATATATATCTGATTTAAAAATTAAAAATAAATCTTATTTTTTATAATAAATAAAATAAGAAATAACCATTCAGTACATTTATATCTATGTGTTAATTTGTTACATTTAGTTTCACTAAATTAGGAAAGTAATGTTTTAAGTCATGCCTTGCACAAAATAATGATCCCAGTCTCTTCCACACAGTGACAGTGAGGCATACAGTTTATTAATTGAATGAATGAAGTTTATTTTCTGTCTTTGTTTACAACAAATCAAAAACACACTTGTGATCCTTTACAATTCTTAAAAACTAATATATTTTAATATATATAAAAAAAAAAAACGTGGGTTAAATTATTTAAATGTTTTGTACTTTTTTGGAGAAAAAAATTTGGACAATGGGTATCGTATCGGTATTGGCCAATACCCAAACCCAGGTATCGTTATCGGGACTGAAAAAGTCGGATCGGTGCATCCCTAAACATGTGTTGTTCTTTTATAGATACTGACAACTCTCATCCTCTCTCTTCTCCTCTCCTCTTCTCCCTCTTCTCCTCCTCTTCTTATCTACTCTTCTCCTCTCTCTTTTCTCCCCTCCCCTCCCCTCTCCTCTCCTCCTCTCTCCTCCCCTCCTCTCTCTTCTTCTCTCACAGCTGTGATGACCCTGAAGCTGCCGTACCTGAAGAGACGAGGAGTGGGTCTTGATCCGGGCATCAAAGACAGACTCTGGCTCAGTGTCCATTGGCCCAAGGGGAAGCCAACACAGCTGGTCTCCAGCTGCTTCAGGTAGGAACACAGCCAGAGCTCATAGCCAGAGCCCACAGCCAGAGGAGATGTCACTGTTACATCTATCTATAAGGACCTTTCTTTGGTCCTTATTATGTTGTCCACCTCAACACCTTGCACACCTGACCACCCTTGTCCCTGTCTTTAACTAATTTGTGTCTGTAGATATATATAGTGTGTGTGTTTTAGCTGAACTCTGCTTACCTTACTAAATGCCATACACACTGCCATTGATGTTATAAATGGGTCTAAAATATTCGGTGAGACTTGAAAGTGGTTTGAAAATTGCAATGTGTAGGTAAGTTGACAGTTACCACCTACATTTAGAAATAGTTCCTATACTCATAATTTTTAAACTGCAACATTAGTACCTTTGACATATTACACAGAATAATATGGCTGTATAGTTTATTTATACTTCAGAAGTATTATATTTAGACTTGCTCCTCAAAATGAATGGAAGTGAATGAGGAGCCTGACACCTGGGAGGAGTGGTGGTCAGGGGTGCAGTGCTGGGCATAAGCGGTCAAACGACGTTTGGGCTTCGTCACTGAGGCAGAAGTATGCGCATCCTATTATTATGCAAAGTCTAGGTGATAAGTGCCGGCCGCGGTATACGGCGCGACGACACAAAAATGACTCGTCGGCCCGTATACCCCGGCCGCCGGCACTTATCACCTAGACTTTGCATAATAATAGGATACCGACAACCAAATACAAGCCCTGTAGGTGGGGGGTTGCTTGATCTCCCGACTGGAAGGATGAGACAAGTTGTATCGTCTGTTCTGTGCGCAACCGAGGGAACATGTGTGCACGTGGCGTTTGGCCTTGGCCCATATTACGACTGCACCACTGGTGGTGGTGCAGACGACAGGGACAGCAGTGGTCGTTAACTTGCATGTAGATAACTAGATGGAGGTAAGACTGCTGATTTTTGAGTTCTACTAAAGTGAAATATCCATTACTGAGACTAATGGTGAGTCGGGCTACATACAACCCAGGGCTAGACGAGAGAAAGTGTAGAGAGTGACATTTGAGGCACGTCCAGCGACACGCTGTGACACCTTTTCCAAGACGGGAGAGGGAGGGAAGAAGCGAAGTCGGTAACTAAATCATCATGATGGAATTTGGTTTGAGATTGAGCAGACAACCTCAGACCTTATTTTACAAGTAGTGTTGCTTACATGCTTTCGAGCAACACTGTACTTATTGTAATTATTTTATGCTTATGTCTGCATTTTCTACATTGCACTACTTTTATTGTCTTTTATACATATTCTTATGTCTGCACTTTATGCATTGCTTTTATTCTGTCAATGGTAGGGATGGGTACCGAATTCGGTACTTTTGAGGAACCAAAACACGTCGGTACTACCGAGTATCGATTCAAGTGAGATACCGATTACCTTTTTTCTTTTCGTGTCAACGTTCACACGCACAATATATGCTTACCTAGGATTTGACTTGATTCAACAACAAAGCAGTCGGAGCAATGGCAAGCCGAAAACTGTCGAAATTGTAGTTATTTGAATTTTGGATTTTTTTTTTCGACTGAGGTAGGTAAATACAATTTCTTGAAACTAAAGTACAGAAAAAAGGTACCGTTGGGTACCGGTATCGATTCACAGGTACCGGTACCGTATCGGTTCAAATGTGAAAGGTACCCATCCCTAGTCAACGGTATGCTAATTTGATGACTATGTTCATTTTATGCTATTTGCTGTGAAGCACTTTGAGCTGCAATAATCCATGTATGAAAGGTGCTATATAAATAAAGTTATTATTAATAATATGGCTTTTAGGCAGTCGCTGACGGACGTTCTGGACATCCAAGACCATGAAATCTAATGTTAGCAGGCTGCTTCAGCTCTAGTTGTAACGTTAGCTAGGCTGCTTCAGCTGTAGTTGTAACGTTAGCTAGGCTGCTTCAGCTGTAGTTGTAACGTTAGCTAGGCTGCTTCAGCTCTAGTTGTAACGTTAGCTAGGCTGCTTCAGCTATAGTTGTAACGTTAGCTAGGCTGCTTCAGCTGTAGTTGTAACGTTAGCCTTACCAGTGCGAGGGCCACCGTAACAAACAAAGAGCTGATCGGTAGCCCTGAGGTCCCGAGTCCGACTGAGGTAGACCCCCAAAGCCCGGACGGGACACGACAGGTGAAGGCTCGCCTCTAACCAGTGTTGTGCTAGTTACTGAAAAATAGTAACTCAGTTACTTTACTAGTTACTCATTTCAAAAGTAACTCCGTTACGTTACTAGTTACTTACACCCAAAAGTAATGCGTTACTGTGAAAAGTAACTATTTAGTTACTTGAAGAAGAGAGAAATTGCTCCCATGCAGCCAGATACAGATACTCAAAATCGGTTGATCAACTTGACAGTTTCCATTCACATCACTGAACTCTGCTAAGCAATGTGGTCTAGAATATACAAACACAAATCTGACACAAACACAAATGTCCCGACGTAATAAGAAATGCACCGTGCCTAATTGCTCGGAGGTTGAGCGCAGGCACGTTTAGGTTGCGCGCATGCACGTTTAGGTTGCGCGCATGCACGTTTAGGTTGAGCGCATGCACGTTTAGGTTCTAGGTTGAAAATAAGTGCTTGAGGAACAGCATTGATATCTGTCGCCGGAGCGTTTCATTATAACAGTCTTGCAACGTTGTTTAAGATATCAATCGTGCATTGCAACGTTAGAATAGTTAGGATATCAATTGTGCATGAAACGACTATATTTATATTGTTTGATTAGTATTGATGAGATTCCCTGGCAGAAGTCAAAATGCGTTTTGATCAACTTGAGTTTCCATTCATTTACATTCACATCACTGCACTCACCAGTGTCTGTCGAGATGTAAAGTTAGTCCAGCAGCCCCTTAAACATTTTCTTTGTTTCATTTCCATGTTGTACTGTATATTCTCTCTCCAAGTAGTTGGAAAAAGTTTTCCGTCCCATTTGCTGTGTGTCGCCTCGTATCATTCTATGCGGGTGGCGAGTGGATTTGGATGAGTCCTCGTAGTTAACGTTATACTCCAGTATCTTTGAGCCAAAACACAAATGACATAACTAAAACGTTATTTTCTTTTCGCTCGACAAAAGAGAAATACGCAGTAGCTGCCTGGGCGCTGCCATTATCAGTCAGGAATCTCAGGAATAGTAAACAAAACACGCCCCCAGCATAGCGTTCCCCGCAGCCAGGCAGACAGGATATGAGGATAATAATAATAATAATAATAATCACTACCGCTCGCTATCAATCTACGCCGTATATAACGCAAATAACGCAGTGACGAACCATTCAGTAACGTAAGTAGCGTTACTGAATTTCAAAAGTAATGCGTTAGAGTACTAGTTATCGCCAAAAGTAACTTAGTTACTGTAACGCGTTAGTCCCAACACTGCCTCTAACCCACTAGCGTGAGGCAGCGGATGAAACGCCTGAATCACAATATCCCTGGAGCGAAAAGAGCTCTGGATATTTTTTGGCACGAAGACTGGATTAGGCCTCGGAGTCGCACCGCTATTGGCACGAATAGACAAGCACTCAGGCCGCACCGAGAGAGCACACGGCTCACCCACGCGCTTAGCGGAGGTGATGGCCAGCAGGAACGCAGTCTTGAAAGATAGCTGTTCCAAAGACGCCAGCTCAAGAGGCTCAAACGGGGCCTCAGACAACCGGCCGAGGACCAGTTGGAGGTCCCAACTCGGAGACCGAGAACGTTCCACCGGCTTGAGACGCCGAGCGCCAAGCAGGAAACGCTTCACAAGAGGGTGGCTGAACAACGTACCGCCCTCAAACCCCACATGACGAGGATATAGCCGCGGCATATACCCTCACCGTCGAGGCCGACAGTCTACCCAATAATAGACTGAAGGAAGGAAAGGACAGCGTCCAGGGGGCAGGACACCGGGTCCCAGCCCCCCACCTTACACCACTCTTGAAAAGTATGCAACCTACCTGCGTAAACCGCGATAGTGGAGGGAGCATGCGCGTTCCGGATGGTGTTGACCACAGAAGGGTCAAGACCCATCCCCTCCAGACTCACCCTCTCAACAGCCAAACCATCAGCGGCTGTCCCAGAACAGGGAACAGCCACAGAGACCCGTGCGCCTGAGAGAGGGCCCGTGATGACCAAGGAACAGGCCATGGCGGGGCTACCAAGAGCTGGATCAGGACCGGGAACCACACAGCCGTGCCCTGGTCCGGCGCGATCAGGATCAAGGTCCTGCGTATCCGCTCCAACAGCTGAGCTATCGGATGTATAGGGGGAAACGCGTACAGAATCCCGGAGGGCCATGGATACATCGAGAAGGCATCCACCCCCAAGGGAGGATTGTCCCCCCGACTGACCGAAAACCATAAGGGGCACTGGTGAGACTGTCTGCTCGCAAACGGATCCATCGTGGCTTCCCCGAACCGGTCCCAGACTTGTCTGACTATGTCTGGACGTAGTCCCCATTCGTCGGAATGTGGACCGCCCCGTGACATCGCATCCGCGCCCACATTCCGCTTGCCAGGGATGTGGAGCGCCCTCAGGCTGCGCAGATTGAGAGACGCCCATAGCCAGAGCTCGACCGCCGCCCGGTGCAGACGGATGGAGTGTACTCCACCCGGTCTGTTGATATACAACGCTGTCGTCGTGTTGTCCGTCCTGACCAACACGTGCTCGCCCACCACCAAGTGGCCGAGCCGCTTGAGGACCAGAAGGACCGCCTTCAATTCCAACACTGATATGCAGTGCAGACCGGGCAGCATGGACCGTCCAGCTGCCCCCTACTGCGTTGGTCCGACACGCCCCCCCCCCCCATCCCGTGAGGGAGGCGTCGGTGAAGACCGTGACGTGTGACAGCCTGCTGCCCATGGAGACCCCGCTGGTGAGGGTACCAGTCCTCCCCCAGTGGTTGAGATCCACCAGTATTGACATGGGAACCTTCAAACGTTTCCACTTGCCTCTCACCAGGTCTATTCCCATACTGGAAAACCACCTCTGTATCCTCCTCATGAAGAGGAGGCCAAGAGGGACCACAGAGTGAGCAGATGCCATCATACCGAGTAGGCGCATCACAGACAGCGCCGCAACCGTCCTGCCAGGACGGAGCCCCCTGAGCACGTCGAGGATAGCCACTCGCCGCCGCTCCGAGAGGGTTGCCCTCATGGGCCTTGAGCTTAGAACCAAGCCCAAGTACTCCACCTGTTGACTGGGAAGAGGAGTACTCTTCTTCCAGGTCACAGCCAAACCAGGAATTCCACCACCAGCCTGGTATGAGACCTGGCGACCTCCTCCGACCGGCTGAGGAGCAGAATGTCGTCGAGATAGAAAATAACTCGTATCCCCTGATGACGTAGAGGCTCCAGCGCGGTCTCTACGCACTTGGTGAATTTGCAGGGGGCCAGAGAGTAGCCGAACGGCAGCCTCTGGTAATCGTACGCCACACCCTGAAAAAGGAACCGAAGGAATTTCCTGTGAGGAGGGAAGATCGGGATGTGAAAATACGCATCCTTCAGGTCTATGGAGGTGAACCAGTCTCTCACCCTGACGGGAGCTCATCGGGTGTTTGACGGTCAACATCCTGAACCGCCTCGTCACAATCGGCCGATTGAACGCAGACAGATCCAGTATAGGTCTGACGCCTCCCGATTTCTTGGGCACCAGAAAATACCGGGAGTAAACGCCACACATCGCGTCCTCCCTTGGGACCACTAACAGACATTGGATCTCGTTGGCCAGAGCTGTCACTGCTGCTGACCCTGACAACAAGGTCTGCACCAGAGGGTGGGGTTGTGCAAACTGCAACACAAGCCCCCGCCTCAACGTTCTCTCCATCCACCTCGACATATGGCACTGCTGTAGCCATATGTGATGGTAATCCCAAAGCGCACCCGCCGCCACTTCGCGCTGGTCCGCTAGGAACTGTAGATAGGCGGCCCGGTCCCACCCGCTGTGCGTTGCCAACCCTGGACCCGCTAACCGCGCGAGCAGGGCGTTTCGTGGAGTCGGGATATCGGACCCTGACACTACCCACGAGGCAATTGCACCCAAGGGCCGGTTTGATATGGGGGAAGCTGACATCACACTGGGTGACAAGCTCCCCCACTGAACACCTCGCCAGCATGGACATGCAAGGTGTGAGGCCCCCACACTGCCCGATAGGGTGGGTTCCCACACACCGTAGCCCTGCAGTGATATTACTACCACCCAAATCACGCGCGCCTGCCAGACCTCTTCCGGCCGTGGGAGGCACTAACGTGATACCCGGCCTGGCGAGGTCGGGGGAACCCGCGCTGTGCCTCAAGAGGCCTCAAGCCCCCCTGCTGACAACCTTTGTAGTTGACAGACGTAACACCAGGCTCACCTGACGCAGAACGCACAACATTCTCACGGACAGACCCAGGCCTAGCCATCAACTGGGTGCCAGCCCATGTTCCCATGAGAAGCGAAACGTGGCGCCGCTTGCACTTCATTGAAAGCACGCGGCCCGCAACCAAAGGAAACAAATCGGAGCCCTTATCCCACTGGTGTTGGGGGGGGGGGGGGGGGGGGTGACCGGAGAGCGAGCTAGACACAGCTAGACGGCGACGGTTTTTCAGGCCGTGCTCATCTAATGTAGCCGATCCCTCGGCCGCCAAGGCTGTCGCCCTTGCGGTCACCTGTTTTCGTTGTGTCCAGGGTACCTCAGGCGGGGGAAACATGGCCGTTGGTTGAGGGCCTCGCCACAGTCGTTGACGAGGCCGTGCTCTCACCTCTGGCTGCATGGTGCGAGGCAGTGTGGGGCCCAGGTCAAATACCGCCCACGTTTCCACGGAAAAACCAAAGAGTCCCTCCGCGGAAAGAGGAGCCCTAAGGAGAAGAAACATTTTACTCCTCCCCAAGGGAAGACTGCTCCAACCAGAGATGCCTGTGAATAAGAGTTGATAGCATCCTGATTCTCCCTGCGGTTATAGCTTGCGACTGAGTTAAAAGTTCTATAACCCCAAAAACACGCGTGATGTTTTCGGCGTCGGCTGGCCCTACAGCCCCACTACCCGACACCATTGTGGACAGAAAAACACTCAACTGAGCAATGACACTGGCTGCTGCTAAATTCCATCCTGTGGCGGAAAACATCATCAGCCCATACCGCCACCTGCCGGGGCGACTCGCCCTCAGGCGTCGGCTTCCGGGTGGGACACCGTTCAACCCTGCCAGGGCAAAGGATCGATGCTACCTGGCTCTCAAGCCAGGGCACACCTGCCTTGCGCCCTGTTGTCAGCCCATTCACCCATAAAAAGGGTAAATAAGCCTCAGCAAAACCCCCCACATTAGCTACCGACTGACCTTCATCAATGAACCGGTTAAGAGGAGGGAAAAGTGGTGACAGCCCACGGTGGGGAACAAAGGAACAGTGACCCAGCATCTTAGCATTAGCCGCGCGCTCCAGGATAGCTGGGAAAACATCCAACTCAGAGTCATGACGACAACGTTTACCCAGATATCCTGCCCCTTGCGCCAATACACAACTCGGTTGTCTCACGGGACAACGAGCAGTATCACAAATGCTAGCATTGATGCCTGGTAGCATAGGCCCTACCTGTGCGCGACCTAGCCCGACAGCTAGCCGCCGCGCGACGTCCCTCGATCCGCTGTCACGAGACAAGGAAACCCCAGGACAGGCCCGATGCGCTGTTAGGATGTGCCGAGAAGATTCCAGGGGCTGGCGAATCTCTGGCGAAAACCCAACATTGTTCAATTTCTCTCTGCATTTCATGACTAGTTCATGGAGTGCACTGCAGCGTCCATGATGGGGAAAAAAAAGAGGAAGGGGGAGTGTGACCATGTCCGGTGTCTTATAGGAGGACGCTGGAGGGCGGCTACGTGGCGTAGTGGGCAAGGCGCTCGCCACGAATGCGGAGACGCTGGGATCGCCTGTTCGATCCCAGCGCTCCACATTGCTTTCAGTTTAGCTGGTCGTCCACAGTAATACACATTGGCCGTATTACGGGGAGGGAAACTGAAGGGTGGGGATTGGGCGTTGTGGACAGCGACTCCTACAGGTCGGTTGGTGCGCCTGCGCAGTAGAATCGAAGTGTCGGGGGCAGCGTGAGCCTCCCACGCGTTACTCCTCGCCACTGAGAGATCGAGCTGCGCAGGAGAAAAGATGCGACTGCTGTTACCTCAAGTACCGGAGGTATGTATGACTTAGTCCACATTGCAGCCGGCTTGTGGGAGGCAAGAAACAGCGTTCGTGACAGGGGAGGGTTGAATTGGATGATACGAAATTGGGATGGGAGAAAATATAGAAAATGGGAGAAAAAAGTGGATCAAAAAAAAAAGGAGGACGCTGGGGCGGGGCCTGGTCAGGTGCATGGGTGCATTTGTTTTGTTCATGAACACAGTAGATGCTCGAGATGAGAGATATCTCATTATGGCGAAGAGCGAGACGCGATTGCCAGTAATGCTATATAACTGAGTTTTCCTTTGTACACAGTTTACCAAAATCACTCCTAATCACTCATTTGTGAATGGATCTTTATGAAATTTGGATATGTACTAGGGGTGGGACGATACACATTCGAACCGTGTACCGTACGGTACGACCCCCACGGTTCGGGGCGTCTGTATCGTACGGTTCAGATGACGCGCAAATAAAAAAATTCATTTGGTGGAGCCGGGAGAGGTGAGCACTGGCTGCAGGCAGCAGCAGCACTGCAGCCAGGTGCTAGTCAGTTTGTGTAAAAATGGCAAGCACAATATAAATCAATCTTCATTACGTCTTTAAAAACATAGCCATTAACATTACATAGGCCTACACACATCTTGCCATAGCGTTAGCAGTTTGTACAACACAACGCAGTCAATGAAATGTTACCGTAGCTACTAGCTAGCAGAGGGGGAAATGGGAGTCTGAGAGGCGGGGTGTTTAAAGACAATGATAGGCGTCTATTCAACATCCAAGAAGGCTAACATACAACTGTGTTTTACTAACTCCAACCGGGACTATTGCCGTGTTTCCACTGCGCGTTGATGTTATGAACTCGTCCTAACGTTACCGGAGCTGATAACATTGCCTGAGCTGAAGGTCCGTGACACTAAAATGTCCGTGGGGACCCGCGCCAACCCATAGATAGTTCCAACTCACCGAATTACGTAATCCACCACAGTTGCACTCAATATTTAAATAATGTTAGTCTAAATAAATGTAGACAGATAATGTACGCATTTTAAAAATAGAATGAACAGAGCTGTGTTGTTTTTAAACGGTACAGTGTGTGTGTGTTAGTTTGATGTATGCTGCCATTGTATTTCAAATACTGCACTTTAATGACTTCCAAGGACAACGATGTAAATAAGTCATTGGCTTTTCGTTCCTCTCCTTGACAAAAGCAAATATGTGATGTAATGATCTGTATATGTTTTGTTGTCTAAAATAAATACCATACCATATCTGTCTCCTCACCCCTGAGGTGAGAGAGTGAGCGTCTGTCTCCTCTCCCCTGATGTGAGAGAGTGAGCGTCTGTCTCCTCTCCCCTGATGTGAGAGAGTGAGCGTGTGTCTCCTCACCCCTGATGTGAGAGAGTGAGCGTCTGTCTCCTCGCCCCTGATGTGAGAGAGTGAGCGTGTGTCCGTGGCCCCCTATTTGCTCACTCTCCTCAACACACGCATTGCGTCGTGATTGGCTAGCTGGTCTTGATGGCCTTCTAGCTGCAGGTGCACCTGGAAGTGGAAACCCAAATATGGGCAGAGCCTAGCCATTGGGCCGCTACGTAGCACCCTTCACTCACCAGGCCCAGTGGTGGCTCAGGGGTTGCCACAGTATGTAAATGTTGTGTATTCCTGCAATAGGAAGATGCCACTTGTCCAGTTGCCACTGTGGCTTGTAAATGTTCATCCTCTCCTTTTGTATCCGTGTCTGTCTGTGTGTATGTGTGTCTCTCTAGCGGGGAGCTCCTGGTGTGGGACTTGACCAAGGTGTCTCAGAAGTGGACCGTGTTGGGCTCGTCCTGCGAGGGACAGAACCACAGCAGGATCGTGTTCAACATGAGCTCTGTGTGTCTGCAGGACGACAGACAGCTGCTGCTCTCCACCTCCATGGACCGAGAGGTGGGACCCCGGGTCCCCTGGGCTGGGCCTTCTAGACGGGGCTGAATGATTTGGGAAAGACCGTATCTAATTGTGATGTATTTTTTATTGATATTTTTAACTGCAGTCTGATTAACGGAATCGGAGGGAATGATCATTTTTGCGTCATTATTCATTCAAACAAAAAAAAATTGTCATGGTGTGATCTTTAGGACCTGTACCAAACAAAGATCAAATCAAATGTATTTGTAAAGCCCGAAATCACAAGGTAATGCCCCCATGGGCTGTACAAGTCTTCTTTAAACAAGTCAAGAAGAAACATCACAATAAAATAAAAAGAACAAAAACCACCATAAAATCCAAATATTTTATGTAGGAAAAAAGCACCACATGCGATGTGGAGGAGAGAAACCTCAGATGGGCTGTTCAGAGGGGGATCACCCAACTTGGATGTCGGTGATAATGTAGTGTTGCTATGGATAAAACAGGCAAATAGTTGCTATGTATGTATATATATAATAAAACACATGTGTACTTGCAATAGCAACTAAGGTAAATAAAAAAGTTAATAAAATAGAGCCAAGAACAACAACAACAAAAAGAAAAGCATAGGGAAACAATTGAATGAAGTCTGTAGAAAATTATTTGTAGGCCGGGACTTCTCCGCAGCTTAATTTAATACTTAATTTTTTTAAATTTAAATTGTAATTGATCTTAATTTATTGACACACATTTCGTCTTTAACAAATATTGCACTTCCTGCAATTTGGATATTGCACAAATCTCGATGAATTGTTCAGCCCTACTTTGAAAGCATGTGATTTAATCTGTATCCAACATCGTATCCACTCCCTCATACTTTTTTTTATGTAGCCTAATTATTTTGAAATATATATATATATATTATAATTTTTTTTTAAATAATATGAAGGTATGCAAAGGTGTGGACTTATACAAAAAAAAATTACACACTGATAACTTTTTGTTAATCAAAAATCTATTCCTTGCAGCAGTATTTATACATTTTATTTTACCATTTTTGAATGAAATGGCACCATAACAATTGTATTGCAAGATAAAGACATAAAAAAGGATGTAATATCAAATCAATTTGTACATAGAAACTGAAATACTGTTATACCATCAAAATTAAGAAAACTATTTGGATATGCTATTTTGGTCATAACCTTAGCATTCCCCTCTTAGTCGATTAATCTGTCATTTATTTGAGTGATTAGTGGTTTTTATGCTAGTTTTTTTTATGCCCCAATTACCCTGGAAGGTCGACGACAATTGCACCCGGATTCACCAACGCGTGGAGAGGCTGTCTTAACTCGCCAAAATGATCACAGCTGCTATGCCCAGAATGAGATACGTCACTCATTGACAAACTTGAACGCACGTTCCTGTTTACCTAATTTGCATACAGGCACGCCTGTCCAGCTCATTATAATGCGAGGGCCGTGTGGAAATAGAGGTTCGGAATTGCCCCGTATTCAACAGGTAGCGGAATCGCTTTGCGAGTCGCAAATTGCGACGGATCAAAATTAGATTAGATTCAAATGTATTATCACACAGCACACTATATACCTATAGTGGAATAGACTATTAACACATTGAGTGCCAGCCATGCGGAGCGCTAAAAGCCTCCGTATGCCAGCGTCCACTTCAATGATGGAGCTCTCATATTTGCAAACGCATAAACTATGTCTTAAATTATGGCTATGTGTCTAATCTGGCCGTCGCTTATCAATGACTTGTTTGCAGTCAACATTGTCCAAACGGATTGTTTTTTAATCTGTTCATTTCCGTTTTATACCATTTAGAAAAACGCTATTTTTTTTTTAAAGTTTCAGGAAAATATAAAGATGCTGTGATAATCACCCTTTACTGGAATATTCTGGAATACACAAAAAACTTTGTAATTTTTCGGCCTATTTATGAATCGTTTTCAAATAAATGCTAGATTATCGATAGTATATGTGTACTTATGCATGCTATAGAAGCGAGCTGAAAAATCGATTCTCTCATTTCCTGATCAGCACACACACACACGCACACACACACACACACACACACACATAGGGCACATGTTGATATCTCTGTGAAAAAAGTTCTGATTATCCTAAGACTGGTAAAATAGATTCCTTACCTCAGATCAGATGTTCTCCAAAAAGATTATTCCAATTCCTGATCGCCATTCCAAATATCGATTGCGTTTATTGATCCAACGCTGGGTACTGGAAATATGTATTCCACGCTGTTTTGGGGCTCGGCAATGAATCCGATCCTCTCGGGTGACTTGCCCGAGAAGTAAAATGAGGAAGCAGGATTCCCCCCCCCAATGTGTTTCATTCAATCCATTCCAAAGGGGTGCAGTACCACAGGGAGATACGATAGGGGGCGGTATTTTCCCAATGGAGCTCAGAGAGAGTTTGCAGCACTAACGTGAGACTAGATTGATGAAATATGAATTCAAATCGCTAATAAAAGAAAACAGAGATATCTCGTCGCTGGCACTCAAAGTGTTAATATTCCATATTTTATACCATCTTGTGGCACGCTCCTGGCCATGCACCTGCCGCAGCACGTACTGTATAGTCTACGTGCAGTAGTAATGAATGAACGCAGTAGGCTTATATTAATATTCTAATGACTTGTTTTATTAGGAGATCACAGATACTGCGCTGCCATAGTCATTTTCACAGTTCGACTACGGGACAGTTCGACTACAGGACATCTCCACGGAGTCCGGTCCGCTCACAGTACGCCCAACTCTGGCGGCCTTAATGTGTACTGTACTTACTGTACGTATAGGGCAGAGCATATAGTATCTACTAAATCCTAATGAAACAAGTAATTAGAATAATATAAGCCTACTGTTCATTCATTAGACATTCATTAGCCAGGAGCGCGCAACAAGACGGTATAAATATGGAATATTAATAGTCTATTCCACTATAGATACAGTATATCCACGCAATTAGCTTTAGTTCTTATTTATTTATCCACTGTCATTTGCAGTGTTGGTGTAGTCCTATTATTTATTTTCGGACATCAAATGCGTTGTGAGGCATGAGTTTAAATATAAAACATATTTCTTTATCATACAAATATTGTCATATTTATTTTAATTATGATTAATTAATTCCAAGGAGGCCTGTAGAGTTGACATGAACGAAATCACTATGATTCCTCACAAATAAAGCCCTTAAGAACACGGCGCACACCAGTCTGTCAACTTACGACTGCTATTCAGCGATCCTAAATCCTGCTCTTAGTTAGGACCGAATCCAGGAGAAGGGACCGTTCGTGAATCCCAAAATCGGCCCGAAAATGTCTTAAGTGGCGCTACCACCAAAAAATGTCAGATCTTTTGTCCTAAGTCCGTTGGTGAATGAGACCCATTGAATCCTTGTGTCCATAAAATGATGTAGATGAAAAAATTTATCTCCAAAATGTGCCTACATCAGCATTAGAAATAGCTTACAGAAATAATTATCTAATTTTAAGAATCGGTTCATTTACCCACCGTATTGAAACGTATGCGCAAGAAGAATGAAGCTTTGATTATTCAATGGTAAACTAAAACGACTGAAGCTTTGATTATTCAATGATAAACTACTGAAGCTTCTTCCCAGAGATGGTGCTCAGGACAGTCCTACAAGCATTATGTTGTTATTCAATGATAAACTACTGAAGCTTCTTCCAAAGATGGTACTCAGGACAGTCCTACAAGCATTATGTTATTCAATGATAAACTACTGAAGCTTCTTCCAAAGATGGTACTCAGGACAGTCCTACAAGCATTATGTTGTTATTCAATGATAAACTACTGAAGCTTCTTCTCAGAGATGGTGCTCAGGACAGTCCTACAAGCATTATGTTGTTATTCAATGATAAACTACTGAAGCTTCTTCCCAGAGATGGTAGTCAGGACAGTCCTACAAGCATTATGTTGTTTTGCAGATAAAGTGCTGGGACCTGGAGAATCTGGACTGTGTGTGGACCCTGCCCACCCTGGGAGGCTTCGTCTACACGCTGACCTTCTCCCCTGTGGGAACGGGCTGCCTGGGGCTGGGTGTAGGAGACAGTATGATCCGAGTGTGGAGCACCATATCCATCCAGAACCAATACGACACTAAAACCTTTTGGCAAGGCATCAAGTCCAAGGTCACAGCGGTAAGGGGGGGCCTGGATGCCCACAGTCATTATTTTATTGTTGGGGGTCAGCCCAGACGTAGAGACGCTGATGAGTAACTGAGAGGTTGCTGGTTCGATCCCCATCAGCTGACAGAGATATGTATACCCTGCTGTGAGCTGGCGACTGGAAGGTGGTTGGTATAGCTTTAATGGTGCTCATCCGCTCCTGCCATAGTGCCCTTCAGCAAGGCACTACACCCCAAACTGCAGATGACTCTTAAGCTCTGACCTCTGATGAAATACACGTATGTGTGGACTACTGTATATGTAATTAACTTGTGCAGCATTTTCCAATGAAGTAACTTAAACCCATACGTTCTATCCGTTTGTGGGCAGAACAGTTTTTACACATAATGTAGATTTTTATATAATAATTATAATTATATATTTATAATTTTTAGGGCTTTCAGTTTATCGCGTTAATTAGATTAATTAATTAGATTAATTAATTACACAGCAAATTATCACGTTATGAAAATTAACTCAAAATTTATAAAAAAAAATATCTTTAATTGTTTTTTTTAATAAAATTTTTTTTAAATCTCATTCATTCCATAAGAACGTAGAACACATTTACAGACTTTTTTTATATGGTCCATTTGCATGTTCTTGGTATCTGATTCTAGGGACATCTATGGATCTCAGGGAATGTATTCCCAGTGTCAGAAATACTGTCTGTTACTAGGCTTGAGTAAATTGTAATGAACCAAATGAGAATATCAATTACATTTTTTTTTATCTTTGACTGTGAATAACACTATGCTCAAATTGACCAGACCTGAAAAATCTAAGCAAATTAATAGATGGAAGATGATTAAACAGAAGGTTTTGTAGATACAGTACTGAATTCTGCCATCCGGACACATGAAATATGATTATAGAATATAGAATATCAGGCATAAAATGGTTATGCGATTAAAATGCGATTAATTAGATTAATTTATTACAAATCCTGTAATTAATTAGATTTTTTTTTAATCGCCTGACAGCACTAATCATTTTGTTTCTTGCAGCTGGCCTGGCATCCAACAAAAGAAGGCTCATTGGCTTTTGGGACAGACGATGGTAAAGTCGGTATCTACGATGTCTTCTCGACCAAGTAAGAGAACCAATCCCAACTTAATTATCACCATAATTACAGACAATGGACCTCATGATCGAAGTGTACGTAACTATTTTCTGAACTATCTTCATAACTATCTTCGTAAGTAGTTCGTAAGAACACATTTACGAAAGATCGCCGGATGTCTAGACATGTAAAAAGGTCTTCGGAAATGGCCCAAGTGTTCTCAGCTGTGATCCACTGAATGAAGAACGTCACTCATTCTTAAACTAAAAACGAGTTCTCATACACCTGAATTTGCATACAGAAAGGCCAGCTCCTTATAGGGCATGCAAGGACCGTGTGCAAACTGATTCAACAGGTAGCGTGAATGCAGTTTGCTTTCCAATGAACTAGGTACAAAATTAGTACTACTGGGTACTACATTAAAGAGTGATCGAGTGTTGTACAGATGACAATGTGCTCTCTCTTGTGCATCCTCCCCAAGCCGCCTGCATCAGCATGTTGCTAATAAACTATCGATTTATATGGAATCTGTTAAACGTATCCTTTGTGTCTGTTGTCATTTGTGTGGGTTCAACTCGTGAACAGTAAAATGAGCAGTGGAATGTTTCTCCACTGGTTCTTACAATGTGCACACTAAGCAATGTAAAAAATAAATAAAACCAACAATAAATAATAACAATACAGAACAAGACTACTATATGGAATATTAATATATTCCACTATAGCTACTGTATATCCACGCAATTGGGTTTAGTGCTTATTTATTTATTAAAGTAATTTGCAGTGTTTGTGTTGTGCTTTTATTTATTTTCGGACATCACAACCCCTCGATGAGTCATGACTATAAATGTAAAACGTAATTGTTAATTATTCAAATATAAATCGAGTATTTATTATTATTCTAATTATTTAATTCCGTGGATGTCCGTAGAATCGACGTGAGCACAATCACCACTGATTTCTCCCAGTTTGTCCTATCTACGACTGCCTTTCCCCGTTCGTAAATCCTGTTCGTAGCTACGAACGAATCTCTGAAAAGAAACCGTTCGTTCATGGCAAAATCGGCTTGAGAAGTTTGTAAGTGGAGTTACGAAGAAATTAGTTTGTAACTTTCTCGTAAGTCCGTTCGAGCATGAAGTCCAATATTACAAGTGTTAGGGAAAGTATTTTTTCCCCCATGAATCATATTTTCTTCTATTTATTTAGTGTAAGGCAATTTTTGGTTTATTTGTTTTTATTTTCATCATTTTTTATTTGTCACATTTACTTTGATGTGGGGGCAGCATTTTAATTCAGTGCTCCATTATTGCTAATCATCAGTTCCACCTCAACACCTATTACACACCTGACCATCCTTGTTTGGATGACTTATTTTTATTTAACCTTTATTTCACCAGGTAAGAAGCTTGAGCTCAGGGGATTGATTGAGAGGGAAGGTCAGGTCAGATTAGGCCAGTGCTTCTAAAACTTTTTCTGTCAGGCCCCCCTTTGGCGGACCAAAATATCTTGGGCCCCCCCCCCTCGCCCCAACAAAATAGTCATGAAATGGGCCATATTTAAATTGATTGAAATAACACCAATATCGTGACGTTTCAAATTGACAACACCTTCCCTCGCGAGAGCCACCTTGCCTCGCTGTGAAACAGCACTGCAGAATGGTCAGCTCCCATCTCCTCACACAGCGCAGAGAACAGGCGCGCTTTCACGGGTCGGGTTTTGATGAAATTTACCACGTTTATAACTTCTGTCAAAACCTCATTCAGCTCAGGGCTAAGCTGTCTTGACGCTAGCGCCTCTCTGTGAATTTACAGTGCGTCCATTGCACGTTTGGCGAGACCCCCTTGATGAGCGCCTGTAGCCCCCTCATTTTCCCTGCCATGGCCTGCGCACCGTCAGAGCAAAAGCCCACACAGTTCTCCCATTTCAGTCCATGTTCTGTCAGGTAACTGTCAATAATTTTGAAGAACTCATCAGCTGTCGCTCTGTTTTTGACATATTTGCAAAACAGCAGATCTTCACTCAGTGACTGGGAATTTACAAAGCGAACATAGGAAATAAGCAAACAGTCTTTATTGCTGTCAGTCTTTGACAAGGCAACACGCATGTCATCCTCAAGGCTCAACTTGGCCCTATATTTTGTTTTCAGAGCTGTCATGGATGAAAAGCCAGCTTCACACAGATATGTGGTGCTGAATGGTATCAACACCTTAACTGCTGCATCATGAGATACTTGGTACTCAGCACCACACTCTGAAACTAGCTCTCCAGGTGGTATCAGATGAGATTTCAATGAGTTCTTCCAAGAGTTTGGATGGAGATGTGTCAGGAAGCTTTGTCTCGATGTTGTCTGTAAAGTTTTTTTATCCAGAGTAACTTGGTGATCCTTTTCTGTGTTTTATTAAATAATGATTTTCAGATTTTGAGAAATGGTCAAACGTATCCAAATATGGTATTTTCATGGAGAACATTGCAGCTGCAACAGATAGCACTTCAGTGATAATTTTCTGTAATCCAATTATTATTATATATTTTTTTTTAATCTCAAGGCCCCCCCTGTCATGCCTCTGCGCCCCCCCTGGGGGGCACGCCCCACACTTTGAGAAACACTGGGTTAGGCTAAGCATCAAACATAACATCAATGCAGCGTGTACAGTAACCAGTAGGAATTAAGCAGAGAAGCATTTGCACACTCTCATATCGGTCAAGATATTTTTTAAGTCCAAGCTGCAGCTGATGTAGTTTGCAGGGTTTTATTGTCCAAAGGAAAGATGAATGATGATGAAAGTTAACAGAACAGTTGTCAGTTGTTTGTTAGATAAGCAGTTCCAACAGTAGGTTTGAAAGCGTGAATCCTCGGCAGGTGCCTAAATCGCACTGATTAGCAAGGTCTCTTATAATAGAGGTGGTGTGCCCCCTAGTGTTCAAACATAAATACAACACCATAATAATACAACTTCTAATATGTCGGTTTTGGCTTCTACAAATTGAATTGACCTCTCATTGAATTGCCCTTCTGAGGTTTCTGTTAAACCCTTGCCGTGGTATTTCCATATCTTCATTGATGGTTATGGTAAGGGGTGTCGGTCCATTGTAATGTGGGCCTGTGAACCCTGTAGAGACGTAACTGTGAAAATGGGAAATGCATACCTGACGAGTCATTTGTGATGGATCAGCCGGTGCTAATACTAGAGTTATATTTAGTTCATATACACAGACAAAACGGGGCATTGGTGCACCCCTAGTTTTACTTTTCCGTTAGTTGAATATTCATGAGTACATGATTTGTTTTTCTACCAGGCCGCCTCAGGTGTCTAACTCCTACCACAGGAAGACCGTGTACACATTGGCCTGGGGACCCCCAGTCCCACCTTTGTCATTTGGTAAGTAACTAACTCCTACCACAGAAAGACAAGTAACTCCTACTACAGAATACAACCAAGCCCTTCCATAGAAAGACAAGTAACTCATACCACATAAATACAACTAGCTCATACTACAGAAATAACTAACTCCTACCATAGGAAGGCAACTAACTTCTACCACAAAAAGACTACAAATCCTAGTCCTACCACAAAAAGACTACTAAGTTCTACCACAGAAATACAAGTAACTCCTACCACTGAATGACAAGTAATTCCTACCACAGAAGGACAACTAACCCCTACTATAGAAGGATAACTAACTACTGCGACAGAAAGATAACTAACTCCTACCACAGAGACAACTAATTCCTACCATAGACAAATTAAGATCATTACTATATTGAGATGAAACGTATTTGCATGTCTTCATACCCGTTTCAATTTCACAAAACTGTGTGTGTGGATGACCTCCAGGAGGGGCAGGAGACAAGCCGTCCTACACCCTGTACAGCTGTGCAGGAGAGGGACTCATTCTGCAGCATGACCCCTGGAAGCTGGCCGGAGACGCCTCCGACATAGATAAACTGATCAGAGATACGAACGGTATCAAGGTAGGAGATGGATGGATGGATGGATGGATGGATGGATGGATGGATGGATGGATGGATGGGTTATTTGTTTTGATGGGTAGACATGGCTGCAGAAAATGCATCACAAAGACATCATATTGCACTGTAATTTGTACTGGAAAATGAAATACTGTAAAATACTGTTATACAGTCAAAAGTAAGAAAAACACTGATAGGATATTTTGGCTATATCACCTAGCCCTACTTGTATGCATATTAACTTTGTCGAAGGCTGAAGGGGATCAAAGGTAATGTGAACAGATTGTAAAGGCGTTGTTTGTTTCCCTGCAGCACAAGCTGTCTCCACACACTGACATCAGCTGGAAGCCGGACGGGAGAGTGGTTGCCATCGGCAACGAGGACGGGTGAGTAGGTGTGACCGTCCCGATATGACCGTCCCGATATGACCGTCCCATCCAATAGAGCAGTGGTTCCCAAAGTCGGGGTCGCGACCCAAAGGTGGGCCGCGAGCAGCCACGGATGGGCCACGAGTTTAATTTTTTTTTTTTTTTTTTTTTTTATTTAATTTTTTTTGTCCGGCCACTGAACTTAGAAGCAGGCCAGGACAGTGTTTCTAGTTGTATTCTAAAATTCTATTCTATTGTATTCTAAAATGTGACTATATGGTTTTATATTAACTTAATAAATAAACAAAAACTAAAAATCTACTTATTTCAACGAACATTTCAAACTAAATAACAGATATGCACATAAAACGCTGAAAACAACCGAAGCAACAATAGTATTTTAATGAGGCTATTATTAGTATCATTATTATTTTGCAACAAGTTAGCCCTCTCATAAATAGCACATATAAATGAATAACTAACTTGAACTAACTTAATAGGATTGAAGTGATATTTGGCTTAAAAAAATGGGCAAAAAAAAAGAAAAAAAAGCGAGACGATGTGCATTGGGCCGCGGCTCTCTGACGCCTTATTTTCTGGGCCCCGGCCTGAAAAGTTTGGGAACCCCTGCAATAGAGCAGTCTACATTCGGAATCCAGGGAGGAACACTTAACAGGAGACAGGCCAGGCTAAGCTGGAAAAACACATCAAGAAGGTCCTGAGTTCAAACCCCAGCAGTGGTTAGCACTGTTGCCTCACATCAAGAAGGTCCTGAGTTCAAACCCCAGCAGTGGTTAGCACTGTTGCCTCACATCAAGAAGGTCCTGAGTTCAAACCCCAGCAGTGGTTAGCACTGTTGCCTCACAGCAAGAAGGTCCTGAGTTCAAACCCCAGCAGTGGTTAGCACTGTTGCCTCACATCAAGAAGGTCCTGAGTTCAAACCCCAGCAGTGGTTAGCGCTGTTGCCTCACATCAAGAAGGTCCTGAGTTCAAACCCCAGCAGTGGTTAGCACTGTTGCCTCACATCAAGAAGGTCCTGAGTTTAAACCCCAGCAGTGGTTAGCACTGTTGCCCCATTAAGAAGGTCCTGAGTTCAAACCCCAGCAGTAGTTAGCACTGTTGCCCCATCAAGAAGGTCCTGAGTTTAAACCCAAGCAGTGGTTAGCACTGTTGCCCCATCAAGAAGGTCCTGCGTTTAAACCCCAGCAGTGGTTAGCACTGTTGCCCCATCAAGAAGGTAAACGAATATTTTCTCAGAGTGGGAATCCTGTATTTTTTCCTGTGGTCGACTAGTACTTTATTTATGTTTTCTGATGAGACCGTGTTGGATACCACTACCTTTACGCTAATAAATGAGCACACTAGAGTGCACACAAGTCTCGTCAATCAACCGGACCCACCGGCCAGGTCTGTCGGTCTCCAGGGGTCGCGGTCTGGCAAAAAGCTCTGGGATACTGAAATGGATGACGCTCTGCTCCGTGTGTTCTTCTCTCGGTATCCCAGGTCCATCGAGGTGTACCAGGCTCCCAGTCTGAAGCTGCTGTGTAGCATCCAGCAGCACCATAAGGTCATCAACGTGCTGCGCTGGCACCACGTGCACGGCTCCCGGCCGGAGCTTGGCTACCTGCTGGCCTCGGGCTCCAACAACGCCAAGGTCTTCATCCACGACCTCCACGCGGCCATCGGTACGAGGAAGACACACTAGAATCTTAAAAAGGGACATTATTGTTTTCCACAATAAGCAAGCTTTTCACCAGGGCGCTTCAAAATAGACTAGCCAAGGTACTGACGTTTCCACAAGCGTCTTCCTCAGAGTCGAGACACTCCAGTGTCTTAGCTTGTGGGCGTTATGAGTGTCTTACCTTGTAGACGTTATGAGTTCTCCAGTGTCTTACCTTGTAGACGGTATGAGTGTCTTACCTTGTAGACGGTATGAGTTCTCCAGTGTCTTACCTTGTAGACGGTATGAGTGTCTTACCTTGTAGACGGTATGAGTGTCTTACCTTGTAGACCAGGGGTCAGCAACCTTTTTGACATGGAGTGCCTGTTTGAAATATAGTTGTAACTAGTGTGCCTCAACAATATTCCATGCATCGTAATTTTTTTTCTCATAATCAGGTCTTTTTAACCCTTTAATCGCCAAGGACGAGTTAACACGTCAATCTCCGCCATGCGTAATCTGCCAATGACGCCGTAACACGTCATTGAGATCAATATTTCAAAAATCTGTGATGGCAATCATATTTCACCCGCGGAGACTTGAGATCTCCTGTTGATCTCCTCTCAACTCTCCAACGGTTCAAGAGCGCCATCTGGTGGGCGATCGGCGGATCGCCCAAACAGCAAACCGGAAACAGAAAGTGGAGCTCATCCAAATTCGGTCCGACCACTTGCTATAGCTCCCGGGGCTCCATCTCGACACACTGGATAATCAATCGCTCGCCCTAACTCAATAAACAACGTTATTTGGACGTATACCTCTATATATTTACCTATATAGTATTATACAACCTGGAAATGGTTCATCTAGATCAACATCCCATAATAGGAAACTTTCTACTCCAAGCTGATCGCCCAACGGCCCGAGGAGACTGGGGTAAGTTTCAGCGTTTATTATTACCGTGTTCGATACAAACTGCTCTGATGATCATATCACCCACACTACATGAATCATCTAACGTTGGCCACGGAATTATAAACGACCCCCCCCCCCCATCCGGTCAACATCAGATGATGAGTAGTAACTTCTAGAAGCACGTACATTTGAAATTTCTTATCTGGCGCCGATCGCTATCAAACTGTATTTGATCATCAATATAATGCTGCAGAAAACGATAAAAATATATTTATACTTTAGACCATATTTTAGTATGAATATGTAAATGAAAAAGTAGAACGTTGCTACATCCTAAACGATAGATACTTGACGTTGAATGGGCCATAGTAATGTCAATTTAGCAATACAATTTAAAAAGTTATAGCCCTGCAAAGAGGGGGAACATCTCCATAGACTTTCAACAGTGGCAGATAGGGGTATATGATCAGAATAATCCCTGGCAGAGAAAGGGTTAATGATCATTTTTACATTATTACATCATTATTGTTATTGTTATTATTAACAATATTATTATGATGGTTGTATCAACCCTAAATCTGAGTTGGGGGGGGGGGATATGCAATGCAGACAAACAGCTGCATACAGTGCGACCATTTCACTCACATTTGCCCATTCATTTTTGGACACATCACACACCATCGGTGTGTGTACTGTACGTGTGCTGTCATAGCTCCAGCTACAGGCCTAATGGAGAACACCAGGAGAACACCAGGATGTGAATGTGAGGTATATCGTGTAAATAGGTTTTGATTGATCGCAAGACTACATTGTAAAAAAAATTATAATAATAAGTTACCAGAACTTAAAAATATTGAGTTCAGTTACTGTGCATTAAGGTTTTCAGTTTTCAATCCATAATAAGTTAACAGAAAAATAAGTACACAACCACATTATTTCAACCTAATAAAACTATGTTTATTGTCATTGTTTTAAGAACACAAGTTGACTTGGTAATACTCACATTTTGATGTGCGTGTGCAATGTGCAATGTTCATATAAAAATATAAAAATAAATAATAAAATTAGTTTATTAATCCCATTGGTCACAATGGTGACCGTAATAATGTTTTTGTTATAAGGCTCTGCAAATGTTACTGAATGATGTAGCAATGTATTTCCAGCTAAATTGAAATAATAAACAAATAAAGGGTCTCAATTAAATATGTGGTAGTAAAAATAACCTGTGGGAGGATTTCAACAAGATAAATGCGACAACAGTGCAAAATACTTCACTATAATATTTCAAAGCAAAAAGAATATATATTTTTATTTATTTATTTATTTTTAATACTGCTGCCCCCTGTGCCTATGAAAATGCCCCTGCGTGCCTATGCAGGCACGCGTGCCTAGGGTTGCCTACCCCTGTTGTAGACGGTATGAGTGTCTTACCTTGTAGACGGTATGAGTGTCTTACCGTGTAGACGTTATGAGTTCTCCAGTGTCTTACCTTGTAGATGGTATGAGTTCTCCAGTGAGTTCTCTGGCCGTCTGAGATAGCCAGAAGATGCAGAGTGTAGGGGTCTTCAGTGTTTCCCACAGGATTTTCAGGGACTATGGGGGGTGAACCTCCGACCCTCTCGTGGGGTCCGGGGGCATGCCCCCCCCCCCCCCCCGGAACTTTCTTTTTTGGGTACATTTTAAAGTTAAATGCATCAATCTGGTGCACTTTGAGAGCAAAATAAAGAGGCTAGATCTATGATGAACTTTGTGCTCAAAACACAAAATCGACTAGACTAGTGCTTCCCAATCCTCTCCTCGAAGCACCCCAGCCGTTCAATGTATTTGTTAAATTCCACCACCAGCACACCTGATTCAACTTAACTAGCCCTTTATTATGACTGTTGACCAAACAGGCTGATTGATGAACTAATTGAGCTTTGTGTTGATTTGTCAGTCAAGTCATGTTGGATACAATAATGGCAATAGTGACTGCAATAAAAACAGCATTATTTGAAGAATCAACATATTTCATTGAAATTTGCTACCATTTTCTCAAAGGTTTCCAGTCATGGTTCAGTCAACACCTTGATGTTTTCGATCACCATTTTCCTCTGTTTACTCTCCAAAGATGAACCGCTATTGTTTGTCCTTTTTTCCCCCTGCAGAGAGTCCAGCGGAGAGTCCTGTGCTGATGACGGAGCCCTATCGAACCCTGTGCGGTCACACCGCTAAGATCACCTCTCTGGCCTGGAGCCCACACCACGACGCCAGGCTGGCCACCGTCTGCTATGACGGCACGGCACAGGTCAGAACCAGGCCTCGGAGGATGTGGGGGAGAGGGAGGGAGGGATGGGTGGGTAGGAGAATGGGTGGATGGATGGATAGATGAACACACAAACCCACAGTATGTAAAACAGGGTGACAGTGGGTCGGGAGGTAGAGCAGTCAACTGGTAATCCGGAGGTTCCCGGTTCGGTTTCCGCTCCTCCCGGGCAGCGTGTCAAAGTGTCCTTGAGCGAGACACTTGACCCCTTATTGCTCCCGATGAGCAGGTTGGCACCTTGCATGGTCGCGTCTGCCGTCGGTGTGTGAATGTGTTGAGTGAATGGGTAAAATGTGAGGAACAAATTGTAAAGCGCTTTGGATAAAAGCTGCTATATGAATTTATCATTTTTGATTGATTGGAAACTTTATTAACAGATTGCAGAATGGGTACAATACAGTACAGCTAAATACAAACGACTGCTAAGAGGATGAAGACCAGAAAAAGACTTCCGTCTTGTTTACATAAGTGTCCTCCATTTTCAATTCATCAGGACATTTATGACATACAAGACATACAAATATACGGTACTGTGTAAGATGGAGTGGGGGGGGGGATTTCTTTATTTACAGGGGCCAGTTTCTAATTGCAGCCACCTGTAGGTGCTCTTTGAGAGCGGTTTTAAAGGAGGGAAGGGATTCACATTCCTTTACGGCTGTGGGCAGGGCATTCCACATTATTGTGTCTTAATTGCTAAACGTGTTTAGTCCCTTGGTTGAGCCAAATCTGGGTTGAACGTGATTTGTGGAGCTCCCTCTGGTGTTGTGGACGTGGACTTCACTGACCTTTAGGACGTATTTCGACAGGTACATGGGTATCTTTGTGGTGTAGTGTATCTTGTAGACCAGGCCCATTGCAAGTTGCTGTACTCTGTCGTCTACTCTAAGCCACCCTAGATTGTCAAAATGGGCAGGGGTAAGTTGTGTTTTAGGAGTAAGGCCAAGCAGTAGTCTGACCAGTTTTTTTTGTGATGTTTGGAGCCTTGTTTTTAGGGCCTTTGAGGTGCTTTGGTACCATGAGGTGCAAGCATAGTCGTAGTACCCTTGAATGAGTGCTCCTGTTAGAGTCTTCAGGGTATTCTTGTTTACCAGAGAGGAGATCCGGTACAAGAATCCTGTTAGTTGGGGGCGGCTACGTGGCGTAGTGGGCAAGGCGCTCGCCACGAATGACTGAGACGCTGGGCTTGCCTGTTCGAGCCCAGCGCTCCACATTGCTTTCAGTTTAGCTGGTCGTCTGTACTAATACACATTGGCCGTATTAGGGGGTGGGAAACTGATGGGTGGGGATCGGGTGGTGCGCCTGCGCAGTAGAATCAGGAAGTGTCAGGGGCAGCGTGAGCCTCCCACGCGTTACTCCTCGCCACTGAGAGATCGAGCTGCGCAGGTGAAAAGATGCGACTGCTGTTACCTCAAGTACCGGAGGGGACTTGTGCTATGTATGACTTAGTCCACATTGCAGCCGGCTTGTGGGAGGCAAGAAACAGCGTTCGTGACGGGAGGGTTGAATTGGATGATACGAAATTGGGATGGGAGAAAATATAGAAAATGGGAGAAAAAGTGGATAAAAAAAAGAATCCTGTTAGTTGGTTGACTTTTTTTTATTACATTGGTTGCCATTTTGTCACAGGAAAGATTTGCCTCTAGGAACGCAGGTAGGTAATTTCATCTTTCCTTGTGACAATATTGTCACCCACTGTAACAGAGAAGCCGTTGGCCTTGCTGAGTTTTTATTTGATCCAAAGAGAATGGATTTCATTTTACCCAGGTGTAATGATAGTTTATCAGCGAGCCAGGTGCAGATTCTACAGAGTTTAGAGCTGAGGGCTTTTTCAACCTGCAATTTGTCCCTGTCGGAGACCAGCAGGGCAGAGTCGTCTGCGAACAGGAACAAGTTGCAGTCACAAGCTGATGACATGTCATTTGCATAAATTAGGAACAGTAAAGGTCCTAATATGCTTCCTTGTGGAACACCACAGCCCACTGGGAGGGGGGGGGGTGGTAGGGTACCGTCCACCTCCACCATCTGTTCTCTCCCCTCCAGGTAGGATTGCATCCAGCTCACTGATGGACTATCAAAACCAATTGCTTTTAGCCTATCAATGAGAATGGAGTGATTGACGGTGTCAAAAACCTTTTGGAGGTCCAGCATGACCATGCCGCAGTATTTGCCCGTGTCCACCTCGTGTTTGATGTGGTCGTTCAAATAGAGAAGGCATGTGTCAGTAGAGTGGGAGATTGGAATTCGTAGAATTGCTTTTTTTCTGCAAGGTACTTTTTCGACCTGTTCGTAGACAATTTTTTCCATCACTTTCGAGATGGAGGTAAGAATAGAAACAGGGCGGTAGTTGCCTGGGTCTAATTTGCTGCCTTTTTTGTGCAGGGAGGTCACTCTCGCAATTTTGAAATCTTTGGGGACGTGTCCGTGTTTTATGGAGAGGTTTATTATGTGGGTGATGATTGGGGTGATGGTGGCTGCTGAGTCTCTGAGGAATTTGGAGGGGATATTGTCATGGCCAGTGGCCTTGTTAGGTTGGAGGGCGTTCCAGTTGAGTCTTGTGACATCACAGATCCATGAGTTTGCTGTGCGGCTAAAGCGTGTCACTCACTAGACGTCACTACTTTATTTCCAGTAGAGCTGAACAATTAATAAAAATTTGATCAAAATCACAACATGGCCTCTACTGAAATATCCAAATCACAGGAGGTGCATTTATTTGCTAAATGTGAAATGTGTGTCAAACCTCTGTTCGATCTTGTCTTGGCCAGGTATGGGATGTGCTGACGGAGGTGAGTGTCAGTAACTATCGTGGCCATAGGGGGCGCTTGCTGTGTGTGGAGTGGTCTCCTGTCGACCCGGACCTGGTGTGGACCGGAGGGGACGACTTCACCGTGCGGGAGTGGAGCGTCTCCAAACAGGAGTTTACGGCGCCACCTAAAGGTAAACTACTGCCAGTGCCGTACAACCACACTTGAATCAGGAGACGCAAGTTGGATACAAAAATCTACGGCTGTCTTAAATACTTCGATGGCACAAGCTTCGAACATTAAAAAAAAAAAAAAAAAATTTAACTTCGATTTGTGTGTGTGTGCATGGGGCCATTGGGTGGGGCCGGGGGACAAATACACTGGAGGAAAGTAACCCAGCTCAGCACTGCCCAAATTATATCATCACTATTGCCTGTTTGAAGGATATCATCCTCAAACACATATACACCTACATGCCTTGTAGAATTCCACACATAAGAAAGAAAGATACTGGGATGAATAAACAAAATAGGAAATAAAATGTAGAAATGCATGCAATACATAAATAAATATGAATCTCCATACTACTGAGATGTTTTGGTCAGTTCTTTGTTTTTTTGTGGAAGTAGCCCTTCTTAAAAATGCATGAACATTCACTGATAATTGGTCTGTAGTGGAGTCTACATTGCCGGACCATGTAGAATCCGGACCTTGTAGACTGACATAATTCTGTGCATAGTTTAGTCTACACAGGCCATATTTCAAATAATCAAAATCTTACTTCATTCATCTTAAACATTCTTGATTTGGGGGATTGGTAGTTCCCATGAAATCTGAAGTGACAGCGATCCACCTTGAATTAAATCACACAGCCGAGTGAAATCTTGTTGGCTGCGTCACAGTCACGAAAGGGGCTATTTAATTAATTAATCCAATCCACTTTATTTATAGAGCACATTTAAAAACAACAAAGTTTACCAAAGTGCTGTACAAGTCCCACAACATAAGAATAAAAATAATAGAAATAATTAACTTTCTTTTTAATTTTTTTCGAAGTTTCGGATTAAAATCGAAGCTCGGCCCCGAAGCTTCGATTGCCAAAAAAAGCTTTGAAGGTCAGCCCTACAAAAATCACTGTCTTTTGTCGTTGAAAAGCGGATAAACCTTCTGCATTAAACTGGTGTTTTAGAGGTAAACATGCTTTAGAAGACTTGGTTTGTCAGTGTTATTAGACAGCAAGTCAAATTAGAAATGTTCCTGTCTACACAACGTTGGCATAATTGTTTCCCACAGGATTTTCAGAGACTATGGGGGGTGAACCTCCGTAACTTTTTCTTTTGGTACATTTTAAAGTTAAATGCATCAATCTGGTGCACTTTGAGAGCAAAATAAAGAGGCTAGATCTATGATGAACTTTGTGCTCAAAACACAAAATCGACTAGACTAGTGCTTCCCAATCCTCTCCTCGAAGCACCCCAGCCGTTCAATGTATTTGTTAAATTCCACCACCAGCACACCTGATTCAACTTAACTAGGGCCGCCACAGTCTAGGTAATTAATGGGAAACCCTGGCATTACGCCTCTTAAAAAAATATAACACTATATATTTACAGTATATAAAATAAACTGTGATGTTGACATTTTTCCCTCCAAGGGAAGAAGCCGTCGGAGCTGATGGATAGGATGAAAGATAAACCCAAGAAGAAGAAGAAGAAGAAGCCACCTTCAGGGACGGGAGGGAGGAGGCAAGAGGAGAGCCCGTCTCCAACCATCAACGGAGGAGAAGAAGAGAGAGGAGAAGAGGGGGAGAAGGCAGGGGAGGCCACTGTAACACAGCCGGTGTCTGATGATGAAGAGGAGGCGAGCAGGGCCTGTAGTACTCTACCTCCACCAGGTAACATTCTGTAGTACTTTAGTTCCACCAGGTAACATTATGTAGTACTTTAGTTCCACCAGGTAACATTATGTAGTACTTTAGTTCCACCAGGTAACATTATGTAGTACTCTACCTCCACCAGGTAACATTCTGTAGTACTTTAGTTCCACCAGGTAACATTATGTAGTACTTTAGTTCCACCAGGTAACATTATGTAGTACTTTAGTTCCACCAGGTAACATTCTGTAGTACTCTACCTCCACCAGGTAACATTCTGTAGTACTTTAGTTCCACCAGGTAACATTATGTAGTACTTTACCTCCACCAGGTAACATTATGTAGTACTTTAGTTCCACCAGGTAACATTATGTAGTACTTTAGTTCCACCAGGTAACATTCTGTAGTACTTTAGTTCCACCAGGTAACATTATGTAGTACTTTAGTTCCACCAGGTGACATTATGTAGTACTTTAGTTCCACCAGGTAACATTATGTAGTACTTTACCTCCACCAGGTAACATTCTGTAGTACTTTAGTTCCACCAGGTGACATTATGTAGTACTTTAGTTCCACCAGGTAACATTATGTAGTACTCTACCTCCACCAGGTAACATTCTGTAGTACTTTAGTTCCACCAGGTGACATTATGTAGTACTTTAGTTCCACCAGGTAACATTATGTAGTACTTTACCTCCACCAGGTAACATTCTGTAGTACTTTAGTTCCACCAGGTGACATTACGTAGTACTTTAGTTCCACCAGGTAACATTATGTAGTACTTTACCTCCACCAGGTAACATTCTGTAGTACAGTGTTTCCCACAGGATTTTCAGAGACTATGGGGGGAGAACCTCCGAGCCTCTAGGGGGGTCCGGGGGCATGCACCCCCGGACATTTTTGTGTGTGTACATTTTAAAGTTAAATGCATCAATCTGGTGCACTTTGAGAGCAAAATAAAGAGGCTAGATCTATGATGAACTTTGTGCTCAAAACACAAAATTTACTAGACTAGTGCTTCCCAATCCTCTCCTCGAAGCACCCCAGCCGTTCAATGTATTTGTTAAATTCCACCACCAGCACACCTGATTCAACTTAACTAGCCCTTTATTAGTTGAATCAGGTGTGCTGGTGGTGGAATTTAACAAATACATGGAACGACTGGGGTGTCTCGAGGAGAGGTTTGGGAACCACTGGACTAGAGCATACATTTGAGCCATCAAAGAAATTAAGCAAAAGCGGTTACCTGTGTTGAACTGGTTTATTTTTTAGAAAATAAAAAAATATAGTGGATTACTATTACGACTACTACCACTGCCAATACTACTGATGCATCCCTATTGGCAAACTTTATATAAAAAAAAAGAAAAAAAAATGTGGTTCATTATACAACTGTGGCGGGACTAATTAGTGGGCCACCACAGTCTAGGTCATTAATGGGAAACCCTGGTAGTACTCTACCTCCACCAGGTAACATTCTGTAGTACTTTACCTCCACCAGGTAACATTCTGTAGTACTTTACCTCCACCAGGTAACATTATGTAGTACTCTACCTCCACCAGGTAACATTCTGTAGTACTTTACCTCCACCAGGTAACATTCTGTAGTACTTTACCTCCACCAGGTAACATTCTGTAGTACTTTACCTCCACCAGGTAACATTCTGTAGTACTTTACCTCCACCAGGTAACATTCTGTAGTACTCTACCTCCACCAGGTAACATTCTGTAGTACTTTACCTCCACCAGGTAACATTCTGTAGTACTTTACCTCCACCAGGTAACATTCTGTAGTACTTTACCTCCACCAGGTAACATTATGTAGTACTTTACCTCCACCAGGTAACATTCTGTAGTACTTTACCTCCACCAGGTAACATTCTGTAGTACTCTACCTCCACCAGGTAACATTATGTAGTACTTTACCTCCACCAGGTAACATTCTGTAGTACTTTACCTCCACCAGGTAACATTATGTAGTACTCTACCTCCACCAGGTAACATTATGTAGTACTTTACCTCCACCAGGTAACATTATGTAGTACTCTACCTCCACCAGGTAACATTCTGTAGTACTTTACCTCCACCAGGTAACATTCTGTAGTACTCTACCTCCACCAGGTAACATTATGTAGTACTTTACCTCCACCAGGTAACATTCTGTAGTACTTTACCTCCACCAGGTAACATTATGTAGTACTTTACCTCCACCAGGTAACATTATGTAGTACTTTACCTCCACCAGGTAACATTCTGTAGTACTTTACCTCCACCAGGTAACATTATGTAGTACTTTACCTCCACCAGGTAACATTATGTAGTACTTTAGTTCCACCAGGTAACATTCTGTAGTACTTTACCTCCACCAGGTAACATTCTGTAGTACTTTACCTCCACCAGGTAACATTCTGTAGTACTTTACCTCCACCAGGTAACATTCTGTAGTACTTTACCTCCACCAGGTAACATTATGTAGTACTTTACCTCCACCAGGTAACATTCTGTAGTACTTTACCTCCACCAGGTAACATTCTGTAGTACTTTACCTCCACCAGGTAACATTATGTAGTACTTTACCTCCACCAGGTAACATTCTGTAGTACTTTAGTTATACCAGGTAACATTCTGTAGTACTTTACCTCCACCAGGTAACATTATGTAGTACTTTACATCCACCAGGTAACATTCTGTAGTACTTTAGTTATACCAGGTAACTGACTGTAGTTCTTTAATTCTACCAGGTTAGTACTCAATAAACCAACTGGACATTGTTGCACATGTGTTAAATTAGTTGGTATTGAGCTGTATTCATTATGTATTCATATCTCAATGGGGCAGCAGCAAGCTAAAAGTTATATATCCATTGTTTGTATTCTATAATCATGTTTTCCCCCCCATACCAAGTAACGTGATTAGTCTGCTTAAAACGCTCAAATAACTTCAATGCTTCAATATCCTATGGACAATTTAAAAACATAATTACAAATCTCCCTGCTTCATTTTGTAACCGTTTTTAATTTTGATCTTTCTTTCTTTTTTGTCATCTGTATTCTTGTCCTATTTATTCAGTCTAATTATCTAAACTGATTTTTTTTTCCCTTATCTTTTTATTTTGTGTTTTTTACCTGTTTTAATATGCCTGTAATTACGACAGCATTGCAGATGAGGGGAACCATTCGAGGTTTGAAATGAAAACAGTTAAATGATCATTTAGGTTCCTCACTTCTGGCCTTACAGAAAGAGGTCCATGTAGACTCAACCCCTACATTTAAATCGTTATTGTTCTCTTGCATATGGTTGAGTCTACACGGTCCTCATTCCAAATTATGGGGAATCGTAACACTTCATCTTCAAAGATCAAAGCATGTTTTTAGTAGGCGTAGGAATCACCAGAGGCCCCACGATATGATTATCACAATACTATTGCAATTTGTAATTTGTTAAAATACCTTTTTTTCAACTGCAAATGATGTCAACAGAAATAAAACATCTGCATAAAAAAATCTGTTTTATCTAATAAGCTAACGTTTGTTCACCTCATTCCATTCATTATTATTGCATATATCATATCTATACTGTATGTATATACTTAAATATATATATATATATTATATATATTGCTACTTGACGTCACTATATCGATTTATCTGCCCCTAATAGCAGGTGGTCTACCTGCTTGCTAGCACCCAAAATAGTACTGAAGTTGAGCTAAATGTTTTTTCTTTTTAATTTCAGCCAGCCATGAGCCATCCAGAAAATGTTTCGCTGAGGTGAAAGACAAATCGGGTATGTACGTAGAATAAATATATATATTATAAATATATATATACTTTCTTTTTAATATCCATCTATTGGCACAATCACAATCGCCAGGGCCCAGGAGTTCAAAACTTTTAATCCCTTGGATTCATTCATTTCAACTCACTATGAATTGAAAATGGGGGACCCTGACGTAAACAAGACGAAAGTCTTTCTCTGGTCTGCATCCCCTTAACAATTGTGTGTATTGAGCCGTACTGTATTGTACCCATTCTGCAATCTGTTAATTAAAATGTTCAATCAATCAATAGGGATTACAAGTTTTGAACTCCTGGGCCCAGGTGTTGTGCTAGCTACATTAGAAGCATATTACTGATTTGTCCTAAATAAATACCATAATAAGACAAAAACTAAGTCTGTCTAAAGAGAAGTCTGTTCACTCTGCCACCATCACCACCATCAACGGGGACAAACGAGACCTGACCCCTGTCTCTTTGAATGGGGAGTCATCCGAATCGGAGAATCTGTCTCGCATATCATTTGTTTTTCTTTCTTACTTTGTCTTTGTGGTAAATCACTGACGACACAGAATGGTTTGTTTGGTCAGAAAGGACCATTTTGTCATAGAAATATGCAGTTTCTCCCAAAGAGCAGCTTCTCCTTCAGACCAAAACTGCAGTTCTCCATCTCCCCGTTCAACACCCCTGCAGTTCCCCATCTCCTCATTCAAACCTCCTGTTCTACATCTCCTCAGTACTACAGATAACGTGTTCTGATGAGACTGTAGTGTTGGATTCAGATTCAGCTTTATTGTGGCATCTTTGTCATATTTCTCATACAAAAAAGAGTACAATTCTTTGGTATTGCACCCTCGACCCACAGCATGGCAATAAAAAACACTAGAAATCAGCATAATGGTGATGTATGAGACAGTGCTGAGTGTGGTTGATATAAAAAAGTGCAACGGTAGAATAAAATCAAGTAAAATACTTAAAATACATAAATACACAGTTAGGAGCTTGACGTGTGTGTGTGTGTGTGTGTCTAGAGTTACCCTGGTTGAGGAAGAAAAAGCCTCGCTCCATGCTGCCTCTCAGTACATCCATGGACCACAGACCCAAAGAGCAGCTGCTCCAGGACTGCCTCACGCTGGCCACGCTCAAGAGTAACCAAGGTGAGAGGTCACACTTCTTCAATCAATATCTGAAATTAAAAAACACTAACCTTCTTACCGTCTCATGCTTTCATGCACTCTTCCTACTATACTAATAATGTCTTTACTACCATGCACTCAACACTGCAGCGCCCACGTTTCAGCACTGTTTGATGAACATTGTTACTCGGCTGAAAGAGTTGTACCCTTCCTGCTGACCAGAAATGTACACCACACCCAAGTACTCGACCTCTACTGTACTTAACGATGAATTAACACCACACCCAAGTACTCGACCTCTACTGTACTTAACGATGAATTAACACCACACCCAAGTACTCAACATCTACTGTACTTAACGATGAATTAACACCACACCCAAGTACTCAACCTCTACTGTACTTAACGATGAATTAACACCACACCCAAGTACTCAACCTCTACTGTACTTAACGATGAATTAACACCACACCCAAGTACTCAACCTCTACTGTACTTAACGATGAAGTACTCAACCTCTACTGTACTTAACGATGAATGTACACCACACCCCAAGTACTCAACCTCTACTGTACTTAACGATGAATGTACGCCACACCCAAACGTGGCATCTTTAGATAATTAGGTTTGAAAACACTGTTCATCTGAAAACGTAAAACTTGAAAGTATTTGGTGGCTGAAGAGGGCGTGACTGTGTTTCTGTGTGGTCCCCAGGGCCCCCAGCAGGCTGCCTGCCGGGCCAGGGCGAGCTCCTCCAGCTGGGGCTGTTCTCAGACCGACAGGCCCTCTACAGGATGTTCCAGGAGGAGGGTAAGAACCACACTATCATAATATATCACAATATTAAAACCTGACAATGTATCATACCATAATATATCACAATATTCAAATGTGGCAATGTATCATACCACAATATATCACAATATTCAAATGTGGCAATGTATCATACCACAATATATCGCAATATTAAAATGTGGCAATGTATCATACCACAATATATCACAATATTAAAATGTGACCATGTATCATACCACAATATATCACAATATTAAAATGTGACAATTTATCATACCACAATATAAAGAATGTGACTGTATCGTACCACAATATATCACAATATTAAAATGTGATAATGTATCATACCACAATATATCACAATATTAAAATGTGACTGTGAGGAGGCGGCCAAGCGAAGGAAAAATGCAGTCCGAGTCAGGTTGCCATCACCCAGTGGTTGGTTTTTTATTCTATTTGTTCTTTTGCTCCCCAGTGGGAAAAAACGGGAAAAAACATATTTTAACATAAATACAAAAATAATACAAAATGATTAAACTTTCTTTTAACAAATATAAACAACTAGGCCCTTGGCTAAGGGACCTAGGTCTTAGTACGGCTGTGTCTCACTTCCAAGCCTGTCACTACTTCTCCCCGAGAGGAGCCTCCATCCCTGGCTTTATGCTGGAAGCTCCTCCTACAGGGACAAACCAAAAACAAACAATCAATTAATCAATACAGACATCAATTTACACATCCAATAACTCTGGACAACATGGATACATTACTCCATCATGTTCTATCATCACCAAACACTAAACAGTGTTTAGGGCGCTTCATAAACCTATTCCCCTCTCGTTATGAAAATCCCCCCCCCTGTACTCTACCACACTTGGTTCCTTCCGAATCTCCCCTCCAGAAAAGGCCCTGGCCTCTCCCAGTTCTGGTTGGGCAGCCAGAGATCCTACAAGGAACCAAGTGGGAGCACAGACAAACGGTATTTATCAACAAATGCATGTACTTTAATTCTACATAACATGTTATGCTTTAAACCAATGTGTCTGTATTACAAAACAACATAACAAAACAAACTAGGCCGAAGGCCTAAACTAAATGTTTGGCCGCATGACCACATGTGGGAACAGGTCAAACCACTTAAGGCCCATGTGCATCCCTACTTACAGGGCATGGGATAGCCCCATGACATTACCCCCCCCTTCTGGAGTAGACACTTGTGGCGTTCTGGAGAGGTAGTCTGCTGTACAGTTCTCCTTCCCTTTCCTATACAGTACCTCGAAGTCGAAAGGTTGCATGGCAAGGAACCATCTCGTGATTCTGGAGTTGGTGTCCCTCATGCTCCCCAGCCAAGACAGTGCCCGATGGTCAGTCTCCAGGCTGAATCTCCTGCCCAACAGGTAGTATCGGAGAGAGTCCAGTGCCCACTTGATGGCAAGGCACTCCTTTTCCACGATGGAATACCTGACTTTGTGAGAGTTGAGCTTCCTGCTGATGTAAGCAATGGGCTGGAGATTACCCGGTTTCCCTTGCAACAAGGTGGCTCCAATACCCAGATCCGATGCATCCGTTTGGACTGTGAATGGCTGCTCAAAGTCAGGACTCTTAAGCAGGGGCTCACCGCACAACGAGGTCTTCAAACCCTGGAAGGCCTCCTCACACCCGTCCGTCCACCGCACTTTGTTGGGCTCGTTCTTCCTCGTGAGGATCGTGAGAGGCACAGCAACAGTTGAGAAGTCGGGTATAAACCGCCTGTACCAGCCAACCAAACCCAGGAAGGACTTGACCTGAGTCTTGGTCGTGGGCCTCTGAGCGGACTTGATAGCATCAACCTTCCCCACCTGCGGTCGGATCAGTCCCTTCCCCAACACAAAACCCAGGTACCTGGTCTCCTGCTTGGCCAGTGAGCACTTGTCAGGGCGGATGGTGAGGCCTGCTTTCCTGATCCTCTGCAAGACCTCCTCGAGATGACACAGGTGCTCCTCCCAGCTGTTGCTGTAGATCACTATATCATCCAGGTAAGCAGCGGCAAAGGCCTCTGTGCCCGACAGGACCTTGTCCATCATTCTCTGGAATGTCGCCGGCGCTCCATGAAGGCCGAAAGGAAGGACCGTGAACTGGAAATGACCAAAGGGGGTTCGGAAAGCCGTGATCTCTCTGCTCCCTGCTGTAAGGGGAACCTGCCAGTACCCTTTGCAGAGATCAAGAGTGCTAATGAAGCTGGCGCCTCCTAGCCTCTCCACCAGATCATCGATCCTGGGCATGGGGTACAAATCAAATTTACTCACCCCATTGATCTTCCGAAAGTCCAAACAAAACCTCAGGGTGCCATCCTTCTTTGGGACCAAGATGACTGGGCTGCTCCACTCACTGGAGGAGGGCTCAATCACCCCCAGTTCCCTCATCATTTCCAACTCCTTCCTCAGCACCGGTAACAGACGTTCTGGCACCCTATAGACTGGCTGACGAAGGGGCTTAGTCTCCTTCAAAGTGATGTGGTGGTGCACCATGTCCGTGCGCCCCGGAGTCTCCATGAAGAGATGGAGGGGCAAGATCCGAAGGAGCTCTTCTCTCCTTCCTGCTGAAAGGTGGTCCATGTCCAGCTTCTTCCCCTCCTCCCGACCGGGTAGGTACTGCTCCATGGGTTCCTCCTCTTCCTCCACTGCCTGGATGAAGAGCGAGTGCGGTACAGGTGTCACAGAGACTGGGCGGGGGTGCCATTTCTTGAGCATGTTTATATGGAAAATCTGAAGTGGCTGCCTCCTCTCTGGCATGTGGATCTTATACGTTACCGGCCCCATCTTCTGCTTGACCCGGTATGGGCCCTGCCACCTTGCCAACAGTTTGTGCTCTGATGTTGGCAAAAGCAACAAGACTTCCTCCCCAGGTTCCAAGCTCCGCTGTCTTGCCGACCGGTCATACCACTCCTTCTGCTTGGCTTGGGACTTCAGAAGGTTTTCACGTGCCATTGTGGTGGTCCTCATGAGCGTCTCTCGCATTTTCAGGACAAAAGAGATGACGTTCATGTTCTGTGGTTTGTCCAACTCCTCCCAGGTTTCTCGCAGCACATCCAATGGACCTCTGACCTGGTGGGCATAAAGCAGCTCGAAAGGTGAAAACCCAGTTGAGGCCTGGGGAACCTCACGGTAGGCAAACAACAGAAACGGCAGCCATTTATCCCAGTCCTTCCCTGACTCAGAAACAAACTTTTTCAGCATACGTTTCAGGGTCTGATTGAAACGCTCAACAAGGCCATCAGTCTGAGGGTGGTAGGGAGTGGTCCTTACTCTCTTGATACCTAACAGCTGATAGACCTGTTTGAGTGTGCGACTCATGAAATTGGTCCCTTGGTCCGTAAGTACCTCCCTCGCGATCCCTACCCTAGAAAAAAACTGCAGCATAGCTGTAGCTACTTGCTTGGCTGTCACTTCTCTCAATGGAAAGGCCTCTGGATATCTGGTGGCATAGTCACAAATGACAAGGATAAACCGGTTGCCTGCCTGGCTTCTCTCTAATGGACCAACAATATCCACCCCTATCCGCTCAAAAGGGGTGCCTATCACAGGGAGTGGCATAAGGGGTACAGGGGCTGTAGCTTTCCCTGCTGTAAGCTGGCACTCTGGACATGTCTTGCAGTAATATTTGACCTGGCTATACATCCCTGGCCAGAAAAACCTTTTTGAAATCCTCTGGAAGGTTTTCTCAAAAGCTAGGTGACCCGCCCAAGGAATAGTATGGCCTAGCCTCAGCACTTCCACACCATCCTTCCACCCATCCTGGAGCACCAGCTATCCCTGCTGCAGGTGCCGGCCTCCACTCGCAGGTGGATTACCGACTTCCTGTCCAACAGGTCTCAGCGGGTGAGGCTGGGGAAGAGCATTTCCAGCTCTAGGTCCACCAGCACCGGTTCCCCGCAGGGCTGCGTTCTATCCCCACTACTGTTCTCCCTGTACACAAACAGCTGTGCCTCTCTACACCCCTCGGTCAAACTCCTGAAATTCGCTGACGACACCACCCTGGTGGGTCTCATCTCCAGGGGGGATGAGTCGGCCTACAGGAGGGAGATCGAGAGGCTGCAGAGCTGGTGCAGCTGCAACAACCTGGAGCTCAACGCTCAAAAGACAGTGGAGATGGTAGTGGATTTCAGGAAGAAAGCAGCCCTGCCCCCTCCCATCATACTGGGAGGCACTCAGGTGACCTCCGTGGAGTCATGCCGATTCCTCGGCATGACCATCTCCCGGGATTTGAAGTGGGAGCTTAACATCACGGGCCTGCTCAAGAAGGCCCAGGGGAGGATGTTCTTCCTCCGGCAGTTGAAGAAGTATAAACTGCCGAGGACCATGATGGCCCAATTCTACACGGCCATCATTGAGTCCATCCTCACCCACTCCATCATCTCCTGGTTCCCTGCTGCAGCGGCAAAAGATCTTGCCAAGCTGCAGCGGGTGATTCGCTCCGCGGAGAGGGTGATCGGCTGTCCCCTGCCCTCCCTCAGGTCCCTGCACGACTCCAGGGCGCTGAAGAGGGCGAGAAAGATCATGGCCGACCCATCCCACCCCGGTCACAGCCTCTTCACCCTGCTCCCCTCTGGGAGAAGGCTGAGGATCCCAAAGGCTGTGAAAGCTCGACACAGACTGAGCTTCTTCCCCTCAGCCGCCAGGCTGATCAATGCCTCAGGCCCCCCCCCCCCCCCCCCCCCCTCTGCCCCCAAGTGACACTGGCTAAATGACATTGACTGCACTGCACTAGTCCGTACTGGATCTCTGCACACTTCACTTTATATATATATATATATTTTATTTATTGATTAATCCCCCACTGCACTGTTTTCGTTTCCTGTCTGTGTTGGTGTTTGTTTACTGTGAAAAAAGAAAAAATGCATACACTGTATTGCTGCAACAATTACCAATGTGTTTTACACAAATGGCTCAATAAAGGAATCTGAATCTGAATCTGAATCTGAATCCTCCCTGCATGCCTTTGGCAGTATGAGCTGCCTGTCATATTCACTCTGTTTATAAAGCAACCCATTGTCGAGCAGAAACCGCTTGCTAAGGGGACTAGAACTGGATTCCTTCTCTGCCTCTTTGAAACAGTCTATTAGAGTGGGGTCCCCTCTCTGTTGTCTGGCAAGATCCCCAGAAAAAACCTCCTTTACCGACAGCCCTGGAAACTCCATATGCTGATCTGGCTGGTCAGCTGACTGCAACACAATTCCTCTGACTTGCTCCCTGCGTTTCTCACATCTCTCCTCTTGTGTGACTCCTGGCACTCCACCTACCTCTACCCCAAAAAATGGCATCAGCTGCACTGTGTCCGCATTGGTAGCTGGTGAATCGGAGTCTGGCCTGATAGTGGTGGGTATTTCTGTGTCAGTTGTGTCTGGCTGAATCAGTGGTTGTGTCACAGAGACTGGTGTATTAGTGTGCTCCCTCGCCTTGGACCTAGTAACTACCCCACATAATCTCCCTTTACTCTCATGAATGAGGTCTAGCAAAATAGGCAGATCTGTCCCCAGCAAAATAGGGTAGGGCAGTTCGGGGGCCACTCCAACCTTCACCAGATATGCCTGGTTGTTTACCTCAACATATACCTCCGCTATGGGGACTTCTGATTCATGCCCATGGACACAGACAATTTTAACTCTTTCCTCACTCCACAACTCCCTGGGGACATACTTGGCCTGTACAAGAGACTGTGTGCAACCTGTGTCTAATAAGGCTGACAGGGGCCTGCCATTCAACATGACAGACATGACTGGTGACTCAGAACTGTCCTTAGGGGAGGCGCCTAGAGCTGGCCTAGGTTTAGGTTTAGGTTTAGGTTTTTATTTTAGACTCCACAACATAAACAGATCATTAATCCAGCTTACATTGCTGTCAAGGAAAGAAACGTAAAAGCCTCTTGACTTATTTCCATCGTTGTCCTTGGGTGTCAAGGATGCTAGAAACACACAACTCATTACAGAATTAATCACAATTATTATCTTTGCATAATAATAATGGCACAACCCTAAATTAATACAAAACAAAGCACATTTGTTGATGCAATGTTCATTTATGTCGAAAGTCAGTGAGCTTCAGGAAGCACCCTCGGGGGAGGGAATTTGGGGGATGGGAGGGAGGGCGGAGAGTGGGGGGTGGGAGTTAAGGAGAGGGTAGTGGCTTAGGGTTTTGGGCGTGTGAGGCAGTCGAGGGATCCGCCCCTCCTTTCGTGCACGTCGCCAGTCGTGCTCGTGGGGGGGAGGTTTGCGTGAGGATGGGGAGGGGGGGGGGGGGGGGAGGGAGGCCATCCATCTTATCTTCAGACAGTCAGAGACTGTCCCGTCCTGGTTGCGATGGGTACGGACGTCATAAACCAGGTCTTATCTTGACTTCTTCTCCTCGGCCTCTTTCATTGACCTCGAAACATTCCTTCTTTTCTTCCACAGACTTGAGTACGTGGCGGGGGGGGGGGGGGGGGTGGGTTGAAACAGGTTACAATGATTCCTGTAATGCTTTAATTTAATTTAATCCAGATCTTGTATCTTCTTTGTCGCGGTCCTAATGTCCTGCGCGACCCCCAACATTACTTGACCCCTACATTGTTCATCGGCTGTATGTTGAGCGAGCCGCTTGGTCAATTCAATGTGGGCATTTTCCAATCTTGCTACTACTTGAAGGCAGCAAATCCAAATCCAAATTGCGATCGCTCCCCAACCGATCAGGAAGATGACGAGGAGATATAGATCCTCAACATCTTCAATCTCAATAGAATATAGGCATATTGATCGCCAATTATTCCAACTGTCAATTGCAAACCCGGCCTGGAATGTCCCTATCGGACATAATGGTTCGGTCGCACTTTGTTTTCTTGAAGAGAAGATTCGATCCACTGCTGCAAAACTCCAGCTTATTAGTTGATCCATTGATTGACTGAGTGGGAAGTCAGGAATATTGAAGAAAGGGTAGAATGTCCACACCGTCAAGGAGGCAGTTGTAAGGCAGTTGTAAATAGGGATCCACACCGTTATTAATTGCAGGTTAGAGTCCACACCGTCGAGAGAAGCAGAAAGACAGCTCTGGTGTACGGAGATAAAGGCGGCTGCAGGGAGGAGGGTAGAGGAGGCCTTGGAGGGCAGGGAGGAGAGATAAAAAATGCGACTGCTCTCTGGGGAGGTTAGAATGTGGCGACAGAGACTTGCTATCTCTGGCTTTCTAACGGGACAAACTGGACTGATATGGCCTGCCTCACCACAGTTGTAACATACAACCTCTGACCTATTCCTGGCATATCCTCTTACAAATGGCTTTGGCCTAGTCTGGCTCGAACTGGGCTGGTTGAAACCGGGCTGCCTAGGAGAGTAACTACCTGAACCACCCATCCCAACACCCTCAGACTTACCTCTGGCCTGGTGTAGTGCGCCAGCGTAGCGGTGGCCCCTTGGACCTCCATGTGCCGTCACATATGTTTCCACAAGCTCTGCAGCCTCCGCCGCCGTTTCTGGGTTGCGCTCCCTCACCCAGGTCTTAACCTCTGGATACAACACCTTGATGTACTGCTCGAGGACCAGCTTCTCCATGATCTCCTCTTTGGTGGAGGTGCCATAACCCACCCATCTACAGAACAAGTCCTTGAGGCGGGTGTAGAGCTCATGGGGGGCCTCATCTGGTGGTGTGTCGTCGGAGCGGAACCATTGGTAATAAGTGTCACTGTTTATCTCATACTTCCTCAAAACTGCTGCTTTCAAAATGTCATAGTCTCTGGTATGAGCTGGGTCCATAGCTACAAAGGCACACCTGGCCTTACCAGTCAGCAGAGGAATGAGGCGGACAGCCCACTCTTGTCGTGGCCAGCCATACACTGCTGCCAGTCTCTCGAAAGTGGTCAAAAAATGTTCAACGTCATCAGATTCCTCTAACCTCACCATCCTGGGTTCTCCGCCTGGGACCCCACTGGCTCGTCCCGTTGGTGGACCAGACCTGGTTGCCTCCAGGTCCAACTGAAGCTCGGTGACCTTGTCGCTGATAGCACTGAACTCCCGTTCTTTTATTTCTGCTTCTTTATCCTGCCTTTTATCCCGATCCATCTGGTACTGCATATGCATCTCAAACATCCGTGCCAACCTGGCGAAGCTGGCCTCCGGACCTGCAGTGGGGCCACTTTCCGATTGAAAGCCATCCTCGAAGGCTCCCCCTGTGGCACCCTCCTCTGCAGGCTCTTGCTGTTGCTGTTGCTTTTTGGGAGGCATCCCTGAAGCTTGTAGTCCTCTTTACTTCTGACACCAATTGTGAGGAGGCGGCCAAGCGAAGGAAAAATGCAGTCAGAGTCAGGTTGCCATCACCCAGTGGTTGGTTTTTTATTCTATTTGTTCTTTTGCTCCCCAGTGGGAAAAAACGGGAAAAAACATATTTTAACATAAATACAAAAATAATACAAAATGATTAAACTTTCTTTTAACAAATATAAACAACTAGGCCCTTGGCTAAGGGACCTAGGTCTTAGTACGGCTGTGTCTCACTTCCAAGCCTGTCACTACTTCTCCCCGAGAGGAGCCTCCATCCCTGGCTTTATGCTGGAAGCTCCTCCTACAGGGACAAACCAAAAACAAACAATCAATTAATCAATACAGACATCAATTTACACATCCAATAACTCTGGACAACATGGATACATTACTCCATCATGTTCTATCATCACCAAACACTAAACAGTGTTTAGGGCGCTTCATAAACCTATTCCCCTCTCGTTATGAAAATCCCCCCCCCTGTACTCTACCACACTTGGTTCCTTCCGAATCTCCCCTCCAGAAAAGGCCCTGGCCTCTCCCAGTTCTGGTTGGGCAGCCAGAGATCCTACAAGGAACCAAGTGGGAGCACAGACAAACGGTATTTATCAACAAATGCATGTACTTTAATTCTACATAACATGTTATGCTTTAAACCAATGTGTCTGTATTACAAAACAACATAACAAAACAAACTAGGCCGAAGGCCTAAACTAAATGTTTGGCCGCATGACCACATGTGGGAACAGGTCAAACCACTTAAGGCCCATGTGCATCCCTACTTACAGGGCATGGGATAGCCCCATGACAGTGACTATGTATCGTACCACAATATATCACAATATTAAAATGTGACAATGTATCATACCACAATATATCACAATATAAAAATGTGACTGCATCATACCACAATATATCATAATATGAAAATGTGACAATTATTGTACCACAATATATTTCATTTTCATTTCATTTAATTTGTTTTTGTTCCGTTACACCAGGGGTCAGCAACCTTTACTATCAAAAGAGCCATTTTCCCCCCCCTCCCACAAAATCCGTCTGGAGCCGCAAAACCAATTTACAATGTATCATACCACAATATATTACAATATTAAAATGTGGCAATGTATCGTACCACAATATATCACAATATTCAAATGTGGAAATGTATCATACCACAATATATCACAATATTAAAATGTGGCAATGTATCATACCACAATATATCACAATATTCAAATGTGGCAATGTATCATACCACAATATATCACAATATTAAAATGTGACCATGTATCATACCACAATATATCACAATATTAAAATGTGGCAATGTATCGTACCACAATATATCACAATATTAAAATGTGACAATTTATCATACCACAATATTAAAAATGTGACTGTATCGTACCACAATATATCACAATATTAAAATGTGATAATGTATCATACCACAATATATCACAATATTAAAATGTGACTATGTATCGTACCACAATATATCACAATATTAAAATGTGACAATGTATCATACCACAATATATCACAATATAAAAATGTGACTGCATCATACCACAATATATCATAATATGAAAATGTGACAATTATTGTACCACAATATATTTCATTTTCATTTAATTTCATTTGTTTTTGTTCCATTACACCAGGGGTCAGCAACCTTTACTATCAAAAGAGCCATTTCCCCCCCCTCCCACAAAATCCGTCTGGAGCCGCAAAACCAATTTACCATGTATCATACCACAATATATTACAATATTAAAATGTGGCAATGTATCATACCACAATATATCACAATATTAAAATGTGACAATGTATCATACCACAATATATCACAATATTAAAATGTGGCAATGTATCATACCACAATATATCACAATATTAAAATGTGACCATGTATCATACCACAATATATCACAATATTAAAATGAGGCAATGTATCATACCACAATATATCACAATATTCAAATGTGGCAATGTATCATACCACAATATATCACAATATTAAAATGTGGCAATGTATCATACCACAATATATCACAATATTAAAATGTGACCATGTATCATGCCACAATATATCACAATATTAAAATGTGACAATGTATCATACCACAATATATCACAATAATAAAACGTGACAATGTATCATACCACAATATATCACAATATTAAAATGTGGCAATGTATCATACCACAATATATCACAATATTAAAACATGACAATGTATCAAAATGTGACAATGTATCGTACCACAATATATTACAATATTAAAATGTGACAATGTATCATACCACAATATATCACAATATAAAAATGTGACTGCATCATACCACAATATATCATAATATGAAAATGTGACAATTATTGTACCACAATATATTTCATTTTCATTTAATTTCATTTGTTTTTGTTCCATTACACCAGGGGTCAGCAACCTTTACTATCAAAAGAGCCATTTTTTCCCCCTCCCACAAAATTCGTCTGGAGCCGCAAAACCAATTTACCATGTATCATACCACAATATATTACAATATTAAAATGTGGCAATGTATCATATCACAATAGTAAAATGTGACCATGTATGATTCATACCACAATATATCACAATATTAAAATGAGGCAATGTATCATACCACAATATATCACAATATTCAAATGTGGCAATGTATCATACCACAATATATCACAATATTCAAATGTGGCAATGCAGGGCTCTACAGTGCGACCATATTGCTCGCATATGCCCCTAAAAATATGTGCGTGCGAACATGCAAAATCAAGTACTTGCACGGCGTGCGAGTGGGGCCAGCGAGTGCAGAGTACAGCCTCTCATTCGTCCTTTTTTTCTCCGCTGCGAGAATCGTTAAAAAACTACAAGTCCCACAGTTCACAGCCGCATAAACGTTCCAATCACAGTAGTTTCCTGTGGTCACGCGACTGGAAACCGAAAGTAATGATCAGCGGCTGCGTCAGTGTCTGAGTCAAACAATACAGCCATGTCGAAGCCCATTCATTTTTATTTTGCGCGAAAGATACCGGAGAATGAGAAGTCAGGCGAGGCAGCTCATGTTACAGAGGTGATGGTTAACGTTAACCAAGATACTGACGCTAGCCAGCATGCTAGCGAAGTTGGCCAAGCTAGCGAGGCTACACCCACTGTAGCACCCAATGTAGCCACTGTAGCTAGCGAAGCTACACCCACTGGAGCCGGAGGGAAGACATACAAATTTAACGTGAATTGGCTAAACATTTCCCCATGGCTAGAGTTCGAAAACAATGTCATGTTTTGTAAATATTGCAAAGTAGGATCGATGCATTGCGATGCATTGTTACACCCCTACAACTGGCCCACTGTGTATGTGTGTACAGCTAACTTGGCTAGCGTTATCAACCGCAGAGGTGGGCAATGGGTCCAGCTGTAGAGCCGGACGGCCAGAGTGCAAGCGGTGTGGCAATAGGGTCCAGCTGCAGCGCCGGACGGCCAGAGTGCAACGGTGTGATGTCGTAATTGGCAGAATCGACTGTCAATCAATGGTCTACCTGACACGCAAACTACTGTACTGGAGGTGTACAGTATTTCAATAGGCAACCCTGAAAGGATTATTTTTCTAAAAGAGCAACACTAGCTCCCCCCTCTACTGATGGCCCTGGTTGTAAAGCCAGTGTCTCCTTTTTGTTCAATATCACTGCCTTTCTTATTAGGCCTAGTTGTTGGCTACAACTTTGCCATAGTAGGCATTAATCACTTAATTAATAGTTCAAATGTCTGTCCCATTCCCGTTTGCACACGCAGATGATACACACACACGCACACAGTGGGCCAGTGACTTTGGTGGTATGTGCTATTGCACAGATGTGTCCCGTTTGCACATGCACGCACAGTACAAATATACATTTATTTAAAAAAAAAAAAAAAAACTGTTGACATATTTTCACTGTGCTCCTAAATATTTTTGGGTGCTCCTAAATTTCTTTGTGTGCTCCTAAATTTTTTCATTTAGGAGCACCTGTGCCCCTAGTGAAAAAGGTTAGCGTAGAGCCCTGCAATGTATCATACCACAATATATCACAGTATTCAAATGTGACCATGTATCATGCCACAATATATCACAATATTCAAATGTGGCAATGTATCATACCACAATATATCACAATAATAAAACGTGACAATGTATCATACCACAATATATCACAATATTAAAATGTGGCAATGTATCATACCACAATATATCACAATATTAAAACATGACAATGTATCGTACCACAATATATCACAATATTAAAACATGACAATGTATCGTACCACAATATATCACAATATTAAAATGTGGCAATGTATTGTACCACAATATTAAAATGTGACAATTTATCATACCATAATATATCACAATATAAAAAACATGACAATGTATCGTACCACAATATATCACAATATTAAAACATGACAATGTATCGTACCACAATATATCACAATATTAAAATGTGACAATTTATCATACCACAATATATCACAATATAAAAAATGTGACAATGTATCGTACCACAATATATCACAATATTAAAATGTGACAATGTATCATACCACAATATATCACAATATTAAAATGTGACAATGTATCGTACCACAATATATCACAATATTAAGATGTGACAATGTATCGTACCACAATATATCACAATATAAAAATGTGACAATGTATCATACCACAATATATCATAATATGAAAATGTGACAATTATTGTACCACAATATATTTCATTTTCATTTGTTTTTGTTCCGTTACACCAGGGGTCAGCAACCTTTACTATCAAAAGAGCCATTTCCCCCCCTCCCACAAAATAAAATTTGTCTGGAGCCGCAAAACCAATTTACCCTTAAAATGAAGATAACAGTGTATAACATTTTATATATAGTTATCCCCAAGCATACCCCACATTTAGCATAAAATGCCTGACGATTGCATACCAAAAGTAATTTGCAATTTATTATACTTTATATTTATAGCACACAGTTTGTTGCATTAATAGAATTATAAAGCAACAAAAAGAAAATGTTTGACTTTTTATTGCTGTTTTTACCTGTTATAACAAAGGAAAACCTCAAACTCTTATGAAGAGGAGAAAAAAGACTGGCTGTGGAGACCTACTTTTAAATAAAACACAGAAGAGGAGACAACTGGTGTCTGTAGACCGACTTTGAAATAAAACCCTGAACTATTCTGGTATATTTGAGTCCTTCCCTTATTTGTGGAACATTTATAAAATAAAAAGTAGTCTACTTTGAAAAAAGACTATTATGTGACCTACTTTGAAATAAAACAGAAGAGGAGAAAAAACTGGTGTCTGTAGACCGACTTTGAAATAAAACCCTGAACTATGCTGGTACCAGTCTTTCCCTTATGTGTGGAACATTTATAAAATAAAAAGTAGTCTACTTTGAAAAAATACCATGTGTAGACCTACTTTGAAATAAAACCCTGAACTATGCAGCTCTATTTGAGTCCTTCCCTTATTTGTGGAAAATCTATAAAATACAAAGACATTTATTTTGTTGTTTGCAAATTTCTCACCACATATCAGGCATACAGGTAAGCCTGCATCGTTAGTTGTGAAAGCAAATTACTCTGTCCACACTGAATTAAACCCTCTTGTTTTCCTCAGACTTTCCTTTTTTTGGATTTATTCATGGTTAGCTTACTGGGGGTCGGAAACTCAAGATTAGGCGGCAGGGAGAGGCATATTGTATATTTTAGTTGATGAAATATTTAAGTTTTTTTTTACCAGGGAGCCGCAGCTGAGTGGCTAAAGAGCCGCACAAAAGTTCCACAAAAGCACAACAGCATAATTTCATAATAAAAGCACAATAGCATAATTTCATAATAAAAGCACAACAGCATAATTTCATGATAAAAGCACATCTCAATTTGCACATTCCATGAGCGAAAAGGAGCAGGGAGAAGAAAATCATATTTTGCCTGCCCCTTACTCAAAACAATAAATAAACAATAGAAATAGATGGTCTGTCAATTACATATATTTAACAAGCAATACTTGTAACATAACATGAGAAGAAAAAAGTCATAGGGAAAGCTATTACTCAACGTCTAAATGTTCTTTCTTTATATATTTTATTGAATTGAAAGATGCAACTCATTCTGTAGAGAATTCCACAGTTTTACGCCACATACTGAAATACACGCCTGCTTTAAATATATCACTATATTAAAATGTGACAATATATTGTACCATCATATATCACTATATTAAAATGTGACAATATATTGTACCACCGTATATCACTATATTAAAATGTGACAATATATTGTACCACTGTATATCACTATATGAAAATGTGACAATATATTGTACCACAATATATCACTATATGAAAATGTGACTTATGTGAATTAAATGTGGAATTGACCAGGGTTGTGTTTCCAGAGGAGGCTGGCCATCATGACTCTGTGTTGTGTTTCCAGAGGAGGCTGGCCATCATGACTCTGTGTTGTGTTTCTAGAGGAGGCTGGCCATCATGACTGTTGTGTTTCTAGAGGAGGCTGGCCATCATGACTCTGTGTTGTGTTTCTAGAGGAGGCTGGCCATCATGACTGTTGTGTTTCTAGAGGAGGCTGGCCATCATGACTCTGTGTTGTGTTTCTAGAGGAGGCTGGCCATCATGACTCTGTGTTGTGTTTCTAGAGGAGGCTGGCCATCATGACTCTGTGTTGTGTTTCTAGAGGAGGCTGGCCATCATGACTGTTGTGTTTCTAGAGGAGGCTGGCCATCATGACTGTTGTGTTTCTAGAGGAGGCTGGCCATCATGACTCTGTGTTGTGTTTCTAGAGGAGGCTGGCCATCATGACTCTGTGTTGTGTTTCTAGAGGAGGCTGGCCATCATGACTCTGTTGTATTTCTAGAGGAGGCTGGCCATCATGACTCTGTGTTGTGTTTCTAGAGGAGGCTGGCCATCATGACTGTTGTGTTTCTAGAGGAGGCTGGCCATCAAGAGGAGGCTGGCCATCATGACTGTTGTGTTTCTAGAGGAGGCTGGCCATCATGACTGTTGTGTTTCTAGAGGAGGCTGGCCATCATGACTCTGTGTTGTGTTTCTAGAGGAGGCTGGCCATCATGACTCTGTGTTGTGTTTCTAGAGGAGGCTGGCCATCATGACTCTGTTGTGTTTCTAGAGGAGGCTGGCCATCATGACTGTTGTGTTTCTAGAGGAGGCTGGCCATCATGACTCTGTGTTGTGTTTCTAGAGGAGGCTGGCCATCATGACTCTGTGTTGTGTTTCTAGAGGAGGCTGGCCATCATGACTCTGTTGTGTTTCTAGAGGAGGCTGGCCATCATGACTCTGTGTTGTGTTTCTAGAGGAGGCTGGCCATCATGACTGTTGTGTTTCTAGAGGAGGCTGGCCATCATGACTCTGTGTTGTGTTTCTAGAGGAGGCTGGCCATCATGACTCTGTTGTGTTTCTAGAGGAGGCTGGCCATCATGACTCTGTTGTGTTTCTAGAGGAGGCTGGCCATCATGACTGTTGTGTTTCTAGAGGAGGCTGGCCATCATGACTCTGTGTTGTGTTTCTAGAGGAGGCTGGCCATCATGACTCTGTGTTGTGTTTCTAGAGGAGGCTGGCCATCATGACTCTGTGTTGTGTTTCTAGAGGAGGCTGGCCATCATGACCCTGTGTTGTGTTTCTAGAGGAGGCTGGCCATCATGACTCTGTTGTGTTTCTAGAGGAGGCTGGCCATCATGCCTCTGTTGTGTTTCTAGAGGAGGCTGGCCATCATGACTCTGTGTTGTGTTTCTAGAGGAGGCTGGCCATCATGACTGTTGTGTTTCTAGAGGAGGCTGGCCATCATGACTCTGTGTTGTGTTTCTAGAGGAGGCTGGCCATCATGACCCTGTGTTGTGTTTCTAGAGGAGGCTGGCCATCATGACTCTGTTGTGTTTCTAGAGGAGGCTGGCCATCATGCCTCTGTTGTGTTTCTAGAGGAGGCTGGCCATCATGACTCTGTGTTGTGTTTCTAGAGGAGGCTGGCCATCATGACTCTGTGTTGTGTTTCTAGAGGAGGCTGGCCATCATGACTCTGTTGTGTTTCTAGAGGAGGCTGGCCATCATGACTCTGTGTTGTGTTTCTAGAGGAGGCTGGCCATCATGACCCTGTGTTGTGTTTCTAGAGGAGGCTGGCCATCATGACTCTGTTGTGTTTCTAGAGGAGGCTGGCCATCATGACTCTGTTGTGTTTCTAGAGGAGGCTGGCCATCATGACTCTGTGTTGTGTTTCTAGAGGAGGCTGGCCATCATGACTCTGTTGTGTTTCTAGAGGAGGCTGGCCATCATGACTCTGTTGTGTTTCTAGAGGAGGCTGGCCATCATGACTGTTGTGTTTCTAGAGGAGGCTGGCCATCATGACTCTGTGTTGTGTTTCTAGAGGAGGCTGGCCATCATGACTCTGTGTTGTGTTTCTAGAGGAGGCTGGCCATCATGACTCTGTGTTGTGTTTCTAGAGGAGGCTGGCCATCATGACTCTGTGTTGTGTTTCTAGAGGAGGCTGGCCATCATGACTCTGTGTTGTGTTTCTAGAGGAGGCTGGCCATCATGACCCTGTGTTGTGTTTCTAGAGGAGGCTGGCCATCATGACTCTGTGTTGTGTTTCTAGAGGAGGCCCACATAGAGGCTGGCCATCATGACTGTGTTGTGTTTCTAGAGGAGGCTGGCCATCATGACTTGTGTTTCTAGAGGAGGCTGGCCATCATGACTCTGTGTTGTGTTTCTAGAGGAGGCTGGCCATCATGACCCTGTGTTGTGTTTCTAGAGGAGGCTGGCCATCATGACTCTGTTGTGTTTCTAGAGGAGGCTGGCCATCATGCCTCTGTTGTGTTTCTAGAGGAGGCTGGCCATCATGACTCTGTGTTGTGTTTCTAGAGGAGGCTGGCCATCATGACTCTGTGTTGTGTTTCTAGAGGAGGCTGGCCATCATGACTCTGTTGTGTTTCTAGAGGAGGCTGGCCATCATGACTCTGTTGTGTTTCTAGAGGAGGCTGGCCATCATGACTCTGTGTTGTGTTTCTAGAGGAGGCTGGCCATCATGACCCTGTGTTGTGTTTCTAGAGGAGGCTGGCCATCATGACTCTGTTGTGTTTCTAGAGGAGGCTGGCCATCATGACTCTGTTGTGTTTCTAGAGGAGGCTGGCCATCATGACTCTGTTGTGTTTCTAGAGGAGGCTGGCCATCATGACTGTTGTGTTTCTAGAGGAGGCTGGCCATCATGACTGTTGTGTTTCTAGAGGAGGCTGGCCATCATGACTGTGTTGTGTTTCTAGAGGAGGCTGGCCATCATGACTCTGTGTTGTGTTTCTAGAGGAGGCTGGCCATCATGACTCTGTGTTGTGTTTCTAGAGGAGGCTGGCCATCATGACTCTGTTGTGTTTCTAGAGGAGGCTGGCCATCATGACTGTTGTGTTTCTAGAGGAGGCTGGCCATCATGACTCTGTTGTGTTTCTAGAGGAGGCTGGCCATCATGACTCTGTGTTGTGTTTCTAGAGGAGGCTGGCCATCATGACTCTGTGTTGTGTTTCTAGAGGAGGCTGGCCATCATGACTCTGTTGTGTTTCTAGAGGAGGCTGGCCATCATGACTGTTGTGTTTCTAGAGGAGGCTGGCCATCATGACTGTTGTGTTTCTAGAGGAGGCTGGCCATCATGACTCTGTGTTGTGTTTCTAGAGGAGGCTGGCCATCATGACTGTGTTGTGTTTCTAGAGGAGGCTGGCCATCATGACTCTGTGTTGTGTTTCTAGATGAGGCTGGCCATCATGACTGTGTGTTGTGTTTCTAGAGGAGGCTGGCCATCATGACTGTTGTGTTTCTAGAGGAGGCTGGCCATCATGACTGTTGTGTTTCTAGAGGAGGCTGGCCATCATGACTCTGTGTTGTGTTTCTAGAGGAGGCTGGCCATCATGACTCTGTGTTGTGTTTCTAGAGGAGGCTGGCCATCATGACTCTGTGTTGTGTTTCTAGAGGAGGCTGGCCATCATGACTCTGTGTTGTGTTTCTAGAGGAGGCTGGCCATCATGACTGTTGTGTTTCTAGAGGAGGCTGGCCATCATGACTGTTGTGTTTCTAGAGGAGGCTGGCCATCATGACTGTGTTGTGTTTCTAGAGGAGGCTGGCCATCATGACTGTTGTGTTTCTAGAGGAGGCTGGCCATCATGACTCTGTGTTGTGTTTCTAGAGGAGGCTGGCCATCATGACTGTGTGTTGTGTTTCTAGAGGAGGCTGGCCATCATGACTGTTGTGTTTCTAGAGGAGGCTGGCCATCATGACTGTTGTGTTTCTAGAGGAGGCTGGCCATCATGACTCTGTGTTGTGTTTCTAGAGGAGGCCCACATAGAGGCTGGCCATCATGACTCTGTGTTGTGTTTCTAGAGGAGGCCCACATAGAGGCTGGCCATCATGACTCTGTGCTGTACCTCCGGCTGTGGAGCGGAGACGTGGCCGGGGCCCTGCAGCAGGCTGCTGAGAGAGGAGAGCTCAACGACCACCTGCTCTCCATCGCCCCCATGGGTAAGAGCTGTAACTACTCTATCACTCCTGTAGGTAAGATCTGTAACTACTGTATCACTCCTGTAGGTAAGAGCTGTAACTACTCTATCACTCCTGTAGGTAAGATCTGTAACTACTTTATCACTCCTGTAGGTAAGATCTGTAACTACTGTATCACTCCTGTAGGTAAGATCTGTAACTACTGTATCACTCCTGTAGGTAAGATCTGTAACTACTGTATCACTCCTGTAGGTAAGATCTGTAACTACTTTATCACTCCTGTAGGTAAGATCTGTAACTACTGTATCACTCCTGTAGGTAAGATCTGTAACTACTGTATCACTCCTGTAGGTAAGATATGTAACTACTGTATCACTCCTGTAGGTAAGATATGTAACTACTGTATCGCTCCTGTAGGTAAGATCTGCAGAACAACACTCTTGTGTTGTACTGTAGTGTATATATTGTAATGTGGGGTGATACTGTACGGGGAGAGTGAAGAGGCATCTTGGTATTTAGTTCCTTTTTTCTGTAAAGAGGACATATCTGTTGATCTGTGCGTGTGAAGAGGCAATATATAAGTACATTTTCTTTGCATGAATTATTATTCACTACTTTTGTATCTTGTATATTTTATGAATCTGTGTTTGTGCTGATAATACCCCAGTATAAAGAACCTGTCTTCATCTCTATATTCCCCCTCTCTCTCTGACTGTGTCTTTCTCTCTCTCTCTCTCTCTCTCTCTCTCTCTCTCTCTCTCTCTCTCTCTCTCTCTCTCTCTCTCTCTCTCTCTCTCTCTCTCTCTCTCCCTCTCTGTGTCTCTCCCTCCCCCCCCTCCCTCTCTCTCTCAGCGGGTTATGCTGTGTGGTGTAGGACAGTGGAGGTGTACGTGAAGCAGCTGTGTCTCCAGGAGCAGTACCTGAAGGCCTCCTCCCACCTCCTCTCCATCAACAAGCTGTACGAGGCCATAGACCTGCTGCAGTCACACAAGCTGTACAGGTGAGTCCTCCCCTCAGAGCCTCCTCCCACCTCCTCCCCTTAGAGCCTCCTCCCACCTCCTCCCCTCAGAGCCTCCTCCCCTCAGAGCCTCCTCCCACCTCCTCCCCTCAGAGCCTCCTCCCACCTCCTCCCCTCAGAGCCTCCTCCCACCTCCTCCCCTCAGAGCCTCCTCCCCTCAGAGCCTCCTCCCACCTCCTCCCCTCAGAGCCTCCTCCCACCTCCTCCCCTCAGAGCCTCCTCCCACCTCCTCCCCTCAGAGCCTCCTCCCCTCAGAGCCTCCTCCCACCTCCTCCCCTCAGAGCCTCCTCTCCTCAGAGCCTCCTCCCACCTCCTCCCCTCAGAGCCTCCTCCCACCTCCTCCCCTCAGAGCCTCCTCCCCTCAGAGCCTCCTCCCACCTCCTCCCCTCAGAGCCTCCTCCCACCTCCTCCCCTCAGAGCCTCCTCCCACCTCCTCCCCTCAGAGCCTCCCACCTCCTCCCCTCAGAGCCTCCCACCTCCTCCCCTCAGAGCCTCCTCTCCTCAGAGCCTCCTCCCCTCAGAGCCTCCTCTCCTCAGAGCCTCCTCTCCTCAGAGCCTCCTCCCACTTCCTCTCCTCAGAGCCTCCTCTCCTCAGAGCCTATGTTCTTTCATTGACTAATTCACACTTCTTCAATCAATATCTGCAATGAAAGAAGAAGAATATGTGTCTATAATAAATAGTCTTCTACTATCATGCACTCTTCCACTAAATAATCTTCCTCGTCTATATTACTACCTACTATACTAATATGTCTCTATTACTAAGCATGCACTCAACACTGCAGAACCCAAGTTTCAGCACTGTTTGATGAACATTTGTTACTCGGCTGAGTACCCTTCCTGCTCACTTGTCGTACAGAACTTTGGATGAAAACGTTGCGGCTAAATGACTTAAATGTAAAGTACATGAAAATGGTCGTCGTTAATATGCTGCAAGTGTAATCTCACACACAGGGTGAGAGATGGTTGAACTGTTTGTGATGTATAATTGATTGTGTGTGTCTGTGTCTGTCTCAGGGAGGCCATAGCGCTAGCCAAAGCGCGGCTGCCACCAGCAGACCCGGTTCTGAAGCGGCTCTACACCTCCTGGGCCGCTGGACTGGAGAAGGACGGCCATCTCTCCACCGCTGCTAAATGGTAAACTAACACTACATTTATACTCAGACGTGAAAATCCCATCGGAGGTGTCACTGCTTTTGGCGTAGGCCACGGAGGTGTCTCTCTCTGCTCCTGGCGTAGGCCATGGAGGTGTCTCTCTCTGCTCCTGGCGTAGGCCATGGAGGTGTCTCTCTCTGGTCCTGGCGTAGGCCATGGAGGTGTCTCTCTCTGGTCCTGGCGTAGGCCATGGAGGTGTCTCTCTCTGGTCCTGGCGTAGGCCATGGAGGTGTCTCTCTCTGCTCCTGGCGTAGGCCACGGAGGTGTCTCTGCTCCTGGCGTAGGCCACGGAGGTGTCTCTCTCTGCTCCTGGCGTAGGCCACGGAGGTGTCTCTGCTCCTGGCGTAGGCCACGGAGGTGTCTCTGCTCCTGGCGTAGGCCACGGAGGTGTCTCTGCTCCTGGCGTAGGCCACGGAGGTGTCTCTGCTCCTGGCGTAGGCCACGGAGGTGTCTCTCTCTGGTCCTGGCGTAGGCCACGGAGGTGTCTCTCTCTGGTCCTGGCGTAGGCCACGGAGGTGTCTCTCTCTGCTCCTGGCGTAGGCCATGGAGGTGTCTCTGCTCCTGGCGTAGGCCATGGAGGTGTCTCTGCTCCTGGCGTAGGCCACGGAGGTGTCTCTCTCTGGTCCTGGCGTAGGCCACGGAGGTGTCTCTCTCTGGTCCTGGCGTAGGCCACGGAGGTGTCTCTCTCTGCTCCTGGCGTAGGCCATGGAGGTGTCTCTGCTCCTGGCGTAGGCCACGGAGGTGTCTCTGCTCCTGGCGTAGGCCACGGAGGTGTCTCTCTCTGGTCCTGGCGTAGGCCACGGAGGTGTCTCTGCTCCTGGCGTAGGCCACGGAGGTGTCTCTCTCTGCTCCTGGCGTAGGCCACGGAGGTGTCTCTCTCTGCTCCTGGCGTAGGCCACGGAGGTGTCTCTCTCTGCTCCTGGCGTAGGCCACGGAGGTGTCTCTCTCTGCTCCTGGCGTAGGCCACGGAGGTGTCTCTCTGGTCCTGGCGTAGGCCACGGAGGTGTCTCTCTGGTCCTGGCGTAGGCCACGGAGGTGTCTCTCTCTGCTCCTGGCGTAGGCCACGGAGGTGTCTCTCTCTGGTCCTGGCATAGGCCACGGAGGTGTCTCTCTCTGGTCCTGGCATAGGCCACGGAGGTGTCTCTATCTGGTCCTGGCATAGGCCACGGAGGTGTCTCTATCTGGTCCTGGCATAGGCCACGGAGGTGTCTCTATCTGGTCCTGGCGTAGGCCACGGAGGTGTCTCTCTGGTCCTGGCGTAGGCCACGGAGGTGTATCTGGTGGTCCTGGCATCCAAAGATGTAGCCGTGAGGGAACACCGCACGCCACTTGCCTTTAACCGCGGAGCATCGACTTTGCTCTCAGGTGGAGATTAGCAAAATATAAATGCTGAAACCCTGCAACCACAGCTGATAAAGAACCTATGGGGACGTCTAAAATGACAAACATGTTAACCTGCAATGAGTCTCCTGGCCGTTTTCGTTTTTTTGTGGACTGCATACTTTTTTTGCAAACCAAAACAACATACTTTATACTTTTGAAAGATGACATTCTGAAGGTTTCACTTTTAGTGCTAACGTAATAGAGTAACATAGGTCTGAACTTGAGTTGTAAAAAAAACTTTACTCAAGTTTTTCTGTAGTAGTTAGTAGTCCAGAGGTAGTATTTCCCCAGAAGGTGGTATGGCTTACAAATCCAGACGGAGCCATAGCCTGAAGCCTTATGTAGTACATCTCTAAATTTCATAAAGATCCATTCAGAAATGAGTGATTAGGAGTGATTTTTGTAAACTGTGTACAAAGAAAAACTCAGTTTCCTCATAGACTTCAATTCATTCGGCTGTTTTTCTCTTCCTGTTTTCGTGTTTTAGTTTTGTTTGTTTTTTAGATTCATACATGCATGTGGGGTATCATTGGAAAGCCACACTCATTGGCTACAACGATCCACAATCATTTTCGAGATTGGATCTAGATTGACGGAACTACTGCAGCCTGAGTCGGGAGTGGTATTTTGCGCAATACCGTGTACTTTGCACAAGCCTCAAATACCGGCATGTAACTCGAGAACGGCTGAACGGATTTTGTTGCTATCGACGGGCAACAAATAAGCCTTCAATTCGATATATATATATTGCAGGGGTGTAACGATGCATCGAATAATCGAAATTAGGGATGCTCGATATTGGCTTTTTTACCGATACCGATATACCGATATTGTCCAACTCTTAATTTCCGATACCGATATCGACCGATATATGCAGGGTTTCCCCTCCAAAAAAACGGAATAATTTCAGGTAATTAACATTACATATCTCTTGTTGTGGAATTAACACAACATTATGCATACTTTTGACAATAAATTAAATCAGAATTTGTTCTTACTTGCTTGCCTGGTTAAATAAAGGTTATAGAAATGTAAAAAAAAATTAAATAAAAAAATAAATAAAAAAATTGAAACCGATACCGATATTTTCCGATATCACATTTTAATGCCGATATCGGCCGATAATATCGGTAGGCCGATAATATCGGACATCCCTAATCGAAATGCATCGATTCTAATGTGTTCAATTCGATGCATCGATTTGAATATGTTAGAATCGATTATAATCGGGGGGGGGGGGGGATATATATATATATATATATATATATTTTTTTTTTATTTTTTTTATTGACCTATAGTCCATTCATGCTGAGTGAATAAGTTCCCCCAGCCACATTTGTGTATTCAAAAAAAATTTGGCAATTTACTGATAGAAAATGTATCTAATCGAATCCTGGTCAAATGAAGAGATTTCATGATGCATTGAATCGTTGCCTGAAGAATCGTAATCGAATTGTCATGAGGTCGAATCGTTACACCCCTAATATATTGTATTACAAAATATGCACACCCGAGCCACTAGGGGTCGCCAAAGTGCCGGTTACAAAAAGTCAGAAAAACTTCCCATATGAGGGACGTTGCAGCTTAAGAGGAACAGAGGAAAGATGGTGGTACAGAGGAAAGATTAAACTAAGACTGACGGTACAGAGGAAAGATTCAACTAAGACTGACGGTACAGAGGAAAGATTCAACTAAGACTGACTGTACAGAGAAAAGATCCAACTAAGACTGACGGTACTGAAAGATAACAGTGTTTCCAGCCTTTACTCACTCATCACCTGCTGTTCCGTGACCGGCCTCCGCGTTGTGTAATTTTACTTGGATCTCATTAGCTGTCACACACTGTATCAACCCCTTGTTAGTACATCCATAGTCAGAAGAAACAACACTGCAACGTGATCTCTTTTCTCATATCCTCATGTTTATTCCATAAACAGAGCCTCGTAATCAGATGTATTGTATTGTCCTTGAAAAGTCCTAATTCATTCGTCTCCACCGTCTCTCCTGTCATTAGTCTGACGGTTCTGGGCCTTGTCGGAGCCAACCACCATTTCCCGTTAGCCGAAGCTAATGATGATGTGTCATCTCCCCTCCCCCACCGGCGAGGGTGAGAGAGGGATGAAAGTCTCTGATCCACATCCGCTCGCGTCAGCTTCGTGTCTAGATCTAACTTACCCCGGAAGGAAACTCGCATAACGTCTTCTCCCTAGCAACGGGGGCCCGCCCCCTTTCCAAACTCTGCATAGTTCTCTCTGACCAAATCTGCACTGTTCTCAGTCCTTATCAGTGTTTATGTTTAACAAGCTAAACGACCTCAAAGCCCTGGGCCCTCATTTATCAACGTTGCGTACGCACAGATATGTGCGTAACCCGTGCGTACGATAATTTCTAAGCAAAGTGTGGGACTTATCAATTTGAACGTGTGGTTGACTTTGTGCGTATATCTATGCTCAGCTCTGACCGTGCGTACCTGGCGCCCAGCGGTAGAATATGGATACTGCAGACGGACGGCATATGCTTTCATCAGTTTCATGCATTAGTTTCAACGCGGAAATAAGCTTTTGTTCATTAGTTTGACTGACGTGTTCTGTATGACCCCCGTAATTCATTATATTTAATTGTAAAATAGCGACAGTAGTGTAATTATGGTCAAAACCCTATAAATAGCATTTGGAATAATAGGTCTTTCTTTCTGAATGAATGCAGCATGGTTTATATATAGCGTTATCGGAATATATGGGGTGCACTGACTGTGCTCCGTGTAACTGAACTCGTTATTATTTTGCGCATAGATTGCAGAAATACGGGAACGTTTTTTTTATTTAAAAGGCTTTGCCATTGTTAAAACGAAATAGTGGAATTTCGAAGCTGTAAGCAGAATACAAGTCATATGAACACCCACAATATAGTGTTCTTCCCCCTTCCTACTGTATAAGAAAGAATTTAAAACGCATTGCAACGAGAACAGAGGTTATTTGTTGAGTTTGTGTATTACAAAACCCTTGCAATAAATGTGTCTTAAATGAATGAAAAGCATACATGCTCTGGATATACAGGTAGCATATATCGTGTGGGTGATATGACTTGTATTCTGCTTACATAATTTCGAAATTCCACTTATTTCGTTTTACAATGTCAAAGCCTTTTAAATATAAATCAAAACGTTCCCGTATTTCTGCAATCTATGCGCAAAATAATAACGAGTTGAGTTCTAACAAAGAACGTATTACATGCTGGGTAGGCTGATAGAGTAAACTGTAAATGTTCATCATCATCATAAAATAGCCTATAACATTATAAAGGATAGGCTATAATAGCAGGGTCTTCCCAACCTTTATTCCCCAGAGCCCCACGATTCCTGGGAGACATATAGGAATATGATATGATATAAGGTATACTGGTCCGTCAGCGAGGAGATAGCCCACAGCGGATAGCCATTAAATGCCATTTGAGAATATAGGCTATTAATGCAAAATGACGGCCTATAGCCTATACATATTATTTCATGTTTTCATAAGCGTAAAGATACAACAGCTAGATTAACAATCAAGTTAGTTTACTGTGCAGGCTTCGCAGGGCTGTGCCATGTGCTATTATATATGCGCAAGTTACTGTTGCATAATGTAGGCTATGGCTGCTATTATATGTAATTCATATAGGCTACCTAATACCGACAACAAAATAGATTGTATGCCTCTACAAATCATATTATACCCGGTAGCCAATCGAACAAAACTAATAAAGGCATTCATATTCCAGCATGGTTATAATGACACACCAACGCCAAACAGTGGTTAACGAACGGTCTTTATTAGTATTTTGAGCTGTCCAGGCAGAATTGCAGCAATGGTCTTAGGGAGTCGTTGATATCTGACATCACCGTGTACAAGTCCGCCAGCCTTTTATTTATCCCATAACATGGGTTGTGTCTTCTTGGTTCGACAGCGCCTCCATGAACAATCTCACTCGTGGAGTTTCTCAGAGTTCGCTCGGGTTAGTCCATTATTGCACATCCCATGGGGGGTGTTTCATTACCATATATGGATAATCATGCACGAGCATTGGCGGTAAGAACAAATGGTATTTATCAATACGGAGTGTGCGTAGGACCTGTGTACGCACGGTTGATAAATCCCGATATTTCTGTGCGTACACACATTCTAAATTCCATGCGTAGGAACGGAAATAGAACACTTTCTATGCAATGTTGATAAATGAGGGCCCAGGGCTCTATCTTAGTCTACTGCTAACACACTGATTCTCTCTGCCGTCCTCCTCTGAGATGGCTATAAGTAGATGCTGTCATCCACCAATATTTTTACATCATCTACATTTTGGAAAAACATCGATTTCCTTCAGTACAGAGGAAAGATTCAACTAAGACTGAAGGCCTCTACATGCAACTGCAACGCAACTGCAACACAACATCAGCGCGACTTCAACGCAACATGTTGCAGAGGGTGTTGTAGAGTGTGTTGTGAGGATGTTGCGTACCTCTCCCCAAAATCTAATCTGAACAACCGTTGCTTGATGTTGTGATTGGTTGGTTAGCGAATGGGGGCGGGGCTGTCATAGAATAATATTGGTCCCGCAGGCAGGAATACTATCCTCGAGTTAATGTAATTTATACAAATGGAAGTATTGATTTCGCCGTAATGAATCATTAAAAAAATATACCGTTAACTGGTATATGTTAAGTTTCTTACACATATGTTGGATTATGTAATTGGTTTGTCATGACAAACCAATAAAAAAATCGCGAATTAACTGGTGGTTATCCTATAGCCCTAGCATGTACATTTCAACAAAGTGGAAATGTAACACAGTAACGTTAATATAATTACATACATCATTGTTTACAATGAACAGTGGGGCTAATCGAAAGGACTGGACACGGACAAGTTAAACGGCAATCAATTAATTTAATACAACAGCTAATGTTAAAACCAACAAACACAGAACCGGACACAAGCAGAAAAAGAAGCATAATTTTTACTTCCAGTCGGGGGGTTTCAAAATAAAAGAGCGACGTCTAAAAGCACCGGAAATACGTTTATTTTGTACATTATCTAACGTTAACACAAACCTAAACTAACTTTAGATTAGTTTAGGTTCGTGTTAACGTTAGATAATGTACAAAATAAACGTATTTACGGTGCTTTTAGACGTCGCTCTTTTATTTTGAAATCCCCCGACCGGAAGTAAAAAATATGCTTCTTTTTCTGCTTGTTATCAATGGGTTGGTTGAGAAGGGAAGTTTCATCTATCTAGGGAACCTAGCTACATCCGGGGTACAATGTTGCATAGGCTGCGCGTCGATGTTGCAGAAGCATAAAGGCAGAGTGTCTGCAACACTGTTGCGTTGTCGATGTTGTGTTGCAGTTGCTTCACAGTTGCTGTAGCATGTAGAGGCCTTGACGGTACAGAGGAAAGATTCAACTAAGACTGACGGTACAGAGGAAAGATTCAACTAAGACTGACGTTACAGAGGAAAGATTCAACTAAGACTGACGTTACAGAGGAAAGATTAAACTAAGACTGATGGTACAGAGGAAAGATTAAACTAAGACTGACTGTTTGGTTGATTGATTGAAAACTTTATTAACATATTGCAGAATGGGTACAATACAGTACGGCTCAATACAAACATCTGCTAAGAGGATGCAGACCAGAAAAATATATTTATTTTTAATAAAATACAAATAAAATATATCTTCCTAGACATGGAAGCAATAATCAACATAGCTCAAAACAAATGGTTTTGTTCGAGAAGGGACAGAAATAATCGAAGCTTATCTGGTCCTGCCCCTTCCTTACAATATCATATTAATATGTAATACGTTATCTATCAATATCAAAAAATAATATACCTATCCACTACAGCAAAAGATACATAATTACAAAAATACTAGTTCACGTTATTTTCAAGCTCCTCTAACTTATACTTGCCCAATAATTCCTGTTTATATCTGCATTTAAACATTTCAATAGTATTACTTGTTTTTATTGCTACATCAAGGCCATTCCAAATGGATACCCCACAAACTAAGATGCACTTGCTTCTGAGAGTTGTATGGACAATAGGTTGTTTTAATTTCCCTCTTAGATTATAACCCCCATCTCTGCCCATGAACATTTTTTGTATGTTGCCAGGGACTATATTTTGTGTTACTTTATACAGTGCATCCGGAAAGTATTCATACCCCTTCACTTTTTCCACATTTGTTATGTTACAGCCTTATTCCAAAATGGATTAAATAATTTTTTCCCCTGAAACTTCTACACACAAAATACCCCATAATGACAAAATGAAAAAAGATTTTTAGAATTGTTTGCAAATGTATTAAAAAAAAAAGATTTAATATCACATGTACATAAGTATTCACACCCTTTGCTATGACACAAATTGAGCTCAGCTCCATCCTGTTTCCTCTGATCATCCTTGAGATGTTTCTACAACGTGATTGGAGTCCACCTGTGGTAAATTCAATTCATAATATAATGATTTGTAAAGGCACACAACCGTCTATATAAGGTCCCACAGTTGACGGTGCATGTCGGAGCACAAACCAAGCCATGAAGTCCAAGGAATGGTCTGTAGACCTCCGAGACAGGATTGTATCGCGGCACATATCTGGGGAAGGGTACAAAAAATGGCTGCAGCATTGAAGGTGCCAACGAGCACAGTCGTCTCCATCATTCGCAAATGGAAGAAGTTTGGAACCACCAGGACTCTTCCTAGAGCTGGCCGCCCGGCCAAACTGAGCCATCTGGGGAGAAGGGCCTTGGTCAGGGAGGTGACCAAGAACCCGATGGACAGAGCTCCAGTGTTCCTCCGTGGAGATGGGAGAACCTTCCAGAAGGACAACCATCTCTGCAGCACTCCACCAATCAGGCCTTTATGGTAGAGTGGCCAGAAGGAAGCCACTCCTCAGTAAAAGGCACATGACAGCCTGCATGGAGTTTGCCAAAAGGCACCTAAAGGACTCTCAGACCATGAGAAACAAAATCGTCTGGTCTGATGAAACCAAGATTTAACTCTTTGGCCCGAATGCCAAGCGCCATGTTTGGAGGAAATCAGGCACCGCTTATCACCTGGTCAATATTACCTTACCTCAAATTCAGTCAACACTGCAATCAAATTTCAATAAACTCGAATCTTGGCTCTCGGCTAATAAACTACTAATCAACAAAACTAAAACTAATACTATGCTCTTTGGGACCATCCATAATCTTGCATCCAAAACCATTAATCAACCATTTAATATCACTTGTCTGGAAAGTACACAACTGCATAGAGTTGATCACATTAAATACCTTGGTCTATGGCTTGATTCAGAACTCTCATACAAATGTCACATAGATAATATTGTTAGAAAAGTCAACTTTAGTGCTGGTGTTCTCTACCGCAATAGAAAATGTGTCACACTCCCCGTCAGAAAGAAACTGGTTCATCAACAAATTTTACCCATCATGGATTACGCTGACGTAGTTTACCAAACTGCATCTAAAACCAACCTTCTTCCACTAAACCACGTTATTCAACCGTCTATGCAGATTTGCTCTTGGCTGCCCATATTTGACACACCACTGCACCATGTATGAAAACCTTAATTTGCCATCTCCCACAGTAAGACGACAGCAGCACTGGTTACAGTTCATTTTTAAATGTATTCACTTCAATTATCTGCAATATATCAAACAGTATATGGACCCTTTCACCTCTAGACATCAACTGAGACACATTTTTTTAAAGTTCCAACAAATGTAACCACCTCAGTTGGCAAAAAATCATTCATGTTCAAAGGTCCATCTGACTGGAATAATCTTCCAGTTCATATTCGATCTATAACATCCTCCCAACTGTTTAAAACTGCGCTGTCCTCTCACCTTGAGATTACTTGTTCATGTTTCCACCAATAATAGTATAACAGATCTTTGAAGCAATCACTTGAATATGTGTTTTGTTGTTTGTTTGTCTTATGTTTATGTTCCTCTTGTTTGATGTTGTTTGAACCCGTTTATTATTAATTTGATCTTGTTTTTGTGTTTGGTTTTTGTTTGTTTCTTTTTGTTTTCTTATGTTTAATACAGATATGTAATTTATGTATTTGTAAGCTGTGGACCCCCTTGAAAACGAGATGGTTCATCTCAAGGGGTCATTCCAAATAAAGAATTTCAATATATAATACCATCCCTACAGTGAAGCATGGTGGTGGCAGCATCATGCTGTGGGGATGTTTTTCAGCTGCAGGAACTGGGAGACTAGTCAGGATCAAGGGAAAGATGAATGCAGCAATGTACAGAGAGATCCTTGATGAACACCTCTTCCAGAGTGCTCTGGACCTCAGACTGGAGCGAAGGTTCACCTTCCAACAGGACAATGACTCTAAGCACACAGCCAGGATAACAAAGGAGTGGCTTCGGGACAAGTCTGTGAATGTCCTTGAGTGGCCCAGCCAGAGCCCAGACTTGAACCCGATTGAACATCTCTGGAAATATCTGAAAATGGCTGTGCACCGACGCTCCCCATCCAACCTGAGCTTGACACAATCTGCAAAGAAGAATGGGAGAAACTGCCCAAAAATAGGTGTGCCAAACTTGTAGCATCATACTCAAGAAGACTTGAGGCTGTAATTGCTGCCAAAGGTGCTTCAACAAAGTATTGAGTAAAGGGTGTGAATACTTATGTACTTATCTGTTTATAATTTAACATTTTTTTATACGTTTGCAAACGATTCTAAAAAACCTTTTTCACTTTGTCATTATTGGGTAGAATTTTGAGGGAAAAAATATTTAATCCATTTTGGAATAAGGCTGTAACATAACAAAATGTGGAAAAAGTGAAGGGGTATGAATACTTTCCGGATGCACTGTACATGAATTGTGCAGTTTTGAATTTAACCAAATCTTAAAATTTCAGAGTTTGACTTTAAAAAAATTAACAATTGGTATGATCTCTATAGCCAGCATGATGTACAATCCTTTTTTGCAGTGTGCATTATCTTTTGTAGGTTGGTTTTATATGTATTTCCCCAAACTTCAACACAATATGACAGGTAGGTTACAATGAATGTGAAATACAGAGTGTACAGTGATTTCTGATTTAAGATGTTTGTGGTCTATTAACTCATTCAACGTCAGTCACGATGATAGTCGGGTTAACTCGCCATCGATTGAGCGCCAATCACGAGTATAATCGGGTTTTAATCGTTATTTATTTTATTAGCGATATTCATTTTCATCCATCCAGCCTAATGTTATCGTTGGGAATGGGTCTGAGCTAGCAAAAGGGCAAATACCGCCACCTATCGTCTCCCAGATGGTATTGCACATCATTGGATTGGCTGGGGATGTGCATAAAAAAAAAGTCCGGTCCGGGTTTTGCTTCTCGGGCATGCAGTATCGTACCACATTGACTGGGGGGACTGGGAGCAGCATGGATTATGTGTTTTGGACTATAACGTTGGATCAATGGACTCAATCGATCTTTGGAATGGCGATCAGGAATTGGATTAATCTTTTTGCAGAACATCTGATGTGAGGTAAGGACTCTATGTTACCAGTCTTGGGTTAATCAGATGTTTTTTTCATAGCGATCACAACGTGTCTGTGTGTGCGTGCCATTGGTGCTGAGCAAGGCATGGATAAGCGATTTTTCAGCCCGCTTTTATATCGTGCATAAGGACACGTATACAATCGATAATCTAGCGTGTATTTGAAAACTATTCATAAATCAGCCGAAAAATTACGTGTTTTGTGTATTCCACTAAAGGGCTATTATCGCGTATTTCTCTGGAATTACTAGAAATCTCAAACTATACTCGTATTCAAACCGGTATAAACGGAAATGTACCGATGAAAAAAACAATCCGTTTTGTACATGTTGACTGCAAGCAAGTCATTGATAAGCGACGGGTGTATTAGACCCATAGCCATAACTTAACACATTCATGGCCAACCACGGACATGTCCGTGTTTTGGCGCATGCTTAACACTTTGAGTGCCACGGGTCCGGTGCCCCAGAACCCTGTTGCGTGCCACCACCCACTTCAATGACCGAGTTCTCATTTTGAAACACGCTAGTTTTTTGAACATTTCAGAAAATGTCAAGATTCTGTGATAATCGCCCTTTACTGGAATACACAAAACACGTTGTCATTTTTTGGCCTATTTATGATATCGTTTTCAAATAAACGCTAGATTATCGATAGTATGTGTACTTATGCACGCTATAGAAGCGGGCTGAAAAATAGAAGTGGGCTGAAAATCGATTATCTTATTTCCTGATCGCACACACACACAGACACACACATACACACATATGGCACACACTGATATATAGGTGAAAATAGCTCTGATTATCCCAAGACTGGTAAAATAGATTCCTTACCTCAGATCAGATGTTCTTCAAAAAGATTATTCCAATTCCTGATATATCGATCGCGTTTATTGATCCAACGCTGGGTACTGGAAACACACATTCTCCTCTGTTCTGGTGGTGGGTGATGACTTCGATCATCTCCGGTTACATGCCTGACAAGTAAAATGTGGAAGCAGGACTTTTTTTTTCTCCATGCGTTTCATTCAATCTAATCCAAAGGGGTGCAGTACCATCCGGAGAGACGATAGGGGGCGGTATTTTCCCTGTTCGAGTTCAGACAGATCCCCACTGGTAACGTGGGGCTAGATTGATGAAAAATGAATGGAAATAGAAAAAATAACGATTAAAAGCGAGATCTCTCGTCGGCTGGCACTCAACGGTTGGCATGAACTAACGAGAAATCTCGTCGTTGGCACTCAAAGTGTTAAAGGGCCAACCACGGACATATCCGTGGCTAGGTTGTTTTGGCTTTTAATCCATTTTAATAACCTACTCGATGTCACCGAGCGGCACTGCAGAATTACCCTACTCTTGGAATTTGGAAAAGTGCATTACCGGCCAGATCCTCGTAGGGGCGCTGTCTCGATAATGCAGTGTTCCCTGTGGCAGAACGGTGTCTTTTTTTTTTTTAATCTTGAATGGAGTTTCCTGTTAGCCCGAATCTATGCGTGTAGCATGTAGCACGGAATACGTTTTGGGACGCGGAATTCGGTACGCAGTAAAGGAATATATCAGCCAATGGACATATCGATCTACCAGATGGCGATCGATAACTGGGAAATCCTTTTTGCAGTCCAACCGGCCCACGGTAAGACCTTTTTCACGTAAATTACACGCTGATCAGGCCTTGTTATCATACCCAACCAGGCGATCAGCGAATGTGGCTACTGAGGCTAACAGCGTTATTGGTAATCAATAATCAGAAACGACGTCCCCCGCCCCTTTCATGCATTCATGGTGGACCATGATACCGATCATATGCATTTTGATTTTTAGCTCTAGCTTCTGTAGGGCCGAAACACCATTCGATTTAACGTTATTAGCTTAGCGGCCTGTATCTCGCCTTCCAGGAAATATACCAGACCAAATCCCATATAACGCTTATATTCAAGATGCTATAAAATGGGAACGTATTGATGAAAAAATTATTTCTTTAAGCCATTTTGAAGGGACGGTTTATAGTGTCAATTGACAATGAGAATGGACATATAGCAATAATATAAAGTATAGATTTAGCTCTACAAACAGCCTCACGCACAATGAAACCGTATTATGATATCCTGGCCCTATAGAGTGGGGCCGTCTTAATACCCGTGGCTGTCAATGTGTTAAGATATATTTTAAGCACTCGCAAATTTCCCCGTCCTCCCATTGATTAAAGCGCTGGCGTGCTAGCCCTAATTTGGTTATATAGGCCCGGCGCAGAATGAGTTAAGACACCCAAAAACATTTTCATATACTGAATGAATTTGGTTTTATTCAGATTTAGTGATAGCTTGTTTGTATCAAACCAGCATTTTAATTTGTACAATTCCTCCTTTGCCACTTTTAAAAGCTGCTGCAGATCATCCCCATAACATAAAATATTTGTCATCTGCAAAGACAACCAATTTAAATATTTCAGACACTTTATAGATATCATTAATGTATAATATGAACCATTTGGGTCCCAACACTGACCCCTGTGGGACACCACAGGTAATATTTAAGCACCTTGACTTTTTTGCGGTCTACAGGAGAGAAGGTTCTTTATTGAGACAGTAGGGAGGCTGAGAGGGAGACTGAGTAGGGGAGACACAGGAGAGAAGTTTCTTTATTGAGTCAGTAGGAATGCTGAGAGTGAGACAGAGTAGGATAGACACAGGAGAGAAGGTTCTTTACTGAGACAGTAGGAAGGCTGAGAGGGAGACGGAGTAGGGGAGACACAGGAGAGAAGGTTCTTTACTGAGACAGTAGGAAGGCTGAGAGGGAGACAGTAGGGGAGACACAGGAGAGACGGTTCTTTATTGAGTCAGTAGGAAGGCTGTGAGGGAGACAGAGTAGGAGAGACACGGGAGAGAAGGTTATTTGAGTCAGTAGGAAGGCTGAGAGGATAACAGATAAGGAGAGACACAGGAGGGGAAGTTCTGGTGGGATCTGACGGTACGCTACACCATCTACTGTATGTTATCAACCAAATGGGTACCAGAACTTTTGTTTATATATTTCTACCCAGCTACCTGGCAGCGGATGCCAGTTATGATGCAGCCAAAGTCATCGCCAGGAAGAACGACGTGGCATCGCTCAGAACGGCCGCCAGCCTGGCCAGGGTGGTCGGTGAGGCCCGCCTGTCCGAGTCCCTCTCCCTCAGATGTGCTAAAGACCTGGCCTCTGCTCAGGACTGGGTGTCCGCCCAGGAGGTCCTCAGAACACAGGACAGCCTGCTGGTTAGTAGGGTTCCGATTGGTCCGTTGATCTAGTTGGTGTGCTCTGATTGGTCCGTTAGTCTAGTAAGTGGGCTCTGAGTGAGATTTGGACCGCTAGCCTTATTTCTTACTTACCAATCATGATATTGATCAATAGAATCCTTTATCGGCACGATCCATGCTGTTCCTCATACATCCAAGTAGATTTCAGTTGTCTTCAGTCAGCTTGTACAGACAGGAATTTGACCCCATTGACTTTGCATTGGTTGTAGTAGGGTTGCAAATTGTAAGAACGTGCCTTAATCGATCATTGATAACGTTAACGATCAATTATAATCGATTAATTGTAACAAAAAATACCCAATTTACCAAAAAATAACAAATGTATTTGTTTCCTCAATCAAAAGGTTTATTTCCGCAGCAGCGACATATTGCAACCTTACAACTTTGCATTGTATATGAAACAGAAATGTAGAGGCCTAGACATATTAAAAGACATTTGTGTCTACTTTAACCTCTTAAGCCCGACGGGTCCGCTACCAGTCCCAAAATGACATCACGTCATAAATCAATCTCTCTACTGTATGACATAATGTTGCGTTTAGTTTTTTTCCAAATGTATCCAAGAGTAAAGACTATAATCCAGCAGTCATAGTGTATATTTTCAACAATAGGTTTGTTTACCAATAGGGTAAAGTGTTATTAGTGAGATTTTAGTTTATGGAATGTCTTTATAATTTAGCGAATATCCGCCATTTTGAATTATCGTTGCTAAAAGTTTCCAGCTTCCTGCAAGCAAATGCCTATTATTATTATTTTTTTTTAAACTTTGACCAGTCAGCTGGTTCTTTTTCGCGTTTATCGCTTTTTTTCTGGTCAAGTATGACCGACAGAAACAGGTTGAATGGGGGTATAGATGGGGGGGAAAGACACTCTGAGAAAGTACGGCTTGTCCGGGAGTCGAACTCGCTACCCCAGATCCGTGACGCGCACGGTTGTCCCCGACGCCGAAATAGCGTTCGAGGTACGCAGTGAGCTACTGGAGCTCCCCTGATTATTATTTTTTTTTATTTCTCGGGATTATCTACCACAAAATAGATTGGAGCGCAGTTAGTTTGTCTACCTTCTATGAACATTTAGCAACAATCCCTGTTGCAATCCGATCCAAAATGGCGGAGCTATATCCATTATAAGAATGGAACTGTACATACAGTAGATTTCATTCTCTGTTCTTTTTATTTTTTATTTAACCTTTATTTAATCAGGAAGTCCCATTGAGATACAAGATCTCTTTTGCAAGGGAGACCTGGCCAAGATGACAGCAATAACATTTGCAAATATCAGACAGCAATAAAATGTGCGGTACATCACACAAGAACATAATAAAAGTGCATGTATACAATAAACAATACATCACATGTAAACATAAAAACACGAAACAGAATAGTCTACATAATAGTAAAAGTGTACGAAAATACAGGGTAATACAGTAATTTTGCAGTTTTGCAGTTGGGACCCGACTAGAGAAAGCAGCGACATTCTTCTTGTAGGAAGTTATGTAATACAGATTTAAATTTGCAGAGGGAGACCAGGGTATCTAAGTGGATATGGTCCTGTAGCCCATTCCATGCCCAAGGTGCAAAGCTTGAAAAAGCTGTTCTTCCTAGTTCAGTGTTTATTCTCAGGTTTTTTAAAAGTAGCCATCTTGTGGACCTGGTATAGTAGCTGCTAGAGGCAAAGCTAATTAGGTTGGAAAGATATAGGGGAAGCTTCCCTATGATGGCCTTATATATAAAAACAAACATGTGGGATTTCCTCTGTACGTACAGAGAGGTCCATCCTACCATTTGGTAAAGCACACAATGGTGAGTAAGTCATTTGGCACTAGTGATGAAGCGCAGAGAAGCATGATTCACACTGTCTAGCTTTTTTAGCATTGAAGAGGCAGCATGCATATATATTATGTCACCATAGTCAATTACAGACAGGAATGTGGCTTGAACAAGTTTCTTTCTGGCCTCAAAAGAAAAGCATCGTTTTTTTTTTTTGCGAAAGAAAAAAACAAGTTTTAGTTTAAGTTTCTTTGTGAGGTTTCCAATATGTGCTTTAAAAGATGGCTCTTCATCCAGCCTTAGCCCAAGATACTTGTAGGATGAAACATTCTCTATGGTTGCTCCCTTTAGCGTAACGATATGAACATGATTCACTGGCTGTGAGCGAGCCCTTGTGAACATCATGGATTTAGTTTTCTTTGCATTTAAAACTAGTTTAAAATCAAAAAGGGAGGTTTGAAAACAATTAAACGCAGCCTGGAGGTTATCAATCACCTGAGTAAGGGAGGGAGCACTTGTATACAGGACTGTATCGTCCGCATAAAGATGCATCTTGGCTTTTCCCAGGTCATTTATAAAAATAGAGAATAAAACCGTAGCCTAAATATACCCTTGGGGAACACCTTTGTTGATTTCTAAAAAACTTGATTTGTAGTTCTCTGCAAATATGCATTGTGTTCTGTCTGAGAGGTAATTTCTGAACCAATTTACCGCTTCCTGTCCAATGCCAATGTTGTCCAGTCTATCCAGTAATAGTTTGTGGTCTACAGAGTCAAATGCTTTTGATAAATGAACAAACAATGCTGCACAATGTTGTTTATTGTCAAGTGTGTTGATTATGTCATTAGCCACTAGCATAGCTGCAGTTATGGTACCATGTCCAGACCTGAAGCCTGACTGAACCTCACTTAGGATGTTATTTTCTAATAGGAATTGCTTTAGTTGAATGTTCACGAAGGATTCAAAAACTTTGGCCAGGACAGGGAGCTTAGAAATGGGGCGATAATTATTAACATCTGAGGGGTCCCCACTTTTTAATAATGGAAGGACAAAAGCAGACTTCCACACTTGGATGGTACTAGTCACAAAACTAAGATAAAAAATTGAGGCAATGGGCTCAGCAATAAAATCAGCAGCTGTCTTTAGGAGGACTGGGTGTAGGTTGTCCGGACCTGCTGACTTTTTACAGTCTATGTCTTTCAAGGCTTTACAGACTTCAGTGACAGTGATAGGCTTAAAGTGGAAAGGATTCACAACATAGCTTACAGCCGGGGGCACCATTGGGCATCCCACCGAGGTGTAGGGCACAGTATCAGAATTATTCAAAACTGATCCAGCAGAGATAAAATGTTCATTAAAAATCCCTGCCATCTGTCTTAAGGTGGTCTGGAAGGCTGGCGCAATCACTTGTACCAGCTACAGATTTAACCAATTTCCAAAATGTTGTTGGATTATTCAGATTTTCAGTGACTGCTTTCAAATAGAATTCTTATTTTGATGTTCTAATCAAACGTGTATTTCTGAGAGATCTAAAAGAGGTCCGGTCTCCAGGGGCATTCGATTTCCTAGCTTTTGCCCATGCAGCATCTCTTTGTCTCAGAGAAGTTGATATATTATCTGAAAACCAAGGATTATCTCTTCCGCTGGTCCTATACTTTTTGATGGGGGCATGCTTATCACAAATAGACATAAATGTCATCAGAAAATAATCCCAAGCAGCATCAACATCAGACATGAGGGAAACTTTCTCAATGTCGCTATGATATAAATCATGCAAGAAAGCTTGTTCTTCAAAGTTTTTAAAAAGTCTTTTAAATATAAAGCGTGGTTTGGTTTTAGGAAGCTTGGTATTGCGTACACACACAATTGCACAATGATCGCTCACCTCATTACAAAAAATCCCTGTGGCGTTGTATTTGTGTGGACAGTTTGTTATAATAATGTCCAATAGTGTGGATTTTTGCGGCGCTTTGTGGTTGGGTCGAGTTGGGGCGGAAATCAATTGTGTAAGATTTAAGGAATCACATATGTCTTTAAAAGGTTCAGAGGCCGAAGCCAGCCAATCCCAATTTAAATCCCCCAAAAGAATAAACTCTGAAACATTTAATTTCTGTAGGATGTCAGAGAGAGAGAGAGCGCCGCTTGCAGCGGAGGGTGGTCTATAGCAGCCAACAATGGTGACATCAGACACCCTGGATGTGTTCACTTTGACAGCCAATAGTTCAAAGTATTTGGCTTTAGTCAAGGACAGGGTGACAGTGCTGTTGTAGATGGATTTCACATAGATCGCAATTCCCCCTCCTTTATTTACTCGATCTGATCTAAAAACATTATAGCCACCAATGGCAATCTCTTCATTTGATACCCCTTTCTTAAGCCATGTTTCTGACAACACCATTACATCCGCATCTGTCGCATCCGCCCAGGTTTTTAACATGTCCATTTTTGGGAGCAGACTTCTGACATTTAAGTGCAGTAGGCCTAAGCCTGATCTGATTTTAAAGTCCATGGGAGTTTGCAGGGATTGTACACAGTCATTTGGGCCGGGGTTGGACTGCACATTTCCTGATATCAAAAGTAAGTGTGAAGAGTGCATTTCTCTGTTACCTGACTGAGTCGTGTTTTTCGACAAGTCGAGCAGATCATATAGCAGTTTGAGAGTTTGGAAATTCATCATGTGTACAATCTTAGGAGACAAATATATCTGGCAGGAGATATATTCATGGAGTTGGTGTGTGGGTACAGCTGAAGTCCTTGTGAACTCCATATCACCTGATGTGGGAAATCCAATTACATGTCCTTGCTTCAATTCCTGGACCTGGGGTAATCCAGGTAGATTTAGAACCAGCAGTGTGCAAAAAAGGAGATACATATTTATGTTTGCTTGGTGGATTAGCTGCTGTAGCCTGGGCCTGGTGGTGGGTGGCAGTTGTAGCCTGGTTGGACCTGGTGGTGGGTGGCAGCTGTAGCCTGCCTGGGCCTGGTGGTGGGTGGCAGCTGTAGCCTGCCTGGGCCTGGTGGTGGGTGGCAGCTGTAGCCTGCCTGGGCCTGGTGGTGGATGGCAGCTGTAGCCTGCCTGGGCCTGGTGGTGGATGGCAGCTGTAGCCTGTTTGGGAATTAGACTAGTAGGAGGGCTGCTGCTGAGTAGGCCGCAGATTGGAGAGTAGAGTAGCTCTCAATAGATAAGGAATCGGCCACTGTTTGCAGGGCAAAGCAGGTATTTCAAACTATATAAATAAGCAACATAAAACCATAGTAAAAATTTAGAAAATGGTGCTAAATCCATATTTCTTTTTACTATTAACAGACAAACACTGAGCAGAAACACTGACATGCTGCCATCTTGGATTTGGATTATTTTTTTATTTCTCTTATTTCTCGGGATTATCTACCACAAAATAGATTGGAGCGCAGTTAGTTTGTCTACCTTCTGTGAACATTTAGCAACAATCCCTGTTGCAATCCGATCCAAAATGGCGGAGCTATATCCATTATAAGAATGGAACTGTACATACAGTAGATTTCATTCTCTGTTCTTCCTGCACGCTTGGTGATACTAAATCCAAATTGAACTCCGACATTGGAAAGAGTATATTTGACCCGATCCATAGATGTGCAAGTTGGCTATAATAAGGTAATTTATAGGCCTGATATTCTATATTATTTTTTTTGTATCTACTTTTTCTCCCCCCTTTTTTCTGTGTTTTTCTCCCATCCCACATCCCAATCTAGTCGTTATGCCAATTCCCTTCCCTCCCTTTCTGGTCGTTGCGCGCATTTGCCCCCCACTTGCCGGTCTAGGGAGGGTTGATAGATACTATCACATGTCGCTTCTTTTCACCCGACAGTGAGGGCTCTCACTGGGGGAGCGTAACGCGTGGGAGGCTCACACTACTTCCCTCAGTTCCCTTCCTCGCTGAGCAGGCGCCCCGACCGACCTGTAGGAGTCGCTGTTTACAACGACCAGGATACACACCCCACCAGCTTCCCACCCTCTAACACTGCCAATTGTGTTAGTATGGACGACCGACCAAGCCGGAGGTACCGCTGACAGCTGGATTCGATACCAGTGTCTCTGCGGTGGTAGGCAGGCGCTTAGTCCGCTACGCTACCCAGCCGCCCTGATATTCTATATGCTATAATAATATTTCAAATTGCATGTGTCCGGATGGCAGAATTCAGTACTGTATCTACAAAACCTTCTCACTTTGATTGCCAAAAACGCCTTAACACGTCATTCCCCGCCATGCTCATTATGCCAAAGACGCCGTACCACGTCATTGATATATATTTCTCCCCCGGAGACTTGAGATCTACTGTTGATCCCCTCTCAACTCTCCAACGGTTCAAGAGCGCCATCTGGTTGCCGATCGGCGGATCGCTCAAACCGGAAACCGGAAACGGAAGCTGGTGCTCATTCCAATTCGGTCCGATCACTCGCTAATAGTCCCGGGACTCGAGCTAGACACAATGGATAGCAATCAGTTACCAATAACTCGATAAACAACATAGGGCGGCTACGTGGCGTAGTGGGCAAGGCGCTCGCCATGAATGCGGAGACGCTGGGCTCGCCTGTTCAAGCCCAGCGCTCCACATTGCTTTCAGTTTAGCTGGTCGTTCATACTAATACACATTGGCCGTATTAGGGGGTGGGAAACTGATGGGTGGGGATCGGGCGTTGTGGACAGCGACTCCTACAGGTCGGTTGGTGCGCCTGCGCAGTAGAATCAGGAAGTGTCAGGGGCAGCGTGAGCCTCCCACGCGTTACTCCTCGCCACTGAGAGATCGAGCTGCGCAGGTGAAAAGATGCGACTGCTGTTACCTCAAGTACCGGAGGGGACTTGTGCTATGTATGACTTAGTCCACATTGCAGCCGGCTTGTGGGAGGCAAGAAACAGCGTTCGTGACAGGGGAGGGTTGAATTGGATGATACGAAATTGGGATGGGAGAAAATATAGAAAATGCGAGAAAAAGTGGATAAAAAAAGAAAAACTCGATAAACAACATGATTTGGACGTATATACTATTATACAACCTGGAGATGGATCGCATATTTCAACATCCCATAATAGGAATATTTCAGCTCATCGCCCAACGCTACGAGGAAGCTACGGTGAGATTCAGCGTTTTTTTTAACGTGTTCGATACAAACTGCTCTAATGATCATATCACCCACACTAGATGAATCATCTAACGTTGGCCACGGAATTATAAACAACCCCCCCCCCCATCCGGTCAACATCAGATGATAAGTAGTAACTTCTAGAAGCACGTCCATTTGAAATTTTTTATCTCGCGCAGATCGCTATCAAACTGTATTTGATCATCAATATAATGCATTTAGGGCTATAAATCACGTTCTGGAGAATGCTACAGAAAACGATAAAAACATACTTATACTTTAGACCGTATTTTAGTATGAATATGTGAATGAAAAAGTATAACGTTGCTACACCCTGAACAATAGATACTTGACGTTGAATGGGCCATAATAATGTCAATTTAGCAATACAATTTAAAAAGTTATAGCCCTGCAAAGAAGGGGAACTTCTCCATAGACAAATAGAGCTGGCAGAGGATGGTATAATGATGTAAATAAGCCTGGCAACCAAATTGTTAACATCTTCCCTTTATTCATTATCCTTAGATTTTTTTGTACATGCAATCTCAAGAAAGCTTGTGGCAGTTTTTCATGTCTGGTCATTTTTAGCATGGTGTTATTCACTGTCAAAGATGCAAAGAAAAATCATAATTTATATTCTCCTTTGTTTCATCACAATTTACTCAAGCCTAGTAACAGACACAATATTTCTGACACTGGGAATACATTCCCTGAGATCCATAGATGTCCCTAGATACCAAGAACATGCATGGACCGTGTAGAAGTGGAGCAATCTTCCATTTACTTAGGTATGTATTTTTAGGCGGATTTCCAGAAAATAGGGTCCTCTTGAGGACGATTTGCCCACCGGCACGACACACCACTTTGGCGACCTATAGCGACTTGAGTGTGCATACAATATTATTTTCTAATACAATATATAGATTTAAATATATATTAAATATATTAAAGCCCTATTTGTTGCCTGTCGATTGCCGTTTCAGGCAACAAAATCCGCTCAGCGGTTACATGCCAAAAAAAAGAAAAGTCTGCCGTGTACGCCTCATATATGAGGCGTACACGGCAGACTTTTCTTTTTTTCTAATACCACCCGCGACTCCCGAGGCTCTACCTCCGTCAATCATTTGGCGATCTCGAAAATTATTGGACAGGGTTGTAAACAACGAGTCTGGCTTTCCAAATGGGAATGAGCGAATCAGGGATCTAGGTGAAAAGTCACAAGCGCAAACAGGAAGAGAAATTTCTGCGGAATGCATTAGTCGATGAGAAAATGGTTTTCAGCAGCCTTTTTTTTTTTTTTTTTTTTTTTTTACTTTTTACAAAAATCGCTCCTAATCACTAATTTCTGAACGGATTTGTATACAATTTGGACATGTACTACAAAATACTTGATATGGACTCAGCATGTTTTTTCAGCCATACACATTTTTTGGGAAATACTACTTCTGGACTACTAACTACTACAGAAAAACGTGAGTAACAAGTTTTTCTACAACTCAAGTTCAGACCTATGTTACTCTATTTATTTAGCACTAAAAGTGAATTATCTCTATTGTATCAGAAACTTCAGAATGTCATCTTTAGAAAGAGACTAGGCTCATGCATGTGCTATAAGTATAAAGTACTGTATAGTATTTTGGTTTGCAAAAGAAGTATTGGGGGCGCCTGTTAACTCATTGACCGCCACACTGTTTTCCCATCTCTACTCAATGGCGCCAGCGTTATTGACCATTTATATATTTGAAAAACTGAAACTCAGTTTTCTATCCACAGAGGATGTGCAACGGGTGAAATGAGGTGGGAACTGTGTTCCGTCAGCATTGCGTCCGGTGCAATTGGCGCATATTTAAATAAGCTAATATGGGCGGAACAAATGAGCCTCGTCCAAAAATGCTCCCTATCCACTAGGGCTGACCTTCGAAAAAAAAATTGGCATTCGAAGCTTCGGGGCCGAGATTCGATTTTAATTCGAAGCTTCGAGATAAAAAAAATATATATATATTATTGTTTTATTTTTTGATTATAATTTTTTTTGGGGACTTGTACAGCACTTTGTTCAACGTTGTTGTTTTTAAATGTGCTCTATAAATAAAGTGGATTGGATTAATTAATTTAATTAATAATGAGTCGGGAGCTGCGCTGCCTGGGCGGCTGCTCTCCGTTACACAGCCAACAACATTACATTACATAATTATGTTGCAACCTTCGTCTATAAAGCAAACAATTATATAAATATGTATATGTAGTTAATAGAGACAAAGGCAGAATTCGACTTAATTTATTAACATGTTTTTATATGGGTCGGGACACTATAAAAAATACTATAGAGAATTGTCAGTGCTGTAAAGCTTAAACCTTTTTAAATCTTAGACAAACTAAACCCTTTGCTTTCATGAAATATTGTAAGCCGTCATTTGAGGCTTTATAAAAGCAGCACAATGAACACAAATCTGTCGATGCAGAGTCCGACCTCATCTTAAATAACAAACGGCATTGCTTGTTGTAGTTAACAAAGAGAGGCAGAGTTGATTTTGCAGGTAAAAAATTGTACTTCATTTTGCCTTATTGCATTCATAAATGTGCACATATTTAATGGGGAAGTGCCTCATTTGCATATATAAACATAAAATTCAGAAAACTTGCAATATATTTTTTCTTAGTTTATATGTACATAACAAACTGGGAAAGTAGTGATATCTATTCAAATATTTGTTTTGCCTATTAGGGGGTACTACACTGTACTACACTGTTACTACACTGTTTGTAGCCTGTGTGTAGTTCTGTTCAGTTCAATAACATCATTATTATTATTATTATTATTATTATTATTATTATTATTATTATTATTATTATTATTCAGTTATCAGGCATGTGTTTAGGTTGTCAATTACTAATGGTTTGATTAGGTATTGTGTTTGTAAATAGCTGTTTAAAAAAAAATGTATGGCATTTTACAATACAGAACTTTGAAGGCGGTTTCCCAAAAATTAGTTTTTATGCGTTTTTCTTACACGCAAGGGTAGACATGTACCATTCCATAGCACCTACACACACCATACATTCCACATTTCTTCCTACAGTATATATACCCTGCATCTTTTTACAGAGGGGTTTGTTGATATATCATTCATAGCCTGATTTATAGTACATTTAGACCAAAAAACATGGCGAAAATAGATTTTTTATGACTAGTCAGCATTTCCTGATTCATGGGATGATAAAAAGACATATCCACAATCCCTTCTGTAAAAAGTTCACTGTTATGTGTCACCATAATGAAACCATTAAAAAAAATCTGGCATCATCCAATGTTGGTATTTATACCCAAACGTCATATCGCTGCTGGCGGGACAAAACCTTGTAACTCCCATTTTTTTTATTATTATTATTTATATTTTTTTATCAACTCAGTAGATCATCCTCCATGTGTGTGGTTTTACAAAGTCTACACAATGGGAAAGCATTAAACCAATCATCTGTCTAAACCTCGTAACTCTATTCGCCCTCAAATCTGTGTTAGTTTTTTTCATCTGCTGAAAAGTTGGGTTTTTGGAGTTACAAGGTTTTGTCCCGCCAGCAGCGATATGCAAATTAGTGCATATTTAATGAGGTAATGCCTATTTTGCATATATAAACATAAGATCTCAGAAAACTTGCAATACATTTTTTCTAAGTTGTTATGTACATAACAAACTGGGAAAGTTTCATAGTGATATCTATTCAAATATTTGTTTTGCCTATTCACCTGGGGTGTCTCACCTTAACGTGGCATCGGTCTGTGAGGAGTAAATGCTGGAAGCAGGCCAATGAAACATTTTATCTGGGGTATAATGCAGGTTCTATTATCCTAACTAAACATTAAATACAACTTGCTCACTAAAAATATTTGTTAATTATAAAATATCTTCACTGACACAGTGCCTAAATTGTCAAGAGGGGTGTGTTGTCGCGGGAAAAGTTACAGTAGTACAGTAGTAATTATGCAATAAGGACGCTCCCTTACATTTTGTCATGCCTTCGCAAAGTGGCGTGATTTTCTCCAAGTCTGGCAGTGAACGCTATTATAAATGAGGCTATAAGCGACTGACTATGCCACCTTACATTTCGTCCTGTACAGCCAGAATCTATGGACGGATTTTGTTGATTGAGGTTTTGTTGGAACACCAGAAAATAGATCGTATAAACGGTATATGATTTGTTTGAGAAATATGCAGCCCCAGGCCGAGATAGCCTTCGCAAAGATGCGTGATTTGCTCCAAGTCTGGCAGTGAACGCTATTATAAGGCTAAGCACTAAGCCATGTAATTTCAAATGCTTGGTTCTGAGATTATCATACAGTAAACATTTATTTCTGATAGGCGTGCTGATCAGCAGTAATGCAACGTCATGATTGTCGATTGATGGGAGTATCGATAAATAGACAGATTTGTTTATGTAGGCTATATTAAGCAGCACATAGGATAATATAACCTGCATATTATTATTATTATTATAACTAAACATTAAATACAACTTGCTCACTCAAAATATTAGTTAATTATAATATATCTTCACTGGCACAGTGCCCAAATTCGGTATAAATATTCTGCAATATGGACAGGTCTGCTCAAAATATTTTATTTGTGGATGACGAACAAATGCAATGACGAAAGATAGTGACAAAAACAGGACGCAATGTGTAATGAAAATACAAATTAAGCAAGCTCTATACATTACGAAGTAAACAAAATCCAATACGAAATTAACGGAATACTAATGGTGAAAAATACGTTATGTCTATGCCTCATTCTATGCCTCATTTCGGGATTCTTTTTCCCCTTCCTGATATCTGCCAACAGCGCTGTCAGGAGTGCAGACTGCTCCACGAGCCAACTGCACTGGAGCAGATCAGGAGCAAACATATTTAAAACACATAATGGGCGTGTCTGTGCTGGTATCTCATCCGCGCAATGTCCTTAGTGGATAGCTCACAAAGACGGAGCTGATACCGTGCGCAAACCCCGTGCAGTTAACTGTGCAATTTCCACCGCAATCCATTCTTAGTGGATCCCGCCCCAACTGTACTAACAAAGCATCAATAGTATTTTTAACACTTTGGTTGCCTAAGATTAAATTCATGATATACCATAGATTGCCAACGCTATTTGTCTATGGAGAAAGTCCCCTTCTTTGCAGGGCTATAACTTTTTAAATTCTATTGCTACATTGCCATTATTAGGGCCCATTCAAAGTCCTATATGTATTGTTCATTGTGTAGCAACGTTAAACTTTTTCATTCACATATTCATAGTAAAGTATGGTCTAATGTATAAGTATGTTTTCATCTCTTTCTGCAGCTTTCTCCAGAACGTGATATATAGCCCCAAATGCATTATATTGATGATGAAATACAGTTTGATGGCAATCAGCGCGATATAAAAAATTCCAACTACCGTACTTTTCGGACTATAAGCCGCGGCTTTTTCCCCCATTTTTCGACCCTGCGGCTTATATAACGGTGCGGCTTATATGTGGACAAAACCCGAAAATCAAAATATTGCTTTTTTTTACTGCATTGAAATGTTATTTATCTGTTCCCTTATTTGCTAAACTTAATACAAATGAGTTAATTCTTGTTATTTGTCCAACAGTATTGTGTCCCAATGGGAGTCGTTCTCTGTAGAGGTGGGAACTTAAAGCTCAATAAAAGAACGGCCATGCACCACCACCCACAGAATTGAGAGAGCAATCAATCTGTCAATCCTTTCCATGTCCGGGCCGGGTGAGGTTTCCCGTGTTGAGTCAAATTAAGCCGCAGGCTCCACTCCTTACATATGGTAATTAAACATTAAAACACATGCGGCTTATAGTCCAGTGCGGCTTATATATGTACACATCATTCAATTTAGCTGCTGCGGCTTATAGTCCGGTGCGGCTTATAGTGCGAAAAGTACGGTAGACGTACTTCTAGAAGTTACTACACGTCATCTGATGTTGACCGGATGGGCGAGGGGGCGTTTATAATTCCGTGGGCAGCGTTATACCAATCATCTAATGTGGGTCAAATGTTGATAATAGCAGTTAGTATCGAACACGGTAACGTTACACGCTGAAACTCACCCCAGTCTCCGCGCGCCGTTGGGCGATCATCGTCGAGTAGAAATCTTATCATTATGGGATATATTTTTACCCGGTCCATCTCCAGCTTGTATAATGGTATATACGTCCAAATCATGTTGTTTATCGAGTTATTGCCAATCGATCACCGTGTAGCGTGACGAGCCAGAGTCCCATGAACTATAGCGAGCGCCCGGAAGTACTACGGTCGTCATGACAACCTCTATTCAACATCCTGTTTGGCGATTGCGCCGATCGGCCACCAGATGGCGCTCCTGAACCGCCAGAGAGCTCAGTGGGTCCTGCTGGTGGATCTCAGGCCAGCGGAGGGGACATATTAATCCGATCGCAGATTTTTGAAATATTGATATAAGGATGCTGTACAGCGTCCCCCGGCAACTTGAGCATGGCCAGCAATGACGTGAAAAGACGTTTCATGGCAGTCAAAGTGTTAATGAGGCTATTATTATTATTATTTTGCAACAAGATGGCCTACATAGAACATAAATAGTAGGGGTGGGAATCGCCAGAGACCTCACGATACGATACTATCGCGATACTTGTGTCACGATACGATAGTATCGCGATACTAAATATATCGCGATATGCTGAGTATTGCGGATTTTTTTTTCTTTTTTTTTGGATCAAATTTAATTTATTACCTTTTTTCAACTGCAAAGTAAAACTGTCAACATGTTTTATCTAATAAAATAAAGTTCAGTCTGTTCATCTCACTTCAATAATTTTTATTGCAGAACATGGTATTTTCTCAAGCAGACATAATTATGTAAACACTGTAATCTATGTTGCATGTACCTGACAAACTGAACTGTTTGTATTACAGTCATATTCCAACTTAACTGAATGCACATGTGTGTGTGTGTGTGGACTACTGTACTATTAAATGTATTGAAATGAACAATGCAACTTCCTTATACACATTTTTTTTTTATGAATAATTAAATATTGATACTTGCCGTCCCTGTATCGATACAGTATCGCCACGCAAAGTATCGCGATACTACTACGTATAGATTTTTTCCTCCACCCCTAATAAATAGCCTGTCTAAAACTGACTCACATGCATGGTCCCGATTCCAACATATCAACATGGTCAGATGGGAGCGCATGCAGCCTGCATCACAATCAGTCCAAAAATACAGGTATATAGAGGTACTGGCGTGCCAGCTTTGCCAGCCTGGTGTTAGATTTTGACCATAATCAGCCAGTATCACCTCTTCATCTGTGTTCATGTAGTTTCTGCGTTGTGTTTATCTCTCTCCAAAGTCCTATCTACCTTGAAAGGGGATGCTATCTCGGACAAATTTATTTATAACCACTCCTGCCCGATAGACATAATTACGCACTTTAAGGTAAACCCCCATCAGGCCTCTCCTCTCCTGTCATGACCGTCCCGACCCTCTGTATACATTGCCAGTTTAAGGCAAGCCGTCTCAGCGGTTACCGTCTCCTGTCATGACAGTCTTTTTTCCATCTCTAAGCTGTCCCTCCTCCTCAATACACTTTTACACTCTGGCTTCTGTGCTCTGAGCAACTGATTTGTTTTCTTCTAGATAAGACCTCTCATTTTCCAAAACAAAACCGTGCAGCTCTGCGCTCTGCTCTGCCTCTCTTCCACACACATCTCCCCCTCCCACCAGAGCACTCATTCATATATCTCTGTTTGTCTTCAAAACACGTGATTACCACTGGCTTTCTCTCTGTGTCGCTTTTTTTACGGATGCACCATCTGTTCGTTTTTATTGGCTCATGAAGTTAAGAGACACTCACTTTTCCTCTTTCACCGTCTGTGGAGGTCCATGGCACTGCATATCATTAACATATCATTGTTTGATAGTAGATAGAGTAAATGTCATGTGTTGTGTTCAAGTAAATCCTTAACGATCAATCAATCGATCTTCAATTAATTGTTAACATCCCTAGTTTGTAGCTTGTATGAGGAAACAGAATGGATTTTGCTGAGAGGACTCTATCGGCATCATCATTGGTAAGTAAGAAACGGCTACGGGTCCATAAATCTGAACTATCCCTTTAACTTCTCTGTGCTGTATTGTTGTCCTGCAGGCTCACAGGTTGCATCTCTGCGTCACTGAGCTTCTCACGGTGACCCTGGCCGAGTCCAGAGTTGTGACGTGGTCCTGTGTCTCCGCTCACCCCTGGGGCTCTCCCTGTCACGCCACCATCCAGGACACAATCAGACAGGTCTGGGAGGAAGAGTTTGACATCTCCGAAAGGTCAACCGCACTCGACACCATCCAAACTCTCCTGCTGCATCTGAGAGGCGTGGAGAATCCCCCGCTTACCCAGAACACACCGCTGAGACAGGTGAGTTATTCCCTTTAGTCCCAAAACATTATTGTATGTAGGGATGTAGTCAATGAGTGTAGCTTTCCAATGATACCCCACGTGGTATTTTTCGCAATCGGCGAATGATTGACAGTTCAAGAGTCTCTGGAGTCAGGGGTGGTAATCTGAGGCTCGCGTGTACAAAGTCGCACGTCTGACATATCGGCATGTAACTCGAGAACCGCTGAACTCTACAGTAAGTAGGGCTGTCGCGGTATGACATTTTCTCACACGGTTGTGTGTGGCTAATCACCGCGGGATGCGGTGGTACCGCACTTCTATTAAAAAAAAACCCGAAGTCGCGGACAGTAGGCAGAATGAAAACAAAAGAAACATAGAACTACAGGGGAAACTAGGAACAATATGAATAGCTAGCAGGCTATGGAGGGCTTTGAAGGTGAGGAGTAGTAGTTTGAAGTTTATGCCATAGTCCATATCGTCAGACTCGTTTTCTGATGCTGGGATCATCGCAAAGGCATGTTTTATGATGGGGTTCGGTAAAATAGACGTTACCTTTGTCAGCAAGTCCGCCAAAACCCTGTCCACTCCTGCTCCGAAGCGTCTGAGTCAGAACAGGAACAATCTAAATAAATAACGTTAGTTGGCTCTGGCAGCGTCTACCACGGTGCGGTGAACAGATAACGTTACATCCACAGCCTGTTTGAAAATACTAGAATCCAACATAGTCTGGTGAAAACGCACCTTATGTTATGGATGGATCGTCACCGTTTGTCCTCTTCATAATAATCTCCAATAGTTTGCTTTTTCCCCTACTTCCCTAGCCCTATTTTTTGTTGTGATTGTAAAGCGACCTTGGGTTTCATGAAAGGCGCTATAAAAATTTGATTTATTATTATTACGTGATCGCCATTGCCGAGCGTTAGTTGGCTCTGGAGTGCTCTCAACTCTGGTGGTGGCGACTACCGCGGAGCGGTGAACAGATAACGTTACATCCACAGCCGGTTTGACTATAGTATTTTTATGATTTACCAGAAGTGCTGAGTCCAATGTAGACTGGTGAAAACACACCTTATCATCCATAAGTGTGATCGTTTTGTCCTCTTCATAATAATCTCCAATAGTTTGCTCCACGCGTCGCCATTGCAGAGGCAGTTTGCTGGCTAGTGGCTACTGTGGCCAGTGAGTAACCCCCCCCCCCCCCCCCACAGGAAACTAGCCCAGATCAAATGGTAGGCGAGACTGCCACCTATTGGGATTTGATCGTCATTTAAATTCTAATTATGTTAGGGTTACCAGGATCACACACAAGGTCGGGTTTAATATGATAATAATAAAAAAAAAAAACATTAAAACGAGTATACTCGTTTTTGGCATTCAACGCATGGGCGTTTTTGGCGTCCAATGAGTTAATAACCTCATATAAACACTACAGTATGACTAACCTGTTAATAACCTCATATAAACACTACAGTAGGACTAATCTGTTAATAACGTCATATAAACACGTCAGTAGGACTAACCTGTTAATAGCACTGATTGTATATAATTAGTTTGTCTGTCTCTGTGCCTCTTTCAATTGTTCCCTTGCTTCTTTAATCTTTGTCTGCTATTCTATACCTAATGTTCTTCTATTTAACCTCTTAAGCCCGGAGCCCTATTTTCAGAAAATCCGCCTAAAATACATACCTAAGTAAATGGAATATTGCTCCACTTCTACTAGATCCATTTGCATGTTCTTGATATCTAGGGACATCTATGGACCTCAGTGAATGTACTCCCAGTGTCAGAAATATTGTGTATATTACTAAGCTTGCTTAAATTGTGATGAAACAAAGGAGAATATGAATTATGATTAGATTATGATTGCATCTTTGACCATGAATAACACCATGCTAAAAATGACCAGACAGGAAAAACCACCACTGAGCTCGTTCAGTACCTTCTTGAGATCACGTGTACAAAAAACTAAGGAAATTAATAAAGGGAAGATGATTAAACAGAACGTTTTGTAGATACAGTACTGAATTCTCCCATCCGGACCAATGCTATTTGAAATATTATTATAGAATATAGAATAGCAGGCTTATAAATTACCTTATTATAGCCAATTCGCACATCTATGGATTGTGCCAAATCTTATCTTTCAAATGACCAAGTTCAATTTGGATTTAGTATCACCAGGCGTGCATAAGGAACAGAGAATGAAATCTACTGTATGTACAGTAGGTTCTTATTTTTGCGACAAGTCCGCCATTTTGAATCTGTTTGCAATGCGGATTGTTGCTAAATGCTCAAAATAGGGGAGACAAACTAACTGCACTCCTATATATGCCAATAACGTTCAGTTTTGTGGTATATTATCCCGAGTAATAAGATAATAAAAGGATATTCATAACAAGTAATTTGCTTGCCGGGACCTAGAGGCCTTTGGGAAGTGTATTTATTTTTTTATTCCAACGCTCATTGAAAGCTCTGGATGTCCTCTTCAAAATGGCCTCAAAATGACTACATTTCCCAACCGGCCTTTAATTCAAAATGGCCAATCCCCGCGACACAACACAAAAACGAAAACTAAAATCTCACTAACACTTATTGGTAAACAAACGTATTGATGAAAATATACATTATAACTGCTGTTGTGACATGGTTATGATGTTTATTCTTGAATACGTTTGAAAAATAAAATTATAATTTTGTCAGACAGTCTGCAGAGCTTGATTTATGACGTGATGTCATTTGCGGTCCACCGACGGACCACACGAGCGGAAGATTAATTTGAAGTAAAAATGCACTTGGATATATGTCCTGGTTTTAAAGAGGCTTAGAGCAGTTCTAAGCGGTGTCCCGTCCCCTCTGCCAGGTGCTGAGCTGCGTGGCGCTGCACCTCTCCCAGGCCGTGCTGAGCTGGCTGGGCCAGGACGACGAGACCGTGGTGGGACAGATCTGGCAGGCGGTGGCTCTGAGCAGAGACGCTGCCCACTTCTCTCTCTCTGCTGAACTCTGCTCGCTTCTCTTCCCTGAGCCTGGTATTGTATTGTATTTGGAACTTTTTTATACATTTGTTTATATAAAAAATTTGGGGGGGGGGGGGGTTTTATTATTATTTCTTATATATATATTTCTATCTGGTATTTTCGCGTTTTGAAATTACTAAAGGGTTAAGTTTCAAGTTTCTTTATTAGTTGTCATACAGAAGTACAGAATACTTTTATACAAAATGCTTCTTTCTGTTACGCTCCAGAGACTGTGCTAGACAAAAATAGATAAGTATAAGATAAAATAAGTATAGCAAGTAAAAATAGAAGTCACGTACGTAGGCACAAATGTTCAGTATGTACATATGTACAATGTTCAATGCAGAGTAGAAGTAACTGAGTTACCATACAATATACTATACAATATACTATATAGTGCAAAGCAGAAATGGGATGAGGTACAATTTATAGTAAGGTGTAATGAGGTATGGGTTGTAGTGCAAATTCTTTACCAATAAATATAAAGTGTGTTTAGGTGTTCTAAAGTGTGTAAAGTGGGTGCTGCAGTGAGTTGTTTGTTTAAAGTGAGTGTGTGGATGTGTGTGCTGTGAGTGCATTTGATGGTTGTTACATAGTGTTATTGTTCGTTGAGCATCCTGATGGCCTGGGGATAGAAGCTTCTTCTGAGTCTTTCTGTGCTTGCCATGAGACTCCGGTATCACTTGCCTGACTACAGCAGTTCAAAGAGGCAGTTGTTTGGGTGGCTGGAGTCTTTGATAATTATCTTAGCCTTACCCATGCACCGCTTGTTGTAAATGTTCTGGAGAGTGGGAAGCTCCCCTCCAATTGTGCGTTCGGCTGAACGTGCCACTCTCTGTAGTCTGCTACGGTCTTGTGCGGTGCTATTCCCAAACCAGGAGGTGATATTGCCAGTCAGGATGCTCTCTATTGTGCATGAGTAGAAGTTCTTAAAAATCTTCTGGCTGACTTGGAACTTCCTTAGGCGATAGATGAACTGATGGATGGATGGTCACGTGGGTGGGCTGACTGACCCCCGAATGCTTCGAAGCTTCAATCGATCGATACCAAATCACTATTCAAATGCTTTGTAATTCTTTGTTTTGGTGGTGGTTGTTTTCCACTCTAAAATCTACAATACTACTGTACATCAGCATAAGAAATATAATAAACTAAAAAAGTATGAATGAATACATTTGAAAATCTGTTTTTCTCAGACAACAACTTATTTCCTGAAAAAGGCCCATATCTCTCATAGATCCACAGCATTGAATCTTTGCACATGGGAAGAAAGAGGTTTTGATTATTCACTGATGCATTACTACAGAAGCCTCGCAGCACGGTGGTCATTTGGATGGATGGATGGATGGAGACAGTCACTGAAATAATCATCAAATTAAATAATAAATTAATGCATAACCAGTAGTAATTAAATGGTATGAACTGTGCTCATTTTACCAGTAGTAATTAAATATTTTACCAGTAATTAAATGGTATGAACTGTGCTCTTTTTACCAGTAGTAATTAAATATTTTACCAGTACTAATGAAATGGTATGAACTGTGCTCTTTTTACCAGTAGTAATTAAATGGTATGAACTGTGCTCTTTTTACCAGTAGTAATTAAATGGTATGAACTGTGCTCTTTTTTTTTAATCTCAGGTAATGTCAGCGTTTGTTCCCTTCAATATCCCAAAACGTTGTCTCTTAATGGAGAAAAGGCCAAAGCTGCTGCTGGAAGTCTGCAGGCGTGTGTACATTACCACCTGCTGTACAGAGCCTGGTGGCACCACAGTGTCCTGCCTACAGCAGGAGGAGAGAACGGATCAGGTAGCAGCAGCCAGCAGCCAACCAGCCACAACAGATCAGGTAGCACCCAGCAGCCAACCAGCCACAACAGCTCTGCAGCAGAAACCTGCGCTGGAGACGAGGCGAAGAGTGAAGCAACTAACGACGATCCATCATCGTCCAGAGTATCTGAGAGCGCGGTGATGCCGGCTGGTTGTAAGATCGGTGATGCAGGTGGGAGGAGTGATTTCGATGCCTGGGTTCTGCTGTCCGAGGCTCATGCCGGCCACCAGGCCACCCAGAGGGCCATGGCGGAGATCCAGGAGAGACTGGCCTCCATGCTGGCTCAGCACAGCCGAGCCCAGGGAACAGAGACCAGGACTGGGGAGAGCCAGGCAGCGGATGCCCCCATCCAGACCTTCTCCACCACATCCACAGACGGCCCAGGCTCTGCTGATACCGGGAAACGGTACAAGCCTTCTAGCTCCAAGTTTGTTTCTTCCTTGAATTGTTTTGGAGAAAGTACAAAATAGTTGGGTGCCACACTCGTAAGAATGAATGTTTAATTATTTTCTTCACAAGATATACGACATAATGACATATCATGACATGTCAACAGTGGGAGGGACACAAAGTCGGACACAAATTCTGTTTCAGCATTTAAATACCGTAATAAATTCATGCGTTTCAGCATTTGTCCCACAAATCCGGTATCGGTCAGGCTCTTAGTGTAAAGATGACAGCCATACACAAGTCAAAACGTCTCCCTTTTATTATTGACCTTTTCCTTTTTAAGCTCAGTTGCATAGCTGGCGGGTGAGCCGAATATTAGGGGAAGCTAGAGTTGTAAATCGTGCGGAACTTTGCATTCACAAGTTGCGGTGCCGACGGCAATGAAGGAAACGTTTTTCGTAATTTGGATCTCATCATGCTTTGAAAACAATGTACATACAGTAGCTCTAAAAAGTTTCCATGATTTGATGAACTCTGTCTGACTCATCATGCCGTCGTAGAGCAAGCCCTTGTTTGCCAAGATAAAGCAACATACAATAGCCTCAGGTGATCCGGTGTTATGCCCAGGGGTAGCTGCTGCTGCTGCTGGCAGCTTCTGAATTACTTTGTTTATATGTTGCCTTGGAAAAAGACTGTATATCCATTTAGCTTTTTGAATTTTGACTCAAAATAGCGCACTCATGGTGTTGTGAAGGGCCAGATTAAACCGAATATATATATTTATTTGTATATATATATTTAATTGTATTTGTATATTCTCTAATATTCCCTGATATCCCTTGTATATTCCTTGTACAATATGCATTGAATATCCATTCTAGCCTACTGAACATCCCATAATAGTCTCCATTCTACTATTGGTCGAGACCTTGGTGCCAGGCTGCCATACCCCCCAGACCCAGTTCAAACGTACCGCTCAACATGTACGAACAAGTCCTAGTTCCGCGTAGGAATCTGGCTACCGCACCACTAACGGTACTATTTGTTCATAGTGCGTATATATACTGCGCTACTAAAGTAGGACTTCCTTTTTAGTCCAGTTTCTTACCCTCCAATAGAGTGACAGACGTAAAGCCTCCCCGCGACGCCACGTGTGGGAGTAAGGCCAAGTTCGGCCTACCATCGGTATTGAGACATCGTGTATATTAATATTTGAATAGTCATATTTGGCACTATATCGTCGAGTTGGACGTAGTCTATTAAGCTAATAATAGTCCATTCATATGTAGTGCTTCGTGCGGTGAGAATACTATCGTAGTCAGTACCCCATCGTTTCGGGCAGAGAACTGGCTGCTTATCCAGGGTGGCCGACCCCATGTGAGGCTGCACCCGAGGAGCCCCAGAGCCGACGAGCAAGTGGACCTGTATACCGGATTATTCTACCGACGACAGCCCGCCTTCCCAGGCACGGATTATGCTTTGTGTACAGTGATTATTCCATGGATAAAGACCCCCGACACTGCCGTGTGTTGGAACCCCCCCCCCTGGAGAGGACGCAAGGTGAGGAGGCGCTCTGCAAGACGAGGTCGCTTCACGTCTCTCCTCCGTGGACCGGAGAGAGCCGGCCCACAGAGAGTCCAGCTGCTTTCATCTGTGGTCCAAGGATCGCTGGCGCATTGAACTGCACTACTGTGGGTTCACCCAGGATACCCTTAGCCGGACGAGGCAGCCAGACTCTACCCCCCCCCCCCTCCTACTCCTGTTGTCTTACAAGCGACCGGATTAACCCCCCTAGTGTATCCAGTCTTATAATCATTAAAGTATCATTGCTGTTATTCCTTAACTATTCCAGGTCGTATATTTACCACCTGCGCCATCAGAGATTGGACATTCTCTATTGATATACCGACGAATACTCTTTGCCATAAAAGTGCATACTATTTCAATTCATAAATGTAATTAAGTGATTAAGTGCTTGCTCTACACACCATTGCTGTGTAGGAATAAATACATACTTCGACTTCGTACATTTGTGTTGGATCCGTTTCATCTACGTGAGAGTGTTTATCATAATATATTTATGCCGAGTACTGGGTGGCCGAATATAAAGTACAAAGGTAGTGGTAGTAAGTATCATATCTAGTAATACAGTCAGGGAATTGTACCCCTCAGTTACACATGGTGTTCGCTACAAAGCGATTGGCGGGCGGAAATTTTGAATGCAGATATTTACAAAAAATGCTTTGCTGCGGGATCAGGATGTGATTGGCTACATTATTTAACCTCTCTCTCTGGAGCCTACCCATAATCACCAGATTGTCACCAGGGGGCTGCAGCGACAACACACACACACACACACACACAATATAGTAGCCTATATAATGCTGCGCACATATATTATATATCATTTTCAAAATTCCCAGCATAACATTTGGGTAGCCTACCCTAGCCTTCATTACCCGTCGCCTATGGTTGCATCCCTCTCCCGGCCCATCGCTCCTCACATTGCCGCCTGAAGCCTCAGGTGATCGGGTGTTATTATGCCCAGGGGCAGGGCTCGCTGTGGCTTCACGAATGCGATCGCTAGTGCTGCTGCTGGTAGCTTCTGAATTACTTTTGCGGTGTGATTGGTTACTGCCTGTACATGGAATGCTTGGAATGTTAAACGTCGCCACCTACCCATTGACACCTTGGCCGGCCTGAGACACCTTGCTTAATTGTCACCAGCCTGTAGCACAACACACACAATATAGCCTATATATAATGCTGCGCTGCAGCCTGTGCACATTATTATATACATTTCAAAAGTCCCAGCATAACATTTGGGTAGGCCTAGCCTAGCCTTCATTACCCGCCGCCTATGCTCAGTTGTGTTCAAGTCCTAAATGTGTGCTTTGTGTTGCTCCAGAGCTGCTGAGCAGGAGAGCCTGCTGTCCCTGTCAACCAAGATGTCTGAATACACCAAGGAGCTGTCTGAGCTGCCTGACACAGTGAAGGTACAACTCTAAAACATACAGTAGAGGTCTGAGCTGCCTGACACAGTGAAGGTACAACTCTAAAACATACAGTAGAGGTCTGAGCTGCCTGACACAGTGAAGGTACAACTCTAAAACATACAGTAGATATCTGAGCTGCAGTGACACAGTGAATCTTCTGAGCATCTATACAGACCTGGTGCAATTGAGCATTACGTTAGACCCCCATAGGCGTGATCTAATTTCTATAACACACTCTGTCGTGTGATGTAATGCTTTTATACAATGGCCGATGTCATCCAACCTTATTGCTATACAATAAACACACATTAATTGAAGATTTATTGACAACCATCCGCAGAAAAAGTAGTTCCCAAAAAAAAAGAGAAGTTGCCTCTGTGTGGAAGCAGCTCGGAAGTGCAACTGTCTCTCAAGTAACACATCCAACTGTTCTCACTAACACATCCAACAAACTAACACATCCAACTGTTCTCACTAACACATCCAACTTATTATTATTATTTTTTTTTTTTAAACCTACTTTCTATAGAACTTCATTCTTAGATGCTTCTATAGAAGGTAGAAAAAAAAGAAAAAAGTCTACTTTCTATAGAAGCAGCTGGGAGGTGCGCTGTTTTAAGTGAGCATGGATTATTGAATTGATTGATTGATTGCACATTTTATTAATGTCCGCCTTGTTTCAAACTGGTTAAGCTTAGGCACTCTTTCGAAGTCGCCCTCTTTCGAAGTTGGTTATGCTTAGAGTTTGGAATCAGGGCTGTTGGTCTATCGCCCTGCTCTAAAGATAAACTCTAAGCATAACCGACTTCGAAAGAGGGCGATTTCGAAAAAGAGTGCCTAAGCTTAACCAGTTGGAAACAAGGCGGACATTAATCAAATTTGCAATGAATCAATCAATCAATCAATTCGCGCAATATTTATTTGTTCCACAATGACTCATGACCAACCAATTACATAATCCAACATTGTGTAAGAAACAAACACATTCGCTGTGACAGAATCGTTTTTGATTTAGTCGTTATGACGCTGTCAACATATCCATTCGTAAGGTTATTGTCCGCCATCTTGCTTTCAGTTCTAAAAACTCGCACGGTGGATTGATTGTAATTCGGTTGTGGGCGGGTCCTGGGACCACGAGCGGGGGTTATAACAAATACCCACGTTTAACTTGACTGTTTCAGCCAATCAGAATCGAGAAATTTGCATGCCATTGTATAATTTTATAGATACTACGGTAACAACAAACTTCTCTCTTCTCTTCTCCTTCCCTCCTCTCTTCTCCTTCCCTCCTCATCTCTTCTCCTTCCCTCCTCATCTCTTCTCCTTCCCTCATCTCTTCTCCTTCCCTCCTCTCTTCTCCTTCCATCCTCTCTTCTCCTTCCCTCCTCTTTTCTCTTCTCCTTCCCTCCTCTCTTCTCCTTCCCTCCTCCTCTCTTCTCCTTCCCTCATCTCTTCTCCTTCCCTCGTTTCTTCTATTCTCCTTCCCTCCTCTCTTTTCCTTCCCTCATCTCATCTCTTCTCCTTCCCTCCTCATCTCTTCTCCTTCCCTCCTCTCATCTCTTCTCCTTCCCTCCTTTCTTCTCCTTCCCTCCTCTCATCTCTTCTCCTTCCCTCCTCTCATCTCTTCTCCTTCCCTCCTCTCATCTCTTCTCCTCTCCTTCTCTCTCCTCTCAGATGTTTCCTCGGCCAGATGTTATGGAGTGTTGCTTGGCCCTCCTGCACCTCAGTAGATGTTCCTCCATGGTCTCTGACTCTCAGCAGCGTGTGGCCAAGGAGCTCCTCCACAAATACGGAGTGTCCGGTTCCCTCCAAAAAGCTTCCCGTTCATTCCTTTCCTGAATGTGTCGTTTGTACAGTCCAGGGTGGGAAGCTAGCGCCAGCTAAACGCTGCTCCATGTTTCTTTCCTGAATGTGTCGTGGATACAGTCCAGGGTGGGAAGCTAGCGCCAGCCAAAAGCCGGTCCAAGTTTCTTTCCTGTCCACTATTACATTAGCAAACTTGCTCCAGGTTTTTTTTTCTTTTTACATAAGGAGGGTTTGTTCACGGATGGGGTGAAGTGAACGACCACTTGAGCTCCGACTAGCGTTTTAAACATTTCATTCACTAGAATAGAATCCTGGTCCCAGCGCTGTCCTGTGGGCTTTTCCACACGGTCGTGCAACAGGAAATAAACCAATTTAGAATGTTTATGTTTGAAGCGTTGGCTGGTAGAATAATGAAAGTGTCGGGTGACTTTATGAATCCTTACCTTACTCTCCCTTATTTCAGACATCACCCTTACCTTACTCTCCCTTATTTCAGACATCACCTGTACCTTACTCTTCCTTAGTTCAGACATCACCCTTACCTTACTCTCCCTTATTTCAGACATCACCCTTACCTTACTCTCCCTTAGTTCAGTCTTCACCTTTACCTTACTCGGCGTGGGTAGGGTGTAGACTACCACATGCTGCCCTACTGTCGGTCTGGGGAGGGTGTAGACTACCACATGCTGCCCTACTGTCGGTCTGGGGAGGGTGTAGACTACCACATGCTGCCCTACTGTCGGTCTGGGGATGGTGTAGACTACCACATCCTGCCCTACTGTGAGTCTGGGGAGGGTGTAGACTACCACATGCTGCCCTACTGTGAGTCTGGGGAGGGTGTAGACTACCACACGCCTCCTCTGATACATGTGGAGTTGCCAGCCACTTCTTTTCACCTGACAGCGAGGAGTTTCACTGCGAGTGCTTAGACCTCTACACTACCCAACTCAGCCTTATTTCAAGATATCTTGGGTCACATCATGTCACTTAACTACCACATTATTATGCTGGTGTCAAGAAACGTATAATTTGTTGATGACTTGTTTCAAGACGGTTTACTTAAAAGGCTGAATCATTGAAACATAAACTAATTATAAATAAGAAATGGCAACGGATGATTTTATTGAGTTAAGTCTTATTTTTCATCAAAATTGCTTTAAAACGAATGCAGTTTACCTCAATTGACCTTATGTTAAGTTGGCCTCAAATATGTTTCATGATAAGTTCACCTCAAATATGTTTCATGTTAAGTTCACCTCAAATATGTTTCATGTTAAGGATTTCTTTCATGATTATCTCTTTAAACAAGTAATATTTCCTTGGCAAACGTTATAAGTCTGAGGTTGTTTATTTTTTATTCGTGTGTGACTTTATGCACTTCGCAGCAGAAAATGGAAAGAAAAGCACCTAGTCCTAATGGCATGTTGTATACTGTATATCATTATGTTAAATAAAAGCTTTCATTACAAAATCACAAGTAAACACTGTATTTTATCGTAAATTGAGAGGAAGCTGGCTGGTAATAATCCCTGGGAAATGGAGGTCAGTCCAACAGGTGAAATACTAAGATAATTGTATTTATGGAGATTATGTTACCAATTAACGCAAAGCAATAGACTCTTTCTTTTCTTTTAAATAAGTCATAGTCATAGTATTTCCTGTGAGCCGCCACTAGGGGGCAGAGCAGCTCATCAGTTACTGATTAGAGTTAGTGAGATATTCATTCTGAATAACAACTAAACACACTCTCTCACACACTTACACATTCACCCTCACACACACACTAACCCTCACACACTCACCCTCACACATTCTCACCCTCACACACACATTCTCATCCTCACACACGCATACAAGTATTCATTGATCTCAAAAAAGCTTTCGATACTATGAATCATGTCAAGTCAAGAGTTTTATTTGTCACGGCATACAAGTATACAATGAAATGCGAAATTATGATATATTAATCAAGAAATTGGAACGATATGTGATCAGTGGGGTAGTATTGGATTGGGTGAGAAGCTATCTAAATAAAATGCAACAATTTTATGAGAGATTATGAATCTGAATGTTTGGACATTGCTTGTGGCGTCCCCCAGGGGTCAGTGCTGGGTCCAAAATAGTTAATCTTGTACATAAACGATGTAAAGTATCTAATATATTTAAATGTATTTTATTTGCAGATGACACTAATCTATTTTGTTCTGGTGAGAATATTCAGCAGCTTTTATAGGTCATCACATCTGAAATGACGAAATTAAAAAGATGGTTTGATTTGGTCAAGTCTATTTTGCGAGAGGCCATCATTTTGGATATTTTGAACCATGGGAATTGTAGTTTTTTGTGGCCATTTTGTAGAGGCCAGCGCTACCTGTGGATCAGCGTTGGAATTTTTCAGAACTACACTTCCTGAAAGCCTCTATGGGGTTTCAAGCTTCATAATTCTGTATGCATTTTTTTTAATAACTCTTATTGTAACTGAGGGGTACAATTCCCTGACTGTATTACTAGATATGATACTTACTACCACTACCTTTGTACTTAATATTCGGCCACCCAGTACACGGCATAAATATATTATCATAAACACTCTCACGTAGATGAAACGGATCCAACACAAATGTACGAAGTCGAAACAGGTCTTTATTTCTACACAGCGATGGTGTGTAGAACAAGCACTTAATCACTTAATTACATTTATGAATTGAAATAGTATGCACTTTTATGGCAAAGAGTATTCGTCGGTATATCAATAGAGAATGTCCAATCTCTGAAGGCGCAGGTGGTAAATATACGACCTGGAATAGTTAAGGAATAACAGCAATGATACCTTAATGATTATATACTAGATACACTAGAGGGGGTTAATCCGGTCGCTTGTAAGCCGACAGGAGTAGGAGGGGGGGGGGGGTAGAATCCGGCTGCCTCGTCCGGCCAAGGGTATCCCAGGTGAACCCACTGTAGTGCCGTTCAATGCGCCGGCGATCCTTGGACCACAGATGAAAGCAGGTGGACTCTTTGTGGGCCGGCTCTCTCCGGTCCACGGGGGAGAGACGTGAAGCGACCTCGTCTTGCAGAGCGTCTCCTCACCTTGCGTCCTCTCCAGGGGGGGGGGTTCCAACACACGGCAGTGTCGGGGGTCTTTATCCATGGAATAATCAAAGTATACAAAGCATAATCCGTGCCTGGGAAGGCGGGCTGTCGTCGGTAGAATAATCCGGTATACAGGTCCACTCGCTCGTCGGCTCTGGGGCTCCTCGGGTGCAGCTTCACATGGGTCAACCACCCCGGGTAAGCAGCCAGTTCTCTGCCCGAAACGATGGGGTACTGACTACGGTAGTATTCTCACCGCACGAAGCACTATATATTAACAGACTATTATTAGCTTAATAGACTACGTCCAACTCGACGATATAGTGCCAAATATGACTATTCAAATATTAATATACACGATGTCTCAATACCGATGGTAGGCGAACTTGGCCTTACTCCCACACGTGGCGTCGCGGGGAGGCTTTACGTCTGTGACTCTATTGGAGGGTAAGAAACTGGACTGAAAAGAAAGTCCTACTTTAGTAGCGCAGTATATATACGCACTATGAACAAATAGTCCCATTAGTGGTGCGGTAGCCAGATTCCTACGCGGAACTAGGACTTGTTCGTACATGTGGAGCGGTACGTTTGAACTGGGTCTGAGGGGTATGGCAGCCTGGCACCAAGGTCTCGACCAATAGTAGAATGGAGACTATTGTGGGATGTTCAGTAGGCTAGAATGGATATTCAATGCATATTGTACAAGGAATATACAAGGGATATCAGGGAATATTAGAGAATATACAAATACAATTAAATATATATATATAAATAAATATATATATTCGGTTTAATCTGGCCCTTCACAACACTTATTATTTGGGATAATAAACCACAAAAGGTAACGTTATTGACAAATATTGAAGCACAGTTAGTTTATCTTCCCTATGTTTAGCATGGAGCAACAATTAGATTTGAAATTTGTTTCAAAACGGTTGCACCCTGATCAAAATAAAAAAGTACAGTAGATTTCATTATCTGTTCTTGCACGCCTGGTGATACTAAATCCAAATTGAACTCAGCCATTTGAAAGATAATATATGTATATATATATAAATGTGTGAATTGGCTATAATAAGGTAATTTATAAGCCTGCTATTCTATATTCTATAATAATATTTTTAATTGCATTGGTCCGGATGGGAGAATTCAGTACTGTATCTACAGAACCTTCTGTTTAATCATCTTCCCTTTATTTATTTCCTTAGATGTTTTGTACACATGATCTCAAGAAGGTACTGAACGAGATCAGTGGCAGTTCGTCATGTCTGGGAATACATTCACTGAGGTCCATAGATGTCCCTACTAGATACCAAGAATATGCAAATGTCTTCATTGCGATCCGATCGTATGTGTGTAACGTTATTCCATAACGTATTCCGTTGGTGACGATCAAAGCATCAAAAAATACAATCATTTTCTAAGCCGATACTGTACATACTCTATTTTTGGGCCTGGGCCCAGTGATTTCATGCATCACCTGAAAAGCTCTGTTTACCAGGAAACACTTTCATTGAGTGAAGTCGATATGATGGAAGTTACAACAGGGCTTTTCAGGTGATGCATGAAATCATCTGCTTGTCTTACTCCGGGGTAGATGGCAAATAAGCTAATTTACCCAAAAGTTGGCATGCTCCTTTAACTCTTTCAGCGCCAGTGATTACCTTCATCCCTGTAGTCAATGGGCCATGCTAAAAGATAGGCATTTTCACTGCGTCACGATATTTGCAAAGCTATATCTATATTCTATATTATAGCTATGGAGACAATACTATGGCTCATTTGACAGTCACTATGTCTCGTCCAACATGTAAAAACGAGTAAATGTTTTCATGTATAGGCTACGTTTGCGTGTTATCCCGTGGTGAATATTGTATATTTTCAGAGTGATCCGGGCTAATTCCTGGAAGCTGAGTTATGGAGCGTTATGTGCATTTTGCGAACGTCGTTCGCGTTTCTCGACCTGGACGCGATATTATTTCCAAATCGAAGGTATATAATAGGTATTATGTTTCATCATGAAGGCATCAAAGGGGGGGCGGTCGTTTTGTGATGCTCTGATCGTCAGCAACGGCATACGTTTTGTAATACTACATGCGTTGATCGTTGCGATCGATGTGAAATCATTGTTGGATCAAAGTAGGATTGATGTCATATAGTCCTTACCTTTGATAGGAGGTATTGCAAAAAGAATATTCCAATTGTCTGATCGCGATTTCCAGTATTGATGTCCATCAGGTCCCTGACATGAAATGGCACAAAATATGCATCAAGTGTGCTGAACACGTTCCAAGGTGCTCGGATGAAGCGTTTCAATTGCCTGGGTCCAAATTATCCGCCCGGACCATATAAAATGTAACACACGAAATAAGGTTTCAAAGGGTAGGCGATACTGCCACCTAGGATTTGGCCGGCATTGCACTCTCTGGGTCTCAGAATGAGTTCCAATGATAACACAGAGGTCCGTGAGAGTGTATAGAATGTTAAAGTTGAAAAAAAGTTATAAAAGTTATATACCGGTACTCGTTATTGGCACTTAACCGCTGGCGGCCAATAATGAGTATACGTGATTGGTGCAGAAAGTGTTAATGGGGAACTATCTTATAAATGGCCTTTTCCAGTGTTTAGCATTGTTTTCTAGCAATGTGGGGTTGTATCAACACTGTCTATGTCTCAGATTCAAATTTTTGTGCATTCCTCCAGTTCAGATGAGACAATATCCTTCCCCACTGAACCAACTTAACCAAGCCATTCTGATATGACTCGTTATATATATATATTGTCATTTGAAACAAGTTACCAATGCATGTGCCTATTGTATTTGTGTTATTTAGTTGCAGTGCCATGTTTGGCTGTCATTTTCATGCTGACAAGTTGACGTCACAGCAATACGTGTAAGGAATTATGGGATTTGGTGTTGGGTGTATGGACTCTACTAGGGGTGGGAATCACAAGTTTCATCACGATACGATATCGATTATTTGGACAACGATACGATATTTGCCAATATCTGCCATGGTACGATACAATGCAGGTGCCTGCAATCGATATGAGACGATATCATAAGCCCATTTAACACAATCAGTAACATTTTGATCAACTAAAAAAAGGTAACGAAAATATAATTTAGAAAAAAAAAAATGTTTAGCTCTTCCAGACATTTAAATGAAAAACTATTTATTGTTTTTAATACAAATATACCTCCTGTTCACTAAAGTGCCACGTTTTGATATATTGAGCTTTAAACTTTAAGTAAAAAAGTTTGAAACACGCAACCTAAAACCCCTTCCTCTCCCAAACCGTTCCTGCAATTGTTTTATGTTGCATGATGATCATGCATACATTTATTATGTATTGTATTTTTTATATTTAAAATACAACATTATCTGTCCACCCTCAGTACATTTACTATCAATATAATATACTCGTCGTCTGACTTCATCATATCTTTTCAAACGCACACACACAGAAGGGAGAATGCCCCCCCCTCCTTCCCAGTCCCCTCTGCTGTTCTCTCTGTCGCTCTGAACAGGGTTTTAGCTTGTTGTTAGCTTACGCTAACGAAACGTTAATTCCGGTCTTAAACATGACGTGGTCATAAAGGAATGGCGAGGATTGCAAAGCATGTTATATACATTTGACCCGTTGCGGAATAAAACAGCAGGGATTTGGTTTGGGTGGCGAAATAGGCACACTAGCCTTGCTATGTTGCAATGTGCGTGTTCCAGACGCTACTGAGACGAGTACTGCTGTGTGCTGTGGAGCCGAGCGGATATGAGTCACGACACCACGGGATTTTCAAAATAAAGAGTATCGATATGAACCGAACGTTGCTAGCTGCCGGAGCCATAGTTATTATAGCTGGAGCTGCGCTTAGGCGGAAATGAGACCCGCCACAGGATTTTCAAAATAAGAGTATCGATATGAACCGAATGCCTATCGCACCAGTGCTACTGAAGTAAATCCATTCATCGCACAGACGATGTTGCTGTAGCTCGTGCAACATATATCTTGCACTGTTCAGCCCTGAATACAGTGTTGTTTTATATGCACAATCAAAGCGGGCATGGCCACCCGCATTTCACTGTATGCCCTGCACTGTAAAAAAAAAATCTGTAGAAAAACGGTAAAAGTCTGGCAGTTTGGGGACATTGAATTAGTGTAAAATTTACATTGAAATACCCTAATTAAAATAAAGTGGAAAAGCAATAAATTTACAGATAATTCTGTTTATTATTTGAGAACCCGAGAACAGAGAATCACTGTTAATTGACAGGTTACGTTCAGCAGTGAAACACTGTTATTTTACAGGTTTTTCCTACATTATTATGATCAAACACCTTCAATAAAGTGACAGAACTTAAAGTTCAGCAGTGAAACACTGTTATTTCACAAGTTTTCCCTACATTTACGATGAAACTCCTTCAATTAAGTGACATAACTCAAAGTTCAGCAGTGAAACACTGTTATTTCACAGGTCTTTCCTAAATTATTACGATCAAACTCCTTCAATAAAGTGACAGAACTTAAAGTTCAGCAGTGAAACACTGTTATTTTACATGTTTTCCCAGAATTATTACAATCAAACTCCTTCAATTAAGTGACAGAACTCAAAGTTCAGCAGTGAAACACTGTTATTTTACATGTTTTCCCAGAATTATTACAATCAAACTCCTTCAATTAAGTGACAGAACTCAAAGTTCAGCAGTGAAACACTGTTATTTTACATGTTTTCCCATAATTATTACAATCAAACTCCTTCAATTAAGTGACAGAACTCAAAGTTCAGCAGTGAAACACTTATTCTACATGTTTTCCCATAATTATTACAATCAAACTCCTTCAATTAAGTGACAGAACTCAAAGTTCAGCAGTGAAACACTGTTATTTTACATGTTTTCCCATAATTATTACAATCAAACTCCTTCAATTAAGTGACAGAACTCAAAGTTCAGCAGTGAAACACTGTTATTTCACAGGTTTTTCCTCAATTATTACGATCAAACTCCTTCAATAAAGTGACAGAACTTAAAGTTCAGCAGTGAAACACTGTTATTTCACAGGTTTTTCCTCAATTATTACAATCAAACTCCTTCAATTAAGTGACAGAACTTAAAGTTCAGCAGTGAAACACTGTTATTTTACAGGTTTTCCCATAATTATTACAATCAAACTCCTTCAATAAAGTGACAGAACTCAAAGTTCAGCAGTGAAAGACTGTTATTTCACAGATTTTTCCTAAATTATTACGATCAAACTCCTTCAATAAAGTGACAGAACTTAAAGTTCAGCAGTGAAACACTTATTTCACAGGTTTTTCCTCAATTATTACAATCAAACTCCTTCAATAAAGTGACAGAACTTAAAGTTCAGCAGTGAAACACTGTTATTTTACAGGTTTTCCCATAATTATTACAATCAAACTCCTTCAATTAAGTGACAGAACTTAAAGTTCAGCAGTGAAACACTGTTATTTCACAGGTTTTTCCTCAATTATTACAATCAAACTCCTTCAATAAAGTGACAGAACTCAAAGTTCAGCAGAGAAACACTTTTATTGTACAGATTGTTAGAAACAAAAAGCTTCAAGTGTTAACAAACGATCAGGATTGTAAAACTGCTTTATTTTGGAAGCAAGTGTGCTGTATAAAACAGATTCAAATGATTTAAAACTTTAGCTTGCAGTGTTTGTTCAAATATAATGTTTAAATACAGTATGTAAAGTTAAAAACCTATAGAAGTACAATCTAAACACTATTTATGGATCAATATGCATGGCAGCTGCCACCATTGGTGTGTGAATGTGTGTGAATAGGTGAATGAGAGGCCATACGCGCTTTGGATAAAAGCGCTATTGCTATATAAGTGCAGTCCATTGAACATAACATAATGGCCAAGTAGTAAATTAAACTTTATGTCCACAATTCTGAACTATCCCTTCAATGTCATCAGATGATTTCAACTTTTAAAAGCGGAGAAAGCAACATATTGTGCTGTTGAACCGAGGGGGTTGTGGTCAGGTCTACAGTTTTTTAGCTTTACCATTTCAGTTTTATATTGTTTTCCACAATATTCTCCCGACCCCTGGGGGCTCCATAATATATGTGAACATTATACTGTTTAATTCAGAATCCCAACTATACAGTGTATTACTAAGTAAAAATCAAAACATACCACACCACAAAAGGTCAATGAATCAGTGGCACAAGTGAAGAGCAGATAAGGAACAATCCTCCAGATTGGCAGTAATCAGCTGGATCCTTGGTGCATGGTGCATCTGGGAAAATGAAAAAAAAGGACACTATGATTCACTGGAAAGTCCGGGACTGTACATTAGGAGGGGGTGGGTGGTAGGAAAAAAGATATATACGGTGGGGAGGAGACTGTCTACATATACACCTGTGTGATGTTGCTACGGAGTTAAGCTAATAAACGTATACTATACTCACAACCACAGCAGGGGACACAACTATTTTGTTACCCTGCCATGTGGCGGACAGACCTCGCAAATGTCACTCGCCCAATAGCCTCCAGCTGCAACCACTCGAGTCCCTGAGTGATGACTGCTTGGCGCTGCCTCGGTAGAAAAAATTCCCTTTTCATGATATTTGGCGCCTCTGATTGGCTTAATTTTGTTTCAATCTGTATGCATCTACAAATCATATTATACCAGGTAGTCAATTCCGTTAGACTGCGAATCAAATTGACGGATCTCCCCAATCAAATTGACGGAAATCCGTCTTGAGACGGAACACTTTAATGCCTGCATTCAACATCGATTATCTATTGTTCAGGATGTAGGAACGTTATACTTTTTCATTCATACAAAAATACAAAAATACCTTCTAGAATATAAGTATGTTTTATCATTTCCTGTAGTAATTCCTAGAACGTGAGTTATAGACCTAAATGCATCGATTGCCGTTTATTCCCTAGACACGCTATATTAAAAAATTCAACTGTATATGATCGTATACGTTATGCGTCATCATGCACGGAGGAAAGGGGGGGGGGGCGGCGTTTATAATTACGTGATCGTCAGTAAATGCTTTATGTAGTATGGGTGATATATTGATCAGATGGTTTGCAGTGAAATGAATAAATTGGGCTGAAAATAACCAGGGTTTAGCCCAGTCAGATTTAAGGCTTTAAGACTTTTTAATGCCAATCAGAATTAAATTTAATACCAATTTCACGATAACACAATGGCAAAAATCATGGGTAGCTAGCGTTAGCTAAAAGAGCCCTCGCAGTGAAGTTATTATTATTATAGCTATCATACTGCAATATAAACTGAGTTTTATAGTGAAAAGAGCAGCTTTATTTTGGTCAAGATTGAAGGCTCTATATTGCAGGAAATTGCACATACAGGTGTTCATTAAATGTAAAAAAAAATTAATAAAAAAAAAAGAATTAAAAAGAATCTTGCACCCCCACTTTCAACTATAACTAGGCGGCCATGGGTGTATATATGAATTTTGAATGCCATGGCGAAAAAATTCAATATTGATCTCAATAACGCTGTACAGCGAGATCCAATAGGGTCCAGCTGCAGACTCGGAGCCTCGGTCCAGATTGGAACTTCCGCCCTGCCACAGGACTATTACTCCTGTGACAGGGCAATGCGCTGATTGGCGGAAAGTACGGAAGTATCTCGAAGTACGTCTGACGTATCTCGAATTACGTCTTGACGTTTCTCTACGTTAGCGAACATTAAACGTTGTATTCATAAAATAATATAAATTCAGCAGCATGGGGAGGGCCGGGGGGAGGGGAGGTACAGGTAGTAGAAGACATAGTTATAGTACAGTGGAGAAGTAAAAATAGAATAAAAAGGCAGTGGAAACAATATACAATATTATTAACTCTAATAATAACACGCCTCGCGGGCTCATTATAATACGAGAGCCGTGGGTCTGCATTGTATAGAGCGGATCCCCCGGCCGTATTCAAGCGCTGGAGCGCTTTGCCATGGATAAAACTGTATTAATATAGTAGTAATAATAGTAGTTGGCTAGTTGCGCGCTTCTGGCCACCTCCCGCAGTGCGCGCATACACACATACTGTCTGTAGCCTATACAGTACGTGCAAAATTAGTTGTCAAGAGCCAATCGCACAGGTTGCCTCATCTCATCTGGCTCTGCAAATAGATCTAGAGTCTGAATATCATATATAGCCTGCTGATGATCTCTCTCAAATCCATTCTGAGAACGGAATGCAGTGCCTGCGACGCGGGTCTTGATTGATTGATTGATTGATTGATTGATTGATTGAAAATTGTATTAACAGATCATGCTGGACCTACAAAAGGCCTTTGACACTGTCAATCACTCCATTCTTGATTGAACATTTTATTAACAGATTGCAGAATGGGTACAGTACAGTACAGCTCAATACACACAATTGTTAAGGGGATGCAGACCAGAGAAAGACTTTCGCCTTGGGGGGGGGGGGTCGGGTAGGAGGGGTGGGTGGATGGGGGACACTGTACAACTGTACAAGCAAAACTGTACATTGGAATATTGACAAAACCATACTTGGTCATTTACTGTACATTGGAGGGGGTTGGGTTACAACCAGGGGAGGAAACTAACTTTTTGGCTTACCAGCCAACTGGCGAGTATCTGATTTTTTTTACCAGCCAAACAGATTTTTTTACCAGACAAAAAAAATCGCTAATTGTGATAATTACTTCTTTGTATGTCAAGCCGTGTCAATGTTGTGTATGCATCTGGGTAGGCACACTGTGCCTTTAAGACAGCACGGTGGTCTTACGACAGTGCTGTGAAGTACCGTCAAGTGTTGTGGTAACGTCAGTTGGGTTGGTGTGCTGTTGTGCACAGTGCACTGGTTGAGCTAGCCCCTTTCGTGACTGCGATGTGCAAGCCAGGGGCTTTTGAGCATGAAATAAAATGTCTAACCTTACGTCGTAGTCCGGTGCTTTTTTGGAAACATTATAGTCATAACAGATACACCTAGCTGGCTGCTTTGAGCACACGGGGCTAACGTTAGCTAGCAAGCAGCTATAGCTAAAATGCTAACTAGAAGCTAACCACTGTATACAGTTCCAGTAGACTAACATTACACCTCTGTGATTTAAATGTGTCCTTAGTAACTTATACTCAAGGGTTGTACTAGGGTTGGATGCAGTTCCCCGTTGGTCAGTCTGTCTGTTTTCCATCTTCTGCTGTGTTTAACGTTATCTGTTTGCGAGTGCTCCTGATGGCTAGCCTAGTACCGCGGGACTTTTATTATTATATGTCCGCGGGTTGGCCAGTACTGCGCAAACGTTTATTAAACATTATATGTCCGCGGGTGGTCTTGTGCAGTGCTCTCGTGGCACTGTCAACTAAAGCGAACACTCAGAAGACGCGCACCGTTTGCCAGTGCAGTGATTGCAGAATGTTTTATTTTTTTGTATACTCGCCAGCAGGGGAGGAAACTAACTTTTTGGCTTACCAGCCAACTGGCGGGTATCTGATTTTTTTTACCAGCCAAACGTAAAAAATACCAGCATTTGGCCAGTAAAGTGGCCTAATTTCCTCCCCTGGTTACAACACAGGAGCAGAGTATAAACAACAGTACAGGAATGAGAAACAGTACTGTACTGTTTTGTAGGTCCAGCATGATCTGTTAATACAATTTTCAATCAATCAATCAATCAAGACCCTCGTCGCGGGCACTGCATTCCGTTCTCAGAATGGATTTGAGACGAGAGAGAGAGAGAGAGAGAGAGAGATCATCAGCAGGCTATATATGATATTCAGACTCTAGATCTATTTGCAGAGCCAGATGAGATGAGGCAACCTGTGCGATTGGCTCTTGACAACTAATTTTGCACGTACTGTATAGGCTACAGACAGTATGTGTGTATGCGCGCACTGCGGGAGGTGGCCAGAAGCGCGCAACTAGCCAACTACTATTATTACTACTATATTAATACAGTTTGATCCATCGCAAAGCGCTCCAGCGCTTGAATACGGCCGGGGGATCCGCTCTATACAATGCAGACCCACGGCTCTCGTATTATAATGAGCCCGCGAGGCGTGTTATTATTAGAGTTAATAATATTGTATATTGTTTCCACTGCCTTTTTATTCTATTTTTACTTCTCCACTGTACTATAATTATGTGACCTGTACCTCTATGTCTTCTACTACCTGTACCTCCCCTCCCCCCGGCCCTCCCCATGCTGCTGAATTTATATTATTTTATGAATACAACGTTTAATGTTCGCTAACGTAGAGAAACGTCAGACGTAATTCGAGATACGTCAGACGTACTTCGAGATACTTCCGTACTTTCCGCCAATCAGCGCATTGCCCTGTCACAGGAGTAATAGTCCTGTGGCAGGGCGGAAGTTCCAATCTGGACCGAGGCTCCGAGCGGAAGTTCCAATCTGGACCGAGGCTCCGAGTCTGCAGCTCGACCCTACTCGCGAGATCTGGCGGTCAAAGCATGGCGGGCAATAACCCTTTACAGCGTGGATGTGTTAATAATGATTTGAAGATGTTTACACTTTTTTTTACAACCCTACTGTTCTCCCAAGAATTAAATAAAGGTTTGATGATGATGACATGTCCTAGAAGAGAGATATAGATAGAGTGGGTGTGTTTGTGTTTGTACATGGAAGTTATACTCACATCAGCTTAAGGGAGATGCCATCCATGTCAATTCAGCATAGGATGATTCAGATGGCCTTGTGGTCAGCAGGGTCCCCCTCTGGCTGCTGGCCTCTGGTAGAGGTGTAGATCACCAGTGTCATCCCTCTGAGAACACAATTAGACTTTAGACAGTGGCTTGCGAGCACGATGAGCCTCATTTCTTTATTTTGTGATTGCTCTATCTATCTGATCTTATTACAAAATACTTGCCTCCTAGATCACTAAATGCGGGGCTCCTATCCTATTGAACATATTTTACTTTGTGTGTTTATTTTAACAATCATTTGTGATGCCATCACACAAACTGGCATTTAAAGGGTAAAATTTCAAAAAGTCCTGCACCAGAATGCAGGAAATTAAGTTTTTGTAACAAAATAATTGTGTGTGTGTGCGTGTGTGTGTGTGAGAGAGAGAGAGAGAGAGAGAGAGAGAGAGAGAATGATGGACAATTGCTTGCTGTGTGAGAGAGAGAGAGAGAGATAGAGATTAAGTACATTTGCTGAAATACAGTTGTTCTTAATTTTCTCACTTGCTATGTGAGAATGTTAGTTATTATGTTCTCAATGCCCTTGCATTGTATGAGTTGTGTGGACGCGTTTGCTAGTTCTAGTGCTATCCCTTTGTACATTGTGGCTGTGTCTGACAAAAGTTAACAATAAATAATGGTATTGGGAATACATTTGCCTCCTGCGTGAACTGTGCATAGCTGAATAGACTGTATTTTAACACCGGTCATATGGTGGTACTTGGAGAGCCAGCTACATTCTCAGGTGGTACTTGGTGTAAAAAGTTTGAGAACCACTGATCTATCATGTATAAAATTCAACTCACAATTCTACATGGGCTTCAGGTGGTGGTCTGCGTCTTCAGGTGGTGACATACTTCCCGCAACTGGCGAAGAATCTCTGAAATATTGGATTGTTTGACAGTGAAACACAACAGAATATTATTTTATGCCTGAATTTCCCCAAAATGGCTAATTGGACAGCACTTCTCCACCATCAGTGGCTATACGTGTCAGATAGGTGCAGATAGGAGAATCTGTCTGAATGACAAAGAAATCGCTTAACTCTCCCTCCCTCGGCCGCTATTGGCGCGACGGTGTAGCGGTCATTCCTATATGGCTATGACTATGAGCCCAGATGCAACGAGTAATTGTCTACTCAAAATCAACTAAGTGTCATGATTACATCATTACAACCTGGGACTTGGATGGGAGAGCAGGAAAGATCCAATGTCTTCAGTCAAAAATCCGCCAATCAATGCAAAGGTAAACATACGTCTTTAGAGACGTTTTATATAAGAATAAACACCAGTGAACTTGTGTATAAAATTCAACTCACGCTACAGGCAGTCTCTGCCTGCGTGCAACTGCTGGTCTCTGGTGGTAATTCAGGAATGGCTTCAAGTTCCTCTGGTGAAGAATCTCTGAAATATTGAATACGACAATAAAAATTTTATGCCAGTGAGAGAGGGAGACGGAGATAGAGGGAAAGACAGACATAGCACTGCTGTGTCATCAAATGACAAAGGCTTTGGCAATGTAGGTGTTGTGTGAAGTGGAGGGGGTCGAGGTGAGAGAGACAGAAAGACAGAGATGAAAACACAGATAAAGGTGTGAAGTTTGAAGTGGGGTGAGAGAGACAGACAATATTGAATTGAAAGATAATACTTACTGAGCTGAATCAATGGCAGTGTGGTAATAGGGGCTGGAGTTATACATTGGCATTCCTAGAGAAAGAGCAACATAATTAACAAAATAAGGAAAAAATAAGCACCATCAAAGTAGTTATCAATGAGCACTGTAACTGAGGGGTACAATTCCCTGACTGTATTAATCAAGTATTGGTATCATTAAACCACTACCGTATTATGTACATTACTGGCCATACTGTACACAAGTATATCAGATGAGAACACTTCCACAATGAAACGGTTTCCACACAAATACTCGTTTAGAATATTTATTACAGATAAGAATATCAGATTACATTACTTAGATCACTTTGGATGCGCTTATAAGGCAAAGAATGTGCGTAGGCAAGTCAATACTGAATATTAGGAATTATCTAGGGAATAATGGTAGGGGAGTTACTACCGGTTGTAAGCCAGCAGGGGGAGGCAATGCTCTATGCAAGTCAATGGTTCCACAGGGCTTCAGCAAGGCACCTGCAGACGGTATATTACTCCCTGCAGCAGCGGATGAAAGGGCAGTTGTAATTCCAGTGTGCGCGCCGCGCAGGTGAAGCCGTGGAGTCTCTGCTCCGACAGAGACGGGCTCGAGTGATGTCCTCACGGGCATGTGTAGATCCCACAGCAGTGGGTGTAGACGGTTCTCTGCTCCAGCAGCTTGGTGAAGAATGAAGAATAATAATCCTGCCGGAAAGTGGCTCTGCAATCACCGGTGTAAATCCTCCGTGGTCACAGTTGAACTTGACGTTACTATCCTATTAGCACGCGGCAATAAGTGCTCTATGTAGACGCACAATTACTCACTTCACGTGGTCTTTGACTCGTAATGAAGGCTTACTAATAAATAGCGAACGATACGTTGAACAAACGTAGTAGGATAAACACGACTCTATTTGAGGCAATACGAGCCCTACTCTACCGCACGTTGCGTAGTGGGTGAGGCTTTACTTAGTAACTGAACTGAACAGGACTGAACTCCAACTCGAACTGAAAAGGAACTGAAAAGGAAGTTCTGTATTCGCCGCGCCATATTTATATGTGCGGGGGATAAACGAGTGCCAGCCTGCTCACTGTCTCGTAGCCTTGGGCAGAAGCAGGCATGCTGAGACAAGTCCCGTCGGTAGCCTTCAAGTCGGCTCTAGGGGTAAGTCACTGGCGCCTGGTGGCACGCCATCCAATAGGAGAATGAAATATTATGGGCTATAGTAACTACTAGGTTAAAGGGACATTCCGTGTATATGTACAAAGAATATACAAGGGATATCAAACGACATACAAATACTATTCAATATATATCCATAAATAAATATATATATTCGGTTTAATCTGACCCTTTGTAACAAGCACCATATAACCTACAGTAGCAAGTGTACCTAGCTCCATATACCTAGCGCATGTCTGGTGGTAAAAACAAAACATGATTTGAGAATGTGTTAGTTAACTCACCTTGATAGCGGCGATGATTGCCAGCGAATTCTAAAAAGAAGACGATCAAAATATTCAAAAAACCTTGTATGCAATTTATCAAGACTGTGTATATTATATATATATATGTTTAGAGTAGCAGGAGCTAGAAGTTCAAATATGTCAGTCTTTCAAAGCCCCATTTTTTATATATAACAAAAGGCAGAATGAACATCACTGCCGCCCTGCTGGATTAAATTCTGAATTGCAGGTAGGCCTGAATAAGTATTTACTGTGCAAAATAACCAAAACCAGATAAATAATATCTGTTTTTTATGAAGCACAGATCATGTTAATTAAGTATTCTGAGTCTGAGCAGACAGAAAACCATCTTACCCTCAGCAAGGGATTACTTTGTGCTGAAGACCCACAATGCAACACAACAACTGCAAGCTAAAATGCCTCACATACAAAACGAAATAAAATAGAGCCATGGCTGTGTCCCAAGTTTAACACAATTGAACTATAATAAAGTATTTGTTAACACTAGTTACAACAATGCTTATGTAACTATTAAAAACGTACATTTTAATCACGAAACAAAATGGCAGAATAACGTTAGCTAGCATGCTAACGTTAGTAGCTATAATAATATGCATCACTATTTGCTCAAACAAGCTCCAAACTATTTGCCACGGCACAGAGATAACATTTAGTCAAACGATAACAGCCCGGTGATGGTATCTGAACGGAATCATACTATTCCCATAAGAACTCACTTACCAGTTAAGTATACCATCTAGCATGTTAGCTAATAATGCTAACAAGCTTCGTTCTAGCCTACTAGTTGCCACCACGGTAATAATTCACAAAGTAGCATGTAGTCAAACGATGACAGCAAGATTATGGTATGTGAATGGCATAATACATAATATTGTCAATGACTTACCAAGGAGTTTGGCTCAGACTATTTGTCAAGCCAGTCAGTGAAGACACCATCCATTGCGCCAAAGTGTTTGAATACCTCAAGTCCCGTGAGATCTTCTAGGTCTCGCGAGTTGCTTAGGACTATACCCTCTCGAAGGGGAGGGGAGGGGGAGGAGGGGAGGGGGAATCTACTAAATTGATTCAACGACAGTTTTTCAAATGTTGAAATGGTATCTGTAATTAAATATTGAATCAACATAGCTTTTTCAACCTCAACCAAAAATAACCAATCTGACTGTACATTGGAGGTGGTTGGGTGGGTGGGGGGGTTGGGTAGGAGGGGTGGGTGGGGGACACTGTACAACTGTACATAAATATTACAGTGACAGTCCAGTTGAGTTAATGGATGGAGGGGGGGGGGGCGTTGACTTGCAACGGATGGACTATAGTGCAGCAATGCAAGTTCAATTCACAGTTATTACTACAGACCGGTGGCACTCACCTCTGTGGTCATGAAATGTTTCGAGAGGCTGGTCAAGGACCACATTTGTGCCTCCCTCCCCAGTGATATGGACCCTATGCAATTTGCATACAGGACAAACAGGTCCACTGACGACGCGGTCTCCCAGGTACTGCACAGCACCCTCTCTCACCTTGACCGTCAGAAGGGGGGCTATGTGAGACTGTTGTTCATACAGCTCAGCGTTCAACACCATAGTCCCCATCACCAGACTGGTGGACAAGCTGATCGAGCTGGGTCTGAGCTCCGCCCTGAGCGCCTGGGTACTGGACTTTCTGAGTGAAAGACCCCAGGCGGTCAGGGTGGGGGGTCAGACCTCCAACACCATCACCCAATTCAATTTCATCTCTGTGCGTCAGAGTTAATTTTTTTACAGAGCGCTAGCTGCTCCCTACTTCCAGTCCTTGTGCTAAACTATAGGCTATAGTTGCTTGCTTCCAGCCCTTGTGCTAAGCTATAGCTAGCTGCTCCCTACTGCTTCCAGCCCTTGTGCTAAGCTATATAGCTAGCTGCTCCCTACTGCTTCCAGCCCTTGTGCTAAGCTATAGGCTAGCTGGTCCCTATACTGCTTCCAGCCCTTGTGCTAAGCTATAGCTAGCTGCTCCCTACTGCTTCCAGCCCTTGTGCTAAGCTATAGGCTAGCTGGTCCCTATACTGCTTCCAGCCCTTGTGCTAAGCTATAGCTAGCTGGTCCCTATACTGCTTCCAGCCCTTGTGCTAAGCTATAGCTAGCTGCTCCCTACTGCTTCCAGCCCTTGTGCTAAGCTATAGGCTAGCTGGTCCCTATACTGCTTCCAGCCCTTGTGCTAAGCTATAGCTAGCTGCTCCCTACTGCTTCCAGCCCTTATGCTAAGCTATAGGCTAGCTGGTCCCTATACTGCTTCCAGCCCTTGTGCTAAGCTATAGCTAGCTGCTCCCTACTGCTTCCAGCCCTTGTGCTAAGCTATAGGCTAGCTGGTCCCTATACTGCTTCCAGCCCTTGTGCTAAGCTATATATCTAGCTGCTCCCTGACACATGCCTCCTCTATTTGAACGACCACATCAAACAAGAGGTGGACGCGGGCAAATACTGCGGCATGGTCATGCTGGACCTACAAAAGGCCTTCGATACTGTCAATCACTCCATTCTGATTGACAAGCTAAAAGCAATTGATTTTGATAGCTTATCAGTGAGCTGGATGCAATCCTACCTGGAGGGGAGAGAACAGATGGTAGAGGTAAACGGTATACTCTACCCCCCCCCCTCACAGTGAGCTGTGGTGTTCCACAAGGAAGCATACTAGGACCGCTACTCTTCCTAATTTATGCAAATGACATGTCGTCAGCCTGTGACTGCAACTTGTTCCTGTTTGCGGACGACTCAGCCATGCTGGTCTCTGACAAGAACAAGTTGCAGGTTGAAAAAACCCTCAGCTCGGAACTATATAGGCAAAATCTGCATATGGCTCGCTGATAACAAACTATCATTACACATGGGCAAAACAGAGTCCATTCTCTTCGGTTCAAATAACAAACTCAGCAAGACCGACGGCTTCTCAGTTGCAGTGCATGGGTGACAATATTGTCACAAGGAAAGACGAAATTACCTACCTGGGTTCCATCCTAGAGGCAAATCTTTCCTGTGACAAAATGGCATCCAATGTAATAAAAAAAGTCAACCAACGAACTAGATTCTTGTACCGGATCTCCTCTCAAGAAACAAGAATACCCTGAAGACTCTGGCAGGAGCCCTCATTCAATATACTACGACTATGCGTGCACCTCATGGTACCAAAGCACCTCATAGGCGCTTAAATCTAAATTACAAACATCACAAAACAAACTGGTCAGACTACTACTTGACCTTACCCCCAGAACCCACCTCACCCCTGCCCACTTTGACAACCTAGGATGGCTTAGAGTAGACGACAGAGTACAGCAACTTGCAATGGGCCTGGTCTACAAGATACACTATACGACTAAGGTACCCATGTACATGTCAAAATACTTCCCAAAGGTCAGTGAATACCACAACCACTAGAGGAAGCTCAACAAATCATGTTAAACCCAGATTCGGCTCAAACAATGAACTAAATACGTTTCGCAATTATGCCACATCAATGTGGAACGCCCTACCCAAAGCTGTAAAGGAATGTGAATCACTACCCACTTTCAAAAACACCCTCAAAGAACACCTATACGGGATACTGCAATTCGAAACATGGCCCCTACAAATTTACATTTACATTTACATTTAGTCATTTAGCTGACGCTTTTATCCAAAGCGACTTACATGTTCTGTACGACAAGCCATCAGGAAGGGCACAAGCTGAGCAACAATGTTCATCAAAGTGTTGAGTGCTGGTTAGTTTATTAGGACAAGTGCATGACAGTACGGTTAGTTAGGGTTAGATTTTTTTTTTTTTATTCAGATAATGGTTGAAGAAGTGCGTCTTTAGTCGACGGCGAAAGATTGGACGTGTTTCGGCTGTCCTAACTGGGGTGGGTATAGTTCATTCCACCATTGTGGGGCAAGGACTGAGAATAGGCGACTTCTCTTTGATGACCCTCCCGGAGCTTGGATAGGAGTAGGTCTGAGGCGGCCAGAAGATGCAGAGCGTAGGGGTCTTGAGGGTGTGTAGTTAGAAACCATTGACCGGAGGTAGGCGGGAGCGGTTCCCTTTGCCGCACGGTATGCTAGGTCGAGGGCCTTGAAGCGGATTCGTGCAGCAATGGGGAGCCAGTGCAGGTCCCTAAGAAGTGGGGTGACATGGGCCGACTTCGGTAGGTTTGAGATCAGGCGGGCCGCTGCGTTCTGAATGAGTTGAAACATTTCCTAACCCAGTTGTCCCCCCCCCCCCCCCCCTGCCCAACCCCCCCCACCTCCAATGTACAGCCCCCCCCCCACCCCACCCAACCCCACCCCACCTACCCAACCTCCTCCAATGTATACAGTTTTGACGTCAAATGTATATACACTCTTTTTCTGGACACTTTTTGTATCACAAACAGTACTGTATTTGCAAATCTGGTATGTCATAAATGTATAGATGTAGCAGTACTGTCTATCTGTAAGTCGTGTACATATGATGAATTGAAAATGGGGGAAGTCTTTCTCTGGTCTGCATCCCCTTAACAATTGTATGTATTGAGCTGTACTGCACTGTACCCATTCTGCAATCTGTTAATAAACTTTTAAATCAATCAATCAATCAATCAATCAATCAATCAATCAATCACATTATAATTACATTGTCATTTAGCTACCGGCAAAAGACACAGATACCTATGCAAGCTGTTCTGCGCATGGGAGGTTCTTATATAAATCCTCATCACACAAAAAAAAAAACTTTTTCCGCCCTGAAAGACAGGAACAGCAGCAAGACCCGACCCAGTAAGACATTTATATTAAGTCATTGTTTTCAAATAGTCATTATATAATAGAAATCTGCGACTGTCGTCTTGTCTTAAAATGTACATTTCCACGTATTTTACCGTAACAATATGCTAGCGTACATGTTTGTTCGTGCAAAGCAGCTAAAGCAATGAATGTGTTCATGCACACATGTAAGAATTAAGAATGGGAAATTCAGAAATAAAAAGTATACACTTGGTAGAATCAATATGAACAAAACTTTGCATTATATTCGAAAATCATTTAAGGTGTATTCGTGCACACGTGTCCCGCATGTCTTTGGAAAGACCAGATTACTTATTTGCCATGAAAGAGTTCTCTGCAGTATATGACAGCAGTCATAGAGTGTATATTTTCAGCAATACGTTTGTTTAGGTTAAGGTTAAAACTTAGGAGATTTTATCTTTTTTTAAATGTGATAATATTTCCACAGAGGTTGTTACAGCAGGATCTCACTGCCACCTATAGTATAGCCTATGTACATGTATGTACCACGTGGATGGTTTGCAGGTTATTGTTACGAGACCGCCGCCATCTTATGACCGCCGCCATCTTATGAGTGAAAACAAACGAATTTCTACCATCAAATGGCATTTCACTATTTCGAAAGCCTTTCTAGGCGAGATATGCGTCAAATAAGCTTGCCCTGATTGACTTGTCCAAATTGGTTCAGTTATCTGCAATATTGGCTGAGATATATTAAACAGATTTGTTTGCGGTTTTTTGATAATCATGTCCTTAATTTGCATATAAATGATACATGGGACACTCTGACAACTTGTTAACATAAGCCTATAATTTTTTTCAAATCTAGAAACACTGGTTAGAAGTATATTTCCGGGGGGTGCATGATACCCCCCTCTATCCTAAAGATGCTTAAAGCCCAACCTCCAGGTTAAACCCTACTGATCAATTATGGGTAGTTTACATCATTGGTATATAATTTCATTATTTATTTTTTTCCATTTGACACCGGAAATGCCACTCTGAAATAGTTAAAAAGGTCCACGCACGAATAACATGCACGTGCGAATCAAAAAAGCTTATCAAACGCCGACGTCACTACAGCCAGGTGCATATTAATGAGCCGAATCTAAAAGCTAGCACGGCCGTGACGTCACTTCAGGAAATGCCTTGCCCGTCCGGGTCATAGTACTAGTTCAATGGTGGCCCACTAGGTGCATCACAGTTAGCCTATATAGTATATAGCTCCGCCGTCCCTGCTGCCTACAGTCAGGACCACTACACTGACGTTAGCCTATGGTTCTCTCCTCTTTGTGTGCCCCCGTCCTCGCGGGTGTCCTGCGGAGGAGCTTGTGGACGCGACAACAGCGGCGGCCGTTGTTAGCTCATAGCTATCGTGAACCACTAGCCTTTACGGGCTCGAGCACCCTACAGCATAGACATCTATATTCTATTATAGATATCTATGCCCTGGGCCTACAGGCTGCCACCATTGTCGCCGTTTTCGCGTCCATGGCCCCCCGGCAGGGTACCCGTGGGGACGGGGTGTACAGAGAGGAGAGAACCATTTTGGGTCGGCCGTTCATGCCGGCCAGCGAGCCGGATGTCGGGATATTTTGTTAGCACAATAGCTACCAAGCTAAGCTATGTTAGCTACTAACGTTATAAACACAATATGTGTACAACGACACAATGATTTACATTATTACAAATATGGTAACGTGGTCGTGGCTTTAGAGATGGGTGGCTATAATCACGGAGCAATAGTGTTAGGTGAAACAGATACATTTTCATTCGGCTAGTAGTAGCAAGCATATATCAGTCCCATGCCACTAGCTGTGTGTGACTCTCAGCGCCCCCTGGTGCCCTGCACCTGTTGTGACGATCATTTCGATTACATATGAACCATTGATTAAAATATGCACGTGCGGTGATTGTGTTGGGCAGACAAAATGTTTGATAAAAACGCTAAAACTGGGTCAATTTCAATACTTTTTTTCCCCATTCTTCATGAAAGTCACTGTTGGCCTAGTCCACATTGTTTATTGAACAAAAATACAACAGAAGGTTTTGTAGATACAGTACTGAATTCTGCCATCCGGACGCATGCAATTTGAAATATGATTATAGAATATAAAATATCAGGCCTAAAATGGTTATGCGGTTAAAATGCGATTAATTAGATAAATTTTTTTAATTGCCTGACGGCACTAGAAATAACCTTTTTTGAAGTTTATTTGTGCTTCACTTCCACTTATTTTGTCTCAACAGTTTGGATTGCAGTTCCGCTTCATCAGTTGCAACATTTAGCCTATCTGCAGATTTAGGACAGGTTATATACACATGCACACACACAGAACTTCCTGGAATTGTTAGATGTAACATGAGATTTGAGGGAATACTTAACTTCTGAAAAATGCCTGGTCATACATGTAAATGTAAGTCATGTGGCCTGTCATTCAAATCGCTTAAACGTTATGTTGACCATCAGTTACTTCATAGACATGAAGCAAACAAGCAATTCCCTTGTGGTGTGGCTGACTGCAAACATCAGTTTCTGAAGTATACTGCTTTGAAAAAACATATGTACCGTGACCACAGGACCATCTCTGCTTCACAAAGAAATTATATAGGATGTTCATTCAAATGCGAGGCCGCAAGTTGTCAGGAGCAATATACTAATCTCAGGGATGTCATTGCACATCTGAAATTGCATATATTGAAAAAAGAGACAGTAAAATGTCCATTTGCAAATTGTGACAAAACCTATAAAGTAAAATCATCATTCACTAGCCATATCGCACGGTTGCATATTAATCAAACAGAGTTGTTTGTAACCCCTGGCCCTACACAATCGCAGTCTACTCAGGATTCCGCTGAGGTGCAAAGGGATTTAGATGAAAGTCATGTAGCAAGTTCATCTGACGACATGCCAGATGACACTGAAATGAGAGCCCTGTATCAAAAAAATCTATGCCTTTTTTACATGCGTCTGCAGGCTAAATGCCTCATTCCATCATCAACAATACAGATTATTGTTGAAGAAATTGACAGTTTGAATGATACGTGTCATCGGTACACTAAGAAGGAATTCAAAAAGTTAATGGGAGCTAAAACAAACTTGTCTGAGACTGATATTGACAGTGTTTTGAGTATTTTGGGAGAAGCAGATTTGCATTCGCTGTGCAGCTCTCACCTTTCCACTGGGCACAGAAGAAAGATGTTCTTCCAAAAGAACTTTTCATATGTGCACCCACAGGCTATTTATCTTGGCACAGACGAGAATAGAAGGGAGTGCTATGCACAATATATCCCACTTCAGGATACTTTACGATCCATGTTAAAAGACCCAGTTGTGTGGCAACAGTGTGTGAAGCCACAAAATAATGCTGCTTCTACTAATGTGTTCACTGATATTTGCGATGGATCCGTTTTCAAGTCCAATGACTTATTCATGGAGCCAGGTATAAGCTTAAAGCTTATCTTGTACCAGGATGCATTTGAGGTAGTGAACCCTCTTGGATCATCAAAGAAGAAGCACAAAATTGTAGGAGTTTACTTTACACTTGCCAACTTCGAGGCAATCTATCGTTCTAGTGTTGACAACTTGCAGCTTTTGCTTCTGTGTCCTGAGAGGTACTTTAAGTACTTTGCACATGAAAAGTTGTTTGCACGGATGCTGTCAGATATTAGAGAACTTGAGAGGCATGGACTGGTCACTTCATCTGGCCAGGTGGTGCGGGCAACAGTCGTATGTATTCTGGGGGACAATTTAGGCTCTCACTCGATCGGTGGCTTTACTGAGAATTTCAGTACTGCTAGTCACTGCTGCAGGTATTGCTTAGTGCCTACAAATAAAATGGACAACCCGACAGACCGGTTTCCGGTAAGAACAGTTGAGACCTACAAGGAAGCACTGCGACAACTACAGGACTCTGAGGCAACACATGTAAAGGGACTCAAGTTTGACTCTGTTTTCAACTCTCTTAAGTATTTCCATGTATGCCAGCCAGGGCTCCCACCATGCATAGGCCATGACTTGTTTGAAGGCATAGTAGCCTATGACCTTACCCTTTACTTGAGGTATTTTGTAAAGGTGAAGAAATGGTTCACATACACACAGCTGAACCGACGAATCGCACAGTTCAAATATGTGGGTTCTGATGCTGGTTCTGCTCCTTGTGAAGTAAGTATAAGTGGTATGAAGATTGGTGGTCAGGCGGCTGAGAATTGGTGTCTTTCTTCTACCAGTGATTATTGGGGATAAGATGTCGGATACTAAGGATCCAGTGTGGCAGTTACTGATCTTGCTGAAAGAGCTTTGTGAGTTGGTCTGTGCGCCCAAGATATCTGTACCTCAAATCTGTTTCCTCAATGTTCAGATTCAAGATTATCTTGAAACAAGGAAACAACTATTTCCCACAGAGAAACTCAAACCAAAATATCACTACCTCGTCCACTATCCCTCTTTGATCGTGAAACTTGGTCCACTCATACGGTTGTGGACGATGAGGTTTGAGAGCAAACACTCATACTTCAAAAGATGCATAAGGAGGACACAGAACTTCAAAAATGTGTGTAAGACACTTGCAAACAATCATCAGCTGCTTCAGTCATATCTGAACTCCAGCTCTTTCTTTCCTGCAACTTTGCAAGTAAAAAACATGTTTCCTTACCACACTGACTTGTACAGTGACCAAGTGCGTGATGCGGTTAAAGCAAGCTCGCTCCCACATCCTGAGTTGGTGTCCACAGAAGTGCAGTGGAAGGGTACCCTGTATAGGAAAGGCTATTTTCTATGCATTAAGAATGAAGAGTCAGTGGAATTTGGACAAATTGAGCTCATTCTGATGAAGGAAAACAAGTGTGTGTACTTCCTGGTGATACCACACTCGTCATCCTATCTGGCAGAGTATGGCCTCTATAACCTTGGAGAAGCAGCTAGACAAATGGTTTGCATCAATGCTGAACAGTGTTTGGACTTTTATCCACTAGCTGCATATAGTCTATGTGGAATGACAGTCCTGTCCCTTAAACACAGTGTTCTGGATCAGTAGCTTACTGAATTCGCTACTGACGATATATGGGGTGGCTGATTAGTTGGGGAGGGGATGGGAATCTCAGTTATATTTGATCTTGATTCTTGGGAGTAATGATTCGATTCATAATTGATTGGGTACATACATTCTAAATTCTAAATTGTATAACATGTATAACATGTAGTATAGGCATCCAAATCATTCTCATACACACACACACACACACACACACACACACACACACACACTGAGGACAGACTCAGGCAAAGTGGCAGGATAGGTGTCAGCAGTTGGGCGTTCAGTGTCTTCACACACTTCCACACACTGCAAGGAGGAGCTGGCATCAAACAGCTGTGCCCCTCAGCCAATGGCACCCCAGGTGAGCCAATAAAAACAGCCGTATTTATTTAGCATTGAACTACCATCCTAAACAGCTTTCATTACTGTTTTTTTTTTTTTTTTTTTTTAATCTACTTTTTCTGCCTTTTCTGTGATTTTTCTCCCCATCCCAATTTACCTCTTGTGCCAATTCTCCCTCCCCTGTCCTGATTGTTGCTTGCATATGCCCCCCACTGGTCGGTTGTAGGGAGGATCGAAGCCTTGCATCACATGTCCCCTCTGATACATGTGGAGGCAGCCTGTCGCATCTTTTCACCTGCTAGCTTTTAGCTAAATCTGGGCTCAAGCTGTGTTTATCTTTCTTTGTAGTCATGGGTGACCTGGCCAGTTACATAAATGCCGTGCTTCCAGGCTCTGGACTACAACCTTTACTACTGGATTTACTTGACGGCCTCGGAGTGACTAGTGTGGACGATCTACAGTTTTTGCAACCGCATGAACTTGAAGGTGTACTGAAGCCGGTGGAATCCAGAAAGTTACTTGCTCATGCCAAGCGTAAGTGAAACATTGACTGTCACTCTATTTGAGCATGTCTTCATTTTTATATAGTAGAGCAGGGGTCGGCAACCCTAGGCACGCGTGCCTGCTTAGGCACGCGGGACCATTTCCATAGGCACGCGGGGGGGGGGGCAGCATAAAAAAAAAAAATAAAAAAAAAATATTATTATTATTATTTTTTTTTTTTTTTTTACTTCGCTTTGAAATATTATTGTGAAATGTTTTGCACTGTTGTCGCATATCTCTTGTTGAAATCCTCCCACAGGTTCTTTTTTGTAAGTCGACTGTTCTGCACACCCCTATATTATGACAGCAATCAGCTGTTCCCATGTGCTCCGCTGTAGCCGGCCTCCCGCCGGCCTCCCGCAGCAGTCGCGCCAGGTAACACACAGTGCTGAGGTTGCATTCTGTGCAGTGTCATGATCAACCCCCGCTAAGAAATCAAAGCAAATTCGCACATTCCAGCCCTCGTGGACAGACGATTACGGGTTTGTGGACCGTCAGAAGGACCGTGCTATGTGTTCTTTCTGTTTGGAAAATGTAGTTTGCCAAACATCATCTGTGAAACGCCATTTCGAGACTAAGCATAAAACAAGTTTCAAGGATCAGGCGGATAAGGCAGAATCCATTAAACGTGCCGTCGCCAGGTATGGGAAGCAAGCCAGCACCCTCAAAGTGTTCACAAGCGCTAAAAAACACGCAACTGAAGCAATTGCTATCGCATTGCTCATTGCATTGCAAAACGTGGAAAGCCATTCACGGATGGCGACGTATATAGGCTTTTATCTGTACCTATTATGTTTTGTTTGAAGGCTTGCCAAATAAAGAGACAATAAAAGCAAGGATAAAAGATATCCCCACCATGTCAACGGAACGTTGCAATGGCTTTGCTGACGGTCTTCGGGTCAACATACCTCTGTGAGCAGATCTTTTCGCACATGAAGTATGTGCTCAACCCCTCCCGGAGTCGATTGACAACCGACCACTCCGAAGCATGTGTCCAGCTTAAAGTGACTAATTACACCCCCCAAATAACCGTAGCTCAGCCAGGCAAAACACTGACGCGACAGGTAGGCTGCTGTTTATTTTCCTATACATCGGTTTGCATGTTAACTTGAACTTGAACGTGCATATGCAGGGCTCTACGCATAATAGATCATACGCACAATCGCGCATATATTATTATTATTATTACGCAGCATGTGTATGTGTAGGGCTAGGGGAGCTGTCCACTGTGCATGTGGTGCTGAACCTCTCTCTCTCTCTCTCTCTCTCTCTCTCTCTCTCTCTCTCTCTCTCTCTGGCTCTGGTGGAGAGATTGGAGGAGGAGGAGGAGGGTGTGCTTTGTGTGTGCACTGTGTGTGCCATCATGTTAACGTTAGCCTCAGTTAAACCTTGGGACGCCTCGTTAGATGTAGCTGTGTTCTGAGGTGTTCTGAGCTTCTGAGCTGTGTCATGTGACAATAGTACACATATTTAATTGAAACCCTTTATTTGTTTATTATTTCAATTTAGCTGGAAATACATTGCTACATCATTCAGTAACATTTGCAGAGCCTTATAACAAAAACATTATTACGGTCACCATTGTGACCAGTGCTTAATCAACACATTTTATTATTTATTTTTCTATTATTTCATTGAACATTGCACATCAACTTGTGTTCTTAAAACAATGACAATAAACATAGTTTTATTAGGTTGAAATAATGTGGTTGTGTACTTATTTTTCTGTTAACTTATTATGGATTGAAAACTGAGCACAGTAACTGAACTCAATATTTTTAAGTTTGGGTAACTTATTATTATTTATTTTTGTACAGTTCTCCATTAGGCCTGTAGGTGGAGCTATGGTGTGTGCTGTGTCCAAAAATGAATGGGCAAATGTGAGTGAAATGGTCGCACTGTATGCAGCTGTTTGTCTGCATTGCACCCCCCCCCCCCCCCAACTCAGATTTAGGGTTGATACAACCATCATAATAATATTGTTAATAATAACAATAACAATAATGATGTAATAATGTAAGAATTATCATTAAAAAAACCTGATTATGAGAGAAAAAAAACGATGCATGGAATATTGTTGAGGCACACTAGTTACAACTATATTTCAAATAGGCACTCCATGTCAAAAAGGTTGCTGACCCCTGTAGTAGAGTGTATGTCAAACTGACTTTTGTTTAACAAAATGGGATTAATAAAGTATCTATCTTTAGGTTACAACCGCAGAGAATCGGAAGAAGATTCCAGTAGCCCGTCTACAGCCTTTCCTGCCAGTTCAGGCATTTTTTCTTCTAGCGGCAGTAAGTAAAACCATTGTGCACACTTTCCTTTCAAATGACAATACTTGAGAGGTCTGTTACGACCAGAAAAGAGATTGCACTGTGCTCATTACATAATTAGCTGCTGCCTTAATGAGGTACACATGGAATGAGTTCAAGTATTAGGGTTCTAATGGGTTCTCCTATTAAGGGGGGGGGGGGGGGGGGTAGGCTCCCAGATATACACAGTACATTTCACAGAGTAAATTTTACTCAAACTGAGTAAATTGTACTCAAACTGAGTACATTTTACTCAAACTGGTTTGGGTAAAATCTTACTCAGTTTGAGTCAAATGTACTCAGTTTGAGTAGAATTTACTCTGTGAAATGTACTGTGTACTTTTTTTTTGTTATAACCTCTGCATTTGTCATGTCTCGATGGTAATCAATAAATTATGATGTCAAATCAAAATCCATAATGGATAAGGGGCCAGGGGAAGATTTACCTCCACCCAATCAAAACTCAAACCAGCAGGTTTAATTGGACGGCCTAGTTGTGCGTCAGAAGCCGAACCAGAATGCACCTATCATCATAATCTATTGATTACCATCGAGACATTATGACAAATGCAGAGATTATAATAAAAAGTACATAGAAATCTGGGAGCCTACCCCCCTTAAATACACTGATTTAAGCTTCAAATTTGAGTTTCATATTGTGGGCTCAATTTGTTGCCGTCTTCACTGTTAACATCCAACCATGGTCGCACTGAGTAGTGTACTTGCAGAGGTGGTGGTCCAAACAATATGATAATACTCCTCTGTGCCTGTTTTGAAAATAACGTTATCATTCACTACCATTTTGGACCCCTCTACAGACTTTCCCAACAACACTCCAGACAGAAATGCGGATGCGCTGTTTGACTCCTGCTCGCCTACAAGCTCCTTGTCACCTCCGTTCACGCCAAGACTATGCCCCATCACAAATAAACGTGCGTACATTTACCATGTATACTGTTGGGGATGTTGAATTCAATTGGTAAATGGTCGGCCCAAAACTGTTCTTACTGACTATGTAAATGTGTTTAAAAAAAAATAAACACCTGTCATACAGAATGGCACTATTCTAAAATGGTTCAATGTATGTTAAAAAACAACACATGAATTGAAAGCAGACATTCTGAACTTTTACCTCATAGTTCATTGTTTCATTTAAAATATAAATGATATTGTCTCAGAGGCAAAACAACCAATCTCTCATATCTGTGCTAATTATGGCTTACTGTATTCCAGGTCTGCCGATGTCCTCATTGTCCTCCACCAATGAGTGCTCCATCAGCCGTGAGAAGGGAACAGCAGCACTGGACAATAACTGGCACTTCAGTTTCAAGATACAGTGGAACATCATGCCGTCGAATATACAAAAAATATTGGAGAATAAAGAGCGGCCAACGGCGAGGGATAGAAGAGAAATAGTCAGGTTGATTTCCGCAGAAATCCTGGTTGTCTGCAAACATCCTCAAAAGAAACATTTGAATGAAATTGCCCGCAAGATGGTACAAGATTATCCTAAGTCATTCAAGGATGTGATTGAGGATCAAGTCATAGGTAGTGGCTACGATGCTCTAGCAAAACAACTACAATGCAGAGTGGACAACCACAAAAGGATAGGTCCACCAACGATGACTCCCAGCAGTGTTGACAAGGGAAAGACACGAAGGAAAATGTCTTATGGATGTGTGAACCCAGAACCTCAACTGCGTGCTGCAAATGACGAATCACAGAGGAAGATGAAAGAGGACCTACATAAAATGTTTGAGGAAAATGAGAAAGATGAGAAGAAAATAGAAGCATTGATGACTAACACGTTTGCCTCCCAGAGAAGAGATGTCCTAGATGAGAAAGACACACGGACTTTGAAAAAAGAATGGCCCTATCTTTTCAACACAACTGGCTTGAAGGCTCATTTCAATGAACTGACTGGGGTCCAGATAAATGAAGAATTCCAAGAGGCCATGAATGTAAAATACAAAAGAGTCCTGGGATTTTTGTGTCTGCGCCCAGAAAGAGATAGTGTTGCAGGAAAACTCCAACCTCAAATCCAGGCTGCGGGTTGTGATGACTCCGTTGGGACTGTGTTACTGCTTTTAGCTCACTTCAAAGAAGACCAAAACAAGATGCTCATAAATGTTGACGATACCGATCTTGCAGCAGATGTGAACTCTCAGGATCTTCCCACAACCCCATGCATATTGCTGTGTGGTAAGTTAAGTAAAGGATAATGTATAGCTATACTCTGTCATTGTCGCAAAATAATTGACAGACACTGCGTTCTGGAACACCGAGGCACAGCTGAGGTGTTCTAAACCCAGTGAAGGTCAATTATTTTGCGACATTGACAGAGTATAGCTATACATTATCCCGCTTATTACATGGCTAACTTACTAACAATATACCTAATTCATTTTACACCATCGACAAGATGAGATCAAATGCAGACTCAGTTGTTCTGTGGCTCCTCTGTCATCGCCGGCACCCGGCAGGTGTGTGGACTTGATTGCACTGATGTAGTGCAGTTGTGCATAATGGTAATGCTTAGCTTTCGTGACTGCGATCAAAATGCTTGATTGTGATTGGTCAATAGCGCTCTGTTGCCCCTGACAGCGGTCATTATTGCGCGTTGCCCATGACAGCGGTGAATTATCGAAAAATAAATGTTTTTTTTTTTTATCTACTTTTTCTCCCCATTTTTCTATTTTTCTCCCGTCCCCAATTTCGTATTGTCCAATTACCCTACCCTTCCCCCTACCCTCCCCTGTCTCGAACGCTGTTAGGCCATGCCTCCCACAAGCCGGCTGCAATGTGGACGAAGCCTTGCATCACGTGTCCCCTCCGGTACTCAAGGAGGCAGCCGTCGCATCTTTTCACCTGCACAGCGTGATCTCTCAGCGGCGAGGGTCTGCGTGGGAGAGACACGCCGCCCTCATTGCTTCCTGATTCTACTGCGCAGGCGCACCAACCGACCTGTAGGAGTCGCTGTCCACAACGTCCAATCCCCACCCCCTAATACTGCCAATTGTATTAGTATGAACAACCAGCCAAGCTGGTAGCAACGCCGAGAGCTGGGCTCGAACCCAGCATCTCCTGCATTGGTGGCGAACGCCTTGCCCACTGCGCCACCTAGCCGCCCGCATTTTGGCTAATGTTAAAACTTGTCAGCTCAGTTTTGTCTATTTTTCTGTGTGTGTGTGTGTGTGCGCGTGTGTCTGTCATACCTTCACAGGACAAAGCCCACTGACTGCATCTGTCTTCATGGTAGCAGTGGACCAGGTGGTGGTCAATGATGGAGTCTCAACGTTCACTGAGGCAGTCAATGCCATGTTCATGATCTATTATGCCCTCAACATCGACTATCCTGTAGAGCTGGGTGCAACAATGGAGTTTCTTCAAAGGTAATTGTATATTTTTTTCATCTTTTTATTCATTTACCAGCATAATGAACTTTTTTTTTTTTTTTTTTTTGGATCTTTTTCCCCCTCCATTTTCCTCCGATTTTCTCCCATCCCAATGTTAGTCGTATGCCAATTCCCAGTCCCTTCCTGGTCGCTGCGCACTTACCCCCCACAGTCAGATCATCTGGGAGAGTGGAGGCTACCACGTGCTTCCTCCGACACACGTCCAGCCAATCACCGCTTCTTTTCACCTGGCAGCGCGGATTCTCATCGAGAGGGCGTAGCGTGTGGGAGGATCACACTATCCCCCTCAAGTCTTATCCGCGCTTAGCAGGTGCCCCGACCGAACTGTAGGAGTCGCTGTTTACAACGACCCGGACCCACCCCGCCAGCTTCTCCCACCCTCTAATACAGCCAATTGTATTAGTGCAGACGGCCAGCCAAGCTGGTGACAACCCCGGAGCTGTGAGCTGGATTCGAACAGGCGAATCCAGCTCACAGCTCCGGGGTTGGTGACGAACGCAATCTCCGCTCGGCCACCTAACCGCAGCATAATGAACTTTTAATCATAAAGTCCTTGTAGCAGTTTGAGAGTGAATCAATGCAGTGCAGAAGGCAGGGCATTAGTGACAGAGCCCATTCTTTCAAACATTCATTGAGAGCAGCACACACATAGGCTATAGCAGTATCACGGTATGCAGCCAAGGCCCACCAATGTGAGAATGAACGGAATTGTGTAAATGTACACCATTTGATAACGATGTCAATCCTTTTATGTACCACTCCTCTACAGATGCATGTTCAAGATAAATCCGGACAAGGGCTCAAAAGTCCACAAACAAGGCAATAAGAAGTGTCTCGCAGTCAATCCCAAGGTCCTGTCACTCATATCGAAGATATCAGAGCATGACTGGCTGGAATGACTGGTGAGTTTGCTGTTAATTCATTTGATTACTTGTGATTTATTTCATGTCCCTTTTTTCAAAACTATTTGGCAGGTGATCGGATCAACCTCTATTCAGGTAAATCTAATTCTTTCCACCACAAGGTCGGGAGTAAAGCAGATACAGTTTCCACAGGAAAGAAAACCTTCAGTGCTGTTCTTTGCTCTTCCAATTAAGAAACTCATTTCATTTCAGATATAACTAATGTTAATAGCAGCATCTACGCTAACCTCCGCCATTGGTGTTTTGAAATGAACAGTTGCTTCTCACTGTTGTCACACCTAAACCACCTCTTCTCGTAGATTACAAACTTCTCTCTATGGAGATTTGCCAGAATGATGTGGGCAGTGAAACGTGAGCTCACAAGATCAGAATGGTCTCATGTCCAAATTCTGAAGATTTGGACATCAATCTGATGCAATTTCTTCTTTATTTCTCCATGAGGTTGATTGAAATAGTATTTCTGTTTGTGTGTATTACAGAGAATCCAGAGCCATCAGGACTAAAATGAAGCGAAACAAGATACAGCAGCACTGGAAGAAAGAGGATGAATAACATTCTTGTTTTCAGTTCAGTTAATTTTTATATTGGACACATGACAATGGTCATAAATCGCAAGTTTTACCAGCTGCTGTTGCAGCATTGTCCGAAAAGGGCTAGGGAGAAGCACTATATAGCTTGCCGGGCCTACGCCTGAAGACTCCCATTTTTTATACACATATATACCTGCACATATTCATACATGATACATATTCATACATGATGTTTATAGCATTGTTCTGTATATACTGTATACATACACATATACACACACGCATATATATTTATCCCATAAATACTGTATCATATTATAAATAATAAGCTGTACACCAACTGGGGTGCTCTTTGCCATGGACATGTATGTGTGTGTATATATATATATATATATATATATATATATATATATATATATATATATATATATATATATATATATATATATATATATATATATCCATACACACATGGCAAAGAGCACCCCATAGTTGGTATACACAGCTTATTTACAATATGATTAATAAATTAGTGTTGGCATGTATATAAAGTGATATACAGTACATATACACATTATAGTATATTATGGTTGAGCACTTTGGTTCCGCACGGACGTTTACACTGTTATAGAATACAGCACTGACCATCACCAACCGTAACTTAGGGGTTAGAGTTAGAGGTGGTCTAGGTCTGGTTAGGGGTTAGAGTCAGAGGTGGTCTAGGTCTGGTTAATAGAGGCCATAACCAGACCTAGACCACCTCTAACTCTAACCCCTAACCAGACCTAGACCACCTCTAACTCTAACCACTAACCAGACCTCTTCCATGTGGCACTTTAACAGTACACTGACCTCAGAATGTATATTTTTATGCAAGCAGATTGCAATCAGTGTGTACTACTAGTACTACTGTATTTAGTTTACAGTATCATGTTGTTATAGAATAAACCGCTGCCAGCAGCAGCCCAGCACTGACCAATGACCATCACCAAACTTAACTTAGGTGTTAGAGTCAGAGCCTAGGTGGTCTAGGTCTGGTTAGGGGTTAGAGTCAGAGGTGGTCTAGGTCTGGTTAATAGAGGCCATAACCAGACCTAGACCACCTCTAACTCTAACCCCTAACCAGACCTAGACCACCTCTAACTCTAACCACTAACCAGACCTCTTCCATGTGGCACTTTAACAGTACACTGACCTCAGAATGTATGTTTTTATGCAAGCAGATTACAATCAGTGTGTACTACTGTGTTTAGTTTACAGTATCATGTTGTTATAGAATAAACCGCTGCCAGCAGCAGCCCAGCACTGACCAATGACCATCACCAAACTTAACTTGGGGGTTAGAGTAAGAGCCTAGGTGGTCTAGGTCTGGTTAGGGGTTAGAGTCAGAGAGGTGGTCTTGGTCTGGTTAGGGGTTAGAGTCAGAGGTGGTCTAGGTCTGGTTAATAGAGGCCATAACCAGACCTCTAGACCATCTCTAACTCTAACCCCTAACCAAACCTAGACCACCTCTAAATCTAACCCCTAACCAGACCTTCCATCACCATGTGGCACTTTACACAACAACCTCAAAATGTGATTTATCATTTTATGTTTATGCAAGCAGATTGCAATCAGATTGCTACTGTGTGTACTATACACTATTGTACTGTACTATTATCTACTCAAGTTCAACTACTACTGTGTTTGTTTGTTTACAAAACACAGTATCCTGTTAGTGTTGTTGACACTGTTACACTGGATGCTGTTACTGTTATTTAATATTTTCAAATAAATCGCTGCCAGGTGAGCAAGGCCAGACATAATGTGACTGTCTTATTAAGTTATTTCTCCATTCACAGATCGACAGTGAGTGCTGCACCCTTCCTGTTTATTACTTGTGCCGCCGACTCAGATTCCCCTATAGGTTAAAAAATAAATACGCAATTTAAATCAGAATATGTTCCATGTTGACTATTTCTGACTTCTGCCAAGTTTTTTTCCATTGACTAAAAATAGACAAAAATGTCATCCGTTTACTAAAATGCTCAGACATTTTAGTTGACTAAAACTGACTAAACGGAAAAAAAAAATGAAAATGACTAAATATGATAAACGAAAAAGGAGCACTTGACACATTACTAAGACTAAAACTAAAATGAAAATAGCTGCCAAAATGAACACTGGTTTACAGTGACATTCCATATAAATGTTGTGATTTCCATATAAAATGTTGTGCTAATAAATACCGCTCTCCTTCGAGACACCACCGCCGACTCATCTCTCAGCACTATACAATATTATGCTAGATATAGTCGTTTCCTTTTCACCATTGGCAGATTATCATCCACATTGGAGAATAGAGCTTTTAAATGCTTATTTCTACTTTTGACACATTAACTGTACTGACTTTTACAAGGTATATCAACTGTATATATCAACTGTATGTACTCCAAATATACTGAGAAGAGTGCTTGCTTGTGGGTTGTTGAACTGGAGTGCAGCTGAGACCATGCAAAATGAATACTTAACCATTTAGACATAAAACGCCTGCTAAAAACTCCTATTAAAACCTATGCAATTAGGGTTTTTTGGAAAGATTTTCAGAATTGTCAGTTAATAAAACCTTTTATATCAGCCTCTGGAGCAGATTGAAACATGAAATGAAAACCGATAGATTAGAACTTGGGCTTTTATTTGAACATCATTCATTTTCCCTAATGTGCATTGACATTTAAAAAAGAAAAATGTCTTGTCCAGATACTTTTAAAGGGATTTCAAATAATAGGTAATTTGAATGTAATTTTGAATTTGTATACAGCAGTTGGGCTGTAAAAATACAGAGAATATATAGCAAATATCTGTAAAAAAAAATTCACTGCTGAACTTTGTGTTCTGTCACTTAATTGAAGGAGTTTGATTGTAATAATTTTGGAAAAACCTGTAGAATAATAGTGTTTCACTGCTGAACGAAGTTCTGTCACTTAATTGAATGAGTTTGATTGTAATAATTATGGGGAAACCTGTAAAATAACAGTGTTTCACTGCTGAACTTAAGTTATGTCACTTAATTGAAGGTGTTTCATCGTAAATGTAGGAAAAACCTGTGAAATAACAGTGTTTCACTGCTGAACTTTAAGTTCTGTCACTTAATTGAAGGAGTTTGATTGTAATCATTTTGGAAAAACCTGTAGAATAACAGTGTTTCACTGCTGAACGAAGTTCTGTCACTTAATTGAATGAGTTTGATTGTAATAATTATGGGGAAACCTGTAAAATAACAGTGTTTCACTGCTGAACTTAAGTTATGTCACTTAATTGAAGGTGTTTGATCGTAATAATTTAGGAAAATACTGTCAAATGACAGTATTTCACTGCTGAACTTTTAGTTATGTCACTTAATTGAAGGTGTTTCATCATAAATGTAGGAAAAACCTGCCAAATAACAGCGTTTCACTGCTGAACGAAGTTCTGTCACTTAATTGAAGGAGTTTGATTGTAATAATTATGGGGAAACCTGTAAAATAACAGTGTTTCACTGCTGAACTTAAGTTATGTCACTTAATTGAAGGTGTTTCATCGTAAATGTAGGAAAAACCTGTGAAATAACAGTGTTTCACTGCTGAACTTTAAGTTCTGTCACTTAATTGAAGGAGTTTGATCGTAATAATTTAGGAAAATACTGTCAAATGACAGTATTTCACTGCTGAACTTTTAGTTATGTCACTTAATTGAAGGTGTTTCATCATAAATGTAGGAAAAACCTGCCAAATAACAGCGTTTCACTGCTGAACGAAGTTCTGTCACTTAATTGAAGGAGTTTGATTGTAATAATTATGGGGAAACCTGTAAAATAACAGTGTTTCACTGCTGAACTTAAGTTATGTCACTTAATTGAAGGTGTTTCATCGTAAATGTAGGAAAAACCTGTGAAATAACAGTGTTTCACTGCTGAACTTTAAGTTCTGTCACTTAATTGAAGGAGTTTGATCGTAATAATTTAGGAAAATACTTTCAAATGACAGTATTTCACTGCTGAACTTTTAGTTATGTCACTTAATTGAAGGTGTTTCATCATAAATGTAGGAAAAACCTGCCAAATAACAGCGTTTCACTGCTGAACGAAGTTCTGTCACTTAATTGAAGGAGTTTGATTGTAATAATTATGGGGAAACCTGTAAAATAACAGTGTTTCACTGCTGAACTTAAGTTATGTCACTTAATTGAAGGTGTTTCATCGTAAATGTAGGAAAAACCTGTGAAATAACAGTGTTTCACTGCTGAACTTTAAGTTCTGTCACTTAATTGAAGGAGTTTGATCGTAATAATTTAGGAAAATACTGTCAAATGACAGTATTTCACTGCTGAACTTTTAGTTATGTCACTTAATTGAAGGTGTTTCATCATAAATGTAGGAAAAACCTGCCAAATAACAGCGTTTCACTGCTGAACGAAGTTCTGTCACTTAATTGAAGGAGTTTGATTGTAATAATTATGGGGAAACCTGTAAAATAACAGTGTTTCACTGCTGAACTTAAGTTATGTCACTTAATTGAAGGTGTTTCATCGTAAATGTAGGAAAAACCTGTGAAATAACAGTGTTTCACTGCTGAACTTTAAGTTCTGTCACTTAATTGAAGGAGTTTGATCGTAATAATTTAGGAAAATACTGTCAAATGACAGTATTTCACTGCTGAACTTTTAGTTATGTCACTTAATTGAAGGTGTTTCATCATAAATGTAGGAAAAACCTGCCAAATAACAGCGTTTCACTGCTGAACGAAGTTCTGTCACTTAATTGAAGGAGTTTGATTGTAATAATTATGGGGAAACCTGTAAAATAACAGTGTTTCACTGCTGAACTTAAGTTATGTCACTTAATTGAAGGTGTTTCATCGTAAATGTAGGAAAAACCTGTGAAATAACAGTGTTTCACTGCTGAACTTTAAGTTCTGTCACTTAATTGAAGGAGTTTGATCGTAATAATTTAGGAAAATACTGTCAAATGACAGTATTTCACTGCTGAACTTTTAGTTATGTCACTTAATTGAAGGTGTTTCATCATAAATGTAGGAAAAACCTGTGAAATAACAGTGTTTCACTGCTGAACTTTAAGTTCTGTCACTTTATTGAAGGAGTTTGATCGTATTTTTTTTAAATACTGAAAGTTGCCTTATTTTCACATTCAGTAAAATGATGAGTATCTTATGTGTTTTTACATACAATTCAATGTAATTTAACATTCAACACAATTAAGCAAATACATGTATTTAAAAAGAATTACCTGTAGAATAACTGAAGGTTTTTACTGTTTTTTAATTATATTATTCTCTTTTTTAACATTATTTAACATTACATTTAAAGTTTAACAGCAAAAAAACTGAAAGTTGCCTTATTTTCACATACAGTAAAATGATGTATATTCTAGGTGTTTTACATGTAATTTAACATTCAAGACAATTAAGCAATGGAATAATCCTGTAAAAAAAAGGTAATAATTTCTTATTAAATCAATCTACAGATTGCAACCTTTATTTAATGGTTAATATTTGTATTAAAGGTTATTTACTGTATTTTTATGGAATTTCCTGTATTTTTATGGGATTTACACTTAAAGTAGAAAAACAAAAGTAATCTGTAAAATAATACATTGAAAGTCCCGTAAAAATACATTTTTTTTTAAGAGTGTGGTGTGTATGTGAATAAATCTCGTGTATCACGGAATTATCCAAAGCGACAGGTATGAATAATCTGAGCTATTATTAATACAGCTCTATTCTTTTTTTTTTATTGATCTTTTTCCCCCTCCATTTTCCTCCGATTTTCTCCCATCCCAATGTTAGTCGTATGCCAATTCCCAGTCCCTTCCTGGTCGCTGCGCACTTACCCCCCACAGTCAGATCATCTGGGAGAGTGGAGGCTACCACGTGCTTCCTCCGACACACGTCCAGCCAATCACCGCTTCTTTTCACCTGGCAGCGCGGATTCTCATCGAGAGGGCGTAGCGTGTGGGAGGATCACACTATCCCCCTCAAGTCCTATCCGCGCTTAGCAGGCGCCCCGACCGAACTGTAGGAGTCGCTGTTTACAACGACCCGGACCCACCCCGCCAGCTTCTCCCACCCTCTAATACAGCCAATTGTATTAGTGCAGACGGCCAGCCAAGCTGGAATACAGCTCTATTCTGTACTTTATTTTTAATAATAAAATCTTGAAACTTGATTAATATCTTAACTATTTTGAGGTGTTGAGACGTGTTTGATTGATTCATTGAATACTTTATTTTGACACAAATCGTATGACAAAAAAAACATTTTAAAAGACAAAACAATAACAGTGTCAATAACGCAGGTCAAAAATGGATAAAACACAATAAAGCCAAGGCTTGTTTCCATTGTGGTCCATACATGGAACATAAAAAGGCACAGAAACACAAATGGACATGTACACTGACAGGACACATTATAATTTTTTTTTATAAAAACACCTAACCTGACAACTCATACAGTTAACTAATGTTAAAAGAAAATCCGCAAACCCTTAAAAGCAACTCATGATAAAAGAAATAAAAGCCAAGTTATGATAAAAGAGATAAAAAAAACATTTTAAGACCAATTTGAGTTGCTGCTGAGCCATGTTTTTAGGGCGGATTTAAATCCGAGAGGGGAGTTCAGGAGTTTTATAAATGTTGGCAGGGCATTCCACATTACTGTAGCTGAGTAAAAAAATGCATCTTTCCCCATGCATGTCCTGACTCTCGGCGGGACCAGGTCCGTGGGGCTTCCTCTTGTGGCGTGTTTGTGGACATCTCCTACTTTATTAAAATAATTTACTAGGTACTTGGGGACCGTTTCTTTTAGTACTTTAAAAACCAGTAGCATTTTAAGCTGGTGTACCCTTTTTTCAACCCTAAGCCATCCCAGCCTGCTAAAGTGGGCTGGCGTTAGGTGAGTCCTAAAGTGAAGGTTGTGCAGGAGTCTCACTAGTTTGTTTTGGGAGGTCTGGAGCTTTGTCTTCATTTGTTTTGATATGTTGCTGTACCATGAAGTGCAAGCATAGTCAAAGTGACATTGGATGAGGGCTCCAGCTAGGGTCCTCAGAGCGTTTTTATTTATGAACGAGGAAATTCTAAATAAAAATTTGGTTTTTTGATTGACCTTAGTAATAACTTTTTGTGCCATTTTTTTCGTTAGAAAGTTTGTTATTTAAAATAAAGCCCAGGTAGGTGACCTCCTCTTTATCCTCAATAATGTTTTCACCTACTCTAATTTTAAAACCCTGGGATTTCTTTAGGTTGGCGTTTGACCCAAAGAGTATGGCCTCTGTTTTTCCCAGATGTAGAGACAATTTATTGTCACTGAGCCAGGAGCAGATTTTTTTCATTTCACTGCTCAGGACACTTTCCACTTTAGACTTATCCCTGTCTGAGACCAGGAGTGCCGAGTCGTCAGCAAACAGGAACAGGTTGCAATCGCATGCCGATTTCATGTCATTAATATATATTAAAAACAGTTGAGGTCCCAAAATGCTTCCTTGGGGGACCCCACATGTCACTGGAAGGGACGAGGACAAGGTGCCATTGATGTCTACCACCTGTTCTCTTCCCTCCAGGTAGGACTTGACCCATTTGGCTGACTTGCTATCAAAGCCTATCGCTCTCAATTTTTCTAGTAGGATGGAGTGGTTGACCGTGTCAAACGCCTTTTGCAGGTCCAACATTACCATCCCACAGTAGTTCCCCTTGTCCATCTCCCGTTTTATATAATCTGTCGGGTACAGTAAACAGGTGTCAGTGGAGTGTGATTTTCTGAAACCTGATTGGAACTGGTACAATAGTCTATGTTCAGTCAGGTAGTTGTCTATCTGCTCATATACCAGCCTCTCAATTACCTTTGATATGGAACAAAGGATAGAAACGGGGCGGTAGTTACCTGGATCTAGTTTGTTTCCTTTTTTAAATAGAGGGGTTACCCTAGCAAGCTTGAGTTCTTGCGGGATGTGACCCTGGTTGATGGAGAGGTTGGTGATATGGGCTACAATGGGAGCTATGATGGAAGCAGAGTCTCTGAGAAATCTGGTGGGAATATTGTGTTTGTGTATTCCAGTGCTTGGGAGCATTCTAGCCTCGATCCATTGACCTCTACAGGTTATGTTAAAGTGGTATGTGGTCCAGTTATATAGTCATCCTGGCGAATCACGTCCTGCTCTTCGCCATCGAGATATACCTCATCTCCAGTACCTAGTGTACTTCATCAACGAATAAAACAAATACACCCAGCACCTGCCAGGCCCGCCCTAGTGACGTACTATAAAGCACTAGGCGTGGTCACCACTCGCTCTTCCTCGGAAAACAGTTTCCAAAAAAAAAGTTTACCCAAGGGACCTCGGGCCACGCTAAGAGCAGGACGCTCAGCCAGTACTCATATAACTAGGTTATATACATAACCTATCGTTATATAGTCGTACTGGCGAATCGCGTCCTGCTCTTCGCCATCGAGATATGGGGACAGAGCAGAAGCGAGGACCGACAAATGCACCCCCTGAGGACCCGAAAGCCCAAATCAGGGGGGAGGGGAGTCCCGTCACCCCTCCTTCCTAGTGAAGAGGGGGCGGCAGTCAACTCCACCCAAGTGCGAAAAAGAGGGAACTAGAAACCTCTTAAACGCACAGCACAGGCGGGACCACGTGTGACACAACACATTGTGGCCCACACCCACACACCCCTGCTACCCCACCGAAGGACGGGAAGCAGGAGAGGTTCCAGACCTCAGAACCGCCTGGGAGACAGAACCCCCGGTCATGTCCATGAGGTAAAACCTTACGAAGGGACCCGGTGAGGACCATGAAGCCGCAGCACAGATGTCCTCCACGAGGCCCCACCCAGCAGGGCGGCAGAGGCCGCCACCCCACGAGTGGAGTGCGCCCTGATGCCCCCAGGGGGAGCCAGCCCAGCCAACGTGTAGCAAAGGGCAATGCCCTCGCACAACCAATGGGACAGGCGCTGTTTGGACAGTGCCTTACCAGCACGAGACCCACCGTAACAGATAAAGAGCTGATCGGTAGCCCTGAGGCCCTGAGTACGGCTGAGGTAAATCCCCAAAGCCCGGACCGGACATGACAGGTGAAGGCCCGCCTCCAACTCACTAGCGCGAGGAGGCGGATGAAACGCCTGAACCATAATATCCCTGGAGCGGAAAGAACTCCGGATATTTTTTGGCACAAAGGCTGGATTAGGCCGCAGAGTGGCACTGCTATCGAAACGAATAGACAGACACTCAGGCCACACAGAGAGAGCACAAAGCTCACCCACGCGCTTAGCGGGCCACCAAGAACGCAGTCTTGAACGACAGCTGTTCCAACGGCGCTTGCTCAAGAGGCTCAAACGGGGCCTTGGACAACCGACCGAGGACCAATTGAAGATCCCAGCTCGGAGCCAGAGAGCGTGTCACTGGCTTAAGGCGCCGAACGCCAAGCAGGAAACGCTTCACAAGAGGGTGGCTGAACAACACAACACCCTCAAACCCCTCATGATAAGAGGATATAGCCGCAGCATATACCCTCACCGTCGAAGCCGATAATAAGGACAGCATCCAGGGGGCAGGACACCGGGTCCCGGCCCCCCACCTTACACCACTCTTGGAACATACGCCACCTACCCGCGTAAAGCGCGATAGTGGAGGGAGCACGTGCATTCCGGATGGTGTCAACCACAGAAGAGTCCATCCTCTCCAGACTCACCCTCTCACCAGCCAAACCATCAGAGGCTGGCCCAGCACCGGGGGCTGACACAGCGACCCGCACGTTTGAGAGAGGGCCCTCGCCGACCAAGGAACAGGCCACGGCGGGGCTACCAATAGCTGGATCAGGACCGGGAACCACACAGCTGTGCCCCGGTCCGGCGCAACCAGGATCACGGTCCTGTGCTCCCACCGTACCCGCTCCAACAACTGACCTACCAGGTGTGTGGGGGGAAAGGCGTACAGAAGCCTGGGCGGCCATGGATACACAGTAAATGCTTTATGTAGTATGGGTGATATATTGATCAGAGCGGTTTGCATTGAAAAGAATAAACAATCAAGCTGAAAGTAATGTTACCGTTCGCCGATGAGACTGGAGGAAAAAGATCCCACTTATTTGACGGCGATCGACTAGATCCATTTCCGGTTTGTATAATAATAAACGCCCAAATCATATCGATTATTGAGTTATGGCAGCGATCCATATGCACGCCAGTGTTTGTCTGGAGTATCATAACGAGATGTGACTGCCGGACGTATTTCCCAGATGCACGAGATCACCAGAGATCCATTTCCGGTTGTAACTCGCCGATCATCCACCAGGCGGCGGTATTGAAGCGTTGCACTGTTGTGCAGGCTCCCACTGTATCAGCAGAGGCTGGCTGGCGGAGTTATGAATGCAATGGCAAAAAAGAAAATATGATGTCAATAACGTCGTACGCCGTGATCTGGCGGAATTCGCATGACCTTGAAACCCGTCGTAAGCCGTTTTTGGCGGTGGATGTGTTAACATGTGCTGTCCCTATCAAATAAACTATCAACTCAAACTACTGCTACAAAAGTAACAGTCACTTAACTTTAGCTTTTGCCCCTTTTATGCATACAATGCCTATGTTTTGGCTAGTGTTGCTCTTCTAGAAAAATAATCCTTTCAGGGCCCTATTCCCCGTACCTGGTTCAACTAAGTCGATCAAGAGTCCCATTATCCAGATTCAATTAACCCGATGTTTGAATCCGGGATTTTCCCGTTCCTCGAAGGTGGATTCAGTCTTGTTCATTTGAACCAGACTTGAGACCCAGGATAATTGCGCGCGCCCGCCTCAGCTGAAAAGACAGCAAGTATCGATAGCAGAAATCCTGATTTTCTAACGGCATTGATTGATTAATTGATTTAAAACTTTATTAACAGATTGCAGTATGGCTCAATAGCCTCGCCGACAAGTTAAATGCATAATCTATAGGCTAATTTTAAGTCCCTCATTACCCCAATCAATCAGATTATATTTCCTTAAACTTGCCTGCTGGCAGTAGGTTTATGGAATGGATAATCAAATGAGATCTTGCTAGCGAAAATAATTAGTTCAACAGTTTCAGAATAAGGATACGGCTCTCTTATCCATTGATGGATGTATGGTTGATATTTTATTTGTCTGGCACCGTGGTGTGATGGATGGTCATTTTGCCTTTCACGCGGACGACCCGCGTTCGAGTCCCCCTTCTTCTAGTTTTCTTTTTCTTTTTGCAATGTAAATATTTCAATTTGGTGCACGTTGAGAGCTATATAAAGAATGACATCCTCAATGCATGTAGATTTATAATATTTTAACTTAAAACTAGGCTACTTTTGCGTATATTCATTAATATTATATTCCAAAAAATTATATTGGATATGCAGGGTTTCGAACTCGGGTCGTCGGGTTGACAGGAGTGAGCACTAGCCGTTGCACCACTGTGCCAGATGGGATATATTCATTGTGTATCCATCAATGGACAAGAGACCCGTGTTTAGAATATTTTTCTTTTGAATGAAGTTTTATCTCTTTATTCTCAAATGCATTAATGTGACGTCAACGGCTCATTCAATTGCTCAAATCCGTCAAACAGCGCATCTCATCAGACATTTTAATCCCAGTTACAATATCACAATAACGTGTGAGTGATGATACAATTCAACAATCCTCAGATTCCTCGTAATTCATAATCCACAAAAACCACAATCCACGCATAGACACTTAAATTTTATGCTTGAATGAAACACAATCCGGGCGCTCCGTTAAGCAAATCTACAGCGGAGAATATATGAAACTAATCAGAGCCAAACGGCCCATTTCATTCATTAAAAATATCCCCGCGGGATTCACATTTGCAATGCGCCGTTATTAAAATAACCACATGCAGCGTGTATCGCGACTCCGAGCGCCGTATATGACGTGCATTATTTTATTTAGGACAAAGTAAATCTATAGGCTGAATATGATTTATTATCAGCATTTAGTTCTATTATTATACATTTCAAAAGCCCCCTCTAGGTAAACGAAGCACAAAAACATAATTCAGAATGGTATAATGGGATCTAGACTGTGAGAAATATTTCAGGAAGCGAGCTGGCATTTCTTTGCGGGGGCGTGGCCATGGTTCATCCAGCTAACTGAACTTAACCCTGCTCCCGACCAGGTTCAAACTTTTTGATCTGTTGTCATGGTAATTTAGACAATCGAGCGTCAGAAAAATGGAAAGGTCTGGCTTAAGTCAGGCTATGCTGGAAATGATCCGGCTAACTCAGTTAGCCAGGTACGGGGAACGGGGCCCAGGGTTGTCTATTGAAATACTGTTCACCTCCAGTACAGAAACAATGTTTATGAGTTTGCGTGTCAGGTAGACCATTGATTGACAGTCGATTCTGCCAATTACATCACACCGCTTTCACCCACCTCTGCTGTTGATAACGCTAGCCAAGTTAGCACACACACATACACAGTGGGCCAGTGACTTTGGTGTAGGGGTGTAACAAATGCATCGCAATGCATCGATCCTAAAGGGAAAATTCAAATGCATCGATTTGAACATTTTAGAATCGATTATCACACTTTTAATGTGTACACAGTGTTGTTATTGTCATGTCCGTTACAGCCAACAACGACATACGCTACTGCATCAACGTTATGATTAACAAAGCAAGGCATACGTTTTGTTGCATTAACGTTATATTACTATCGATAAATCTAGGTGTTCTAAAATCTATTGCTATTGGTAAGACTAGAATAAGTTACATTAATTTAATGTTACGGTCTCAGAAAACTCTCGCATATCGCAATGGCGGACTTTCAGGAAGTAAAAAAGCGAATGAGAGCTTCCGATTGGTCATTTCCTTTATTTCCCTTGAAACCTATCTCTCGAGATAAAGCTGGGAACGAGGTTACTTAAAACCAGTCATGTCACTCTACTGTGATTGGACCGTTGGCTTGAGTGCAATGTGGGACTTGTCGTTTTTTAACGATTTATCAGCGGATAAAAAAAAAAGCACGACTGAGGCTGTAATCTTCACTCGCACACAGTGCGAGTAATTTATTTTTCCGGTTCGCACACACATATTTCTAGGGGCATATGCGAGCAATATGATCGCACTGTAGAGCCCTGGTAGTGTGGTAGTGAAAGGTTAACGTTCTGTAGTGTGGTAGTGAACGGATTGTCTGTTTTAATTTAATAAGTGGTCTTTAATGTCTAGTGTACCAGAGTGCAACTCTATGCCATTACAATGTCTTCTATGACATGCCCCAGTGATGAGCAATCTCCAAGTATGAGGCCTATATGGACCTAGTATTTATATAATGTATTATACTTGTCCTAATATAGTACTAACCTACACTGTAGCACTCAACACTTTGATGAACATTGTTACTCAGCTGATAGTTGTGCCTTTCCTGATGACTTGTCGTACAGACCTTGTAAGTCTAAAAGTGGATAAAATCGTCAGCAAAATGACTAAATGTATTATAAGGACCACCTAGTATTTATATACTGTATTATGTGGACCAGGACCTAGTATGTATATTATGTATAATGAATTGAAAATTGGGGACCCTGATGTAAACAAGACAAATCAAGTTTCAAGATTTTATTATCATTTAAAATAACACAAGATTTATTCACATACACACCAGGGTATAGTGAAATGCGGGTGGCCATCCTCGCTTTGATTGTGCAGTAATACTAATAAACTAATAAAATAGACATAATAAACAGGTAAAAAAATAGGCATGATAAAATAGACAAGTCAATGTTCAATGTTTTAATGGCCTCTCTCCAGAGTGATCACCGTGGTCTTTTTGAACCGCTGCTCGATACTTTGGCTGGTGCTGGGCATGTGATGTCTTGGGCTTCATCATCACAGAATGTCGCCAGCGCGTTATTGTCCTCAGCAGTGTCCACCGAATTCACCAAACCGGTTTAACGCATCAGCCACGTCCCACGCTGTAGTATGCACAGTGAATTATCAGCAGAGCACTGTCAAAACGCTGTTTATATCCATCAATAGCCATCAACTTAATGACGTCACCGCCATGGCGGCCTGTCCTGACCAATAGCGCATCTTGAAAGGCGCGTTAATAAATTTGTTTATCTGGCTTACTGCAGCGGATTCAAGCCATGCAATAACAAAGCGCAACATTAAAATAAGGACAGCCGTTTACAAGTGGATGTTTAATGACAATAAAGCATAACAATGGCTGAAATGAAACCCAACTTTAAATGCCTGTATGGAAAATGCTGACGAAATATAATACCTAAGTTGTTTGTTATTTTCCCTATTGAATTAATTTACTTTAGGTTGCAATAAATCCACTCGAACGAAATTCGTTCGCTCATAAAATTTGTGACATTCTAAATGTGTTTTAATGTTGTTTAATGATGAAGGTTTCGGAGTTAGTGCGACGCGCGTAATAAACACTGGCGTTTGTCACAACTTAAGTTGCTATAACTTATAACGTTAAGATAAGTGTGTTAACATTGTTCTCTCTGTTATTAAGAAAGAGCTATCCTTGTGTTTATCACCTTGCTAAGTACCTGTGATTAATGCATGACACGCGCAGACAGACCACACCCAGCGTAAAGCCCTCGTTTGTAGTCTTTGCCACAGTATTGAGACACAATACTGTTGGACAATAACAATAATTAACTCATTTACAAGTTGTATTTAAGTTTTGCAAATAAGGAATCAGAGAAAGAACATTTCAAAGCAGTAATTTGACCTATTATCTGAAATGCAAGACATTTGTGATTTCTGGGGAATGTAACCTGCCTAGAAGATGCAGAGTCACATATTAGGCGTAGTGATGCACCGATGTGAAAATTGTGGCCGATACCGATAACCGATATTAATATTGCTGTTCTGGCCGATCCGATATTTACCGATGTCGATATCTCTGTATAGAAAACACTTTTTTATGATAATCAAATAAAGAGCTATTTTCCAAAACGCATAATTTCTTTACTTTTGTAACTTATTTTCAGAAATGACTGATATTTTGAAACTATTTAAGGCCAAAACATGTAAAAAGAAAAAGTAAAAAAGATAAAAAAAATATTAAATCTTTTATTTTATTTTTTAATATCGGTCCTATCTTGATATCGGACCGATACCGATGTGTAAAAAAACGGCCATATCGGCCGATATTATATCGGCGGCCGATATATCGTGCATCACTAATTAGGCGTGTTCGAGATTGATTTCGGCTCGCCTCGAAAGTAGACAAGTGCAGCCGGGGGAGGAGTTAAAAAGGCGGACACTTCAGATGACAACAGCCTGCTTGCCTAGTCTTGCATGGCAGATATCGCGTTCATGTTACCACACACATACACACCTGCTCATTATAATGCGATGGCCGTGTGCAAAATTAGATTAGATTCAAATGTACAGCACACCATATACTGCTATAGTGGAATATACTATTCATATACCATAATGTATACCATCTTGTTGCACGCTCCTGTCCACCGCAGCGCACACACACAACACACACTGCTGAATAATTCTGTTTTGCATCAATATATATATTATACTGTATATTGAGGCAAAACAGAATTATATATACAGTATATATTGAGGCAAAACAGACGACGCGTGTGTGTATGTGTGTATCAGCTCAGCTGCTGCATCGTTAATGAACTATAGATTTATATGGAATTCGTTAACACTTTGAATGCCCATAATGAGATTTCTCAGGATGGGTTGAATGCCCATCACGGTAATATTCGTTTTTTTTTAATTAGCGATCTGAATTCATATTTCATCAACCGAGTCTACCGTTGGTAAGCCTGCCCCACCAGGTGCTCAGATGTGAAAAAAGCGCCCCCTATCGTCTCCCAGATGGTAATGCACCCTTTTGGATTGTGTTGTGGAAAGGTTGTTTAACACAGCAGGAGACGATATTTCCAATTGTAACAAATAGGTAATTTATTTAAGAAAAGAAGTTCTTTAACAGCAAGAGCTATGGGTCAAAGAGGATCACCACAGCTTGAACAAAAAACACTCTGACCTGGATCCCTTTGCCTGTCCCTCAATCCCCTCTCAGTCCTGCCCCCCCATGACAGATATGATGACGTATCACATCATGTCAGATCTGACATGACGTACATTAAGATGATACGTAGATTTAACATCGGAGAGAGAACATGAAGAGAGATAAGCAAGATATGATATCCACACACGATATGATGTAGAGAGTGAGATGTGTGTGTGTGTGTGTGTGTGTGTGTGTGTGTGTGTGTGTATGTGTGTGTGTGTCTGTGTGTGCGTGCGTCTGCGTACAGACGTATGTGTATTGTATGTGTGTATTATGTCACAGGGAATGTGTGTGTGTGTGTGTGTGTCGGTGTGTATATCTGTGCGACTGTGTGTGTCTGTGTACGTGTGTGTCCGTGTGTCTGTGTGTGTGTGCTGTGCCTGTGTGAAAGAGAGAAAATAACAAGATATGAAAGCACACAATGTACGAGATTACCAGCACACAACATGCCGTACTGAAATATCCATCTGTTCTAAATTGTTTTAAGAACGTCAGCCAGACCGTCTTTCAGCACTGCTAGTTGACCTATATTAAACTAGTCCACCTCATACACATTTTCCCCAACAATTGGACTCAATGAAAATTGATGAGAAAAAAAAACTCCGGAATCCACATTTTACTTCTCACGCATGTAACCGGAGCCGATCAGATTCTTTCTGGACCCTCAGGACAGCGTGTAATATGTCTTTACAGTACGTAGCATTGGATCAATAAAAGGATCGATTTTTGGAATGGCGATCAGGAATTGGAATAATCCATTTGGATACCATCTGATCTCAGGTAAGGAATCTATTTTACCAGTCTTGGGATGATCAGACCCGTTTTCACGGAGATATAACCTTTTCCCATGTGTCCCGCAGGCTGTTTGACTGTGCGAGCGGTCAGGAACTAGGAGAATCGATTTTCAGCGTGCGGCACCAGCGTGCATGCGTACACATATACTATCGATGGTCTAGCGTTTATTTGAAAACGATTCATAAATAGGCCGAAAAATTACAACGTTCTAGAATATTACAGCCCCGGGGCGTTTATCAGAGAATATTTTTTCTTCTTGAAAACGAGGGCTTTTCAAAATGCTATAAAACGGAAATGAACCGATAAAAAAACAATCCGCTTCGACAATGTTGACTGGAAAATGAGTAATTGATGGACAACAGGCAGATTAGACATAATTTTAAACAGATTAAGCGATATTAACATTAAAGCGGATGGTGGGCATTCAAGCACTAAATGTGCGCCCCCTGCTGGGCACTGAAAGTGTTAATCTATCTAGCGATTGGCTTAACTGAGAGCCAGATTGCTTAGAGGAGTACTGTACATAGAGCGGTAATGCTCAGATTGCTCATTGAGTCATGACGTAATTGTCGTATTTATTATCATTATAATTATTTAATTCCGATGATGGAAACAGTCCGTCTGTAGAATCGACTTGAAGAAGCAATCACCAAGAATTTGTTCAGGGGGGTTGATATATTGTTATTTTGATATAAATTCCATTGCAGAGATGGTTATTAAGACAGCATTCATTAGTCTGATAAAAATAATTTGGTGTCAGACAGCTTGAAGTTTATCATGATGATAACGTTATTTGAGGAAGCTCTTGGTACCCAAACTCCTGTATCCAATAATAATAATAATAAATATATCCGATAGACGGGACCCATACTGTATTGTACCCATTCTGCAATCGGTTAATAAAGTGTTCAATCAATCAATCAAACGTCTCATAACTTCCTCTTGTGGGGGGCGTGGCTGGTGGTGACAACTTTTCTGAGCCAATATTGTCTCTTTCTGCGTCCTGCCCTGCTCAACCTAGGAGCCACCCCTCCTAAACCACATGCAGTGTTTACTAGTGAGTCCAGTTGCAAAGCCAGATGTCAAAGAATATTTGGGAGGGACACAATCTTTCAAAACAAAAAAATGCATAGTTGCATCTATATTTAGACCATATTAGATAGAATTTCAATACAAAATGTAAAAAAAATAAATGCAATTACCACCAGCCAGAAAATTTAGCCCTATGCATGTATGGTTACAGGCAGCTATGTTGGAACAGAGACAACTATTGTTGGAAGAGAGCAAGGCCGCTATTAAAACCAAATCTTGAGAATGTCTGAAGCTCTTTCCATGATGGTCACAGTGGTAGGGTTTCTCTCACATATGAATGTGTTGGTGTGTCTTTAAGAGTGCAAGTTACTGAAGCTCTCCTCACAGTGGTAGGGCTTCTCTCCTGTATGAATGCGTTGGTGTATCTTTAACTGTCCAGATTGACTGAAGCTCTTCTCACACTGGTCACAGTGGTAGGGCTTCTCTCCTGTATGAATGCGTTGGTGAATCTGTAATTGCCCAAAGGTCTTGAAACTCTTCTCACACTGGTCACAGTGGTAGGGCTTCTCTCCGATATGAATGCGCTGGTGTATCTTTAACTGTCCAGATTGACTGAAGCTCTTCTCACACTGGTCACAGTGGTAGGGCTTCTCTCCTGTATGAATGCGTTGGTGAATCTGTAATTGCCCAAAGGTCTTGAAACTCTTCTCACACTGGTCACAGTGGTAGGGCTTCTCTCCTGTATGAATGCGTTGGTGAATCTGTAATTCCCCAGAGGTCTTGAAACTCTTCTCACACTGGTCACAGTGGTATGGCTTCTCTCCGGTATGAATGCGCTGGTGAATCTGTAATTCCCGAAAGGTCTTGAAGCTCTTCTCACACTGGTCACAGTGGTAGGGCTTCTCTCCTGTATGAATGCGTTGGTGACTCTGTAATTCCCCAGAGGTCTTGAAACTCTTCTCACACTGGTCACAGTGGTATGGCTTCTCTCCGGTATGAATGCGCTGGTGTATCTTTAACTGTCCAGATGAACTGAAGCTCTTCTCACACTGGTCACAGTGGTAGGGCTTCTCTCCTGTATGAATGCGCTGGTGAATCTGTAATTGCCGAAAGGTCTTGAAACTCTTCTCACACTGGTCGCAGTGGTAGGGCTTCTCTCCTGTATGAATGCGTTGGTGAATCTGTAATTGCCCAAAGGTCTTGAAACTCTTCTCACACTGGTCACAGTAGTAGGGCTTCTCTCCTGTATGAATGCGTTGGTGAATCTGTAATTGCCCAGAGGTCTTGAAACTCTTCTCACACTGGTCACAGTAGTAGGGCTTCTCTCCTGTATGAATGCGCTTGTGACTATTTAAGTCTCCAGATTGGCTGAAGCTCTTCTCACACTGGTCACAGTGGTAGGGCTTCTCTCCTGTATGAATGCGCTTGTGAATCTTTAAGATTCCAGATTTACTGAAGCGAACTCCACACTGGTCACAGTGGTAGGGCTTCTCTCCTGTATGAATGCGCTGGTGTATTAGAAAAGCTGCCTTTTTGATGAAGCGCTTTCCACACTGGTCACAGCAGTGAGGCCTTGACTCATTCATATCTCTGGAGCAATGCAGCAATTGTACCTGGAGAAGAGAAAAGTACACTAATTAAGAGTTATAATAAATTACATTTTACAGTTTCTGATTTCTTCTGATTTCTTTTAAACTAATTATTATTTTGTATTATTTACTGCACTGGCAGTTGAACTGCATTGAACTGAATTGGAAAAAAGAACCACATAACCTAACTGGCACTGAACATTGAACTACACTGGCACTGTTTGCAGATGTACTGTTATTAAAGTTAGTTAAAAACATAATTTTGTATAATTTTTTTGGTTAAATCCAAAGGAAAAAATATAAAATCAGAGAAATCCAAAAACGGGAAAATTTAAAACAGAAATCAGTGTGCACTCTGAGCCCTCAGAAAATAGTTGTGTTGTATGTGCCTCCCTGTATTGTAAATAGTTCATATGCGTGTTGTCACTACTGTATTGTATTACTGTATAATTGTAAATAAGTAAATTTATTTTAATTTTACCTAATTTATGTGCAATCGTTTCATTTCAGCTCAGTGTAGACAAATGCACCGATACCAACAACCGCCTGACCAGAGAGACGACGCTGAACTCTGTCTGTCTTCGGTTTGCTGCGTCTTTCCTTTCTCTCTGCCATGTCTGTCCTCTCTCTGCTGTGTCTGTCCTCTGTCATGTCTGTCCTCTCTCTCTGCTGTGTCTGGCAGCGGTTTATTCTATAACAGGATACTGTAAACTAAGTAAACAGAACACACAGTAGTACTAGTAGTAGTACACTGATTGTACACACTGATTGCAATCTGCTTGCATAAAAACATTATATAAAATCACATTCTGAGGTCAGTGTTAAAATGCCACATGGAAGAGGTCTGGTTAGTGGTTAGAGTTAGAGGTGGTCTAGGTCTGGTTAGGGTATCAGTTTCTGTTGATCACCGGGAGTGCGGTGAAGGTGGCGGGGAGGCCCAATTGGATCCATGCGAGTCATTGTAAGCTAGTCGACACACTGACCATCGACATGTAGCTTTAGGATATGGGAGGGGCGGAGTCAGGGGGTTTTGTCCCCCCTTTTTTTTCAACACCTCAATATAGGGCGTGGTTAGGAGAAGACACGGTCACCAGAAAGAACTGGCGCGCGCTGGGGGTCAACCGTGGGACGAAGATAGAGTTGCGCGGAGTGGGTATCGGGAGCTGCAGCGTGTCACGCCGGGATGGGCGGGGGTTACCCCGAGGTAGGACAGGTAAAGGTGTTGAGAAAAAGGAGGGGGATGGGGGAAGAGTGGGGAGTGTAGAATGATGGTGTGTTTGGTGTGGTGATTATTAAAAAAAATAATAAGAAGAAAGTTTGGGGTGATTATTTAAAAAAAATAATAATAATAATATAAAATGAATATACAGAGTGGGAATTCCCGGTTTTCCCCATCGGAAAGAGACTCCCTGTTTCTCCATTCTGTGTCCACAGGACCATTGAAGAAGACGAGTCCAGGCAGACCTACGGACCGTGGACGGGCTGGGCCGAGACCATTGGAGGAGACGAGTCCAGGCAGACCTACGGACTGTGGACGGGCTGGGCCGAGTGACGAGCGGGAAGGACGGCGGCGACCGGGGGGGGGGCACGATCCAGAGACAATCCAGGGATCATCCAGAGACAAGTACCAGGGATCGAAGGGGAAGATAACCGGAGTCGACGACCATGTGGAATGTCGTGTGTGTTGATTGATTGCAAAACTCAGGAGTATGTCACAGTAAACCCTTTAGTGACAATCAAGGTCCATACCGTGAGAGTGAAGCAGTCATGCTCTAGAGTGAGGAGGCTCAGAAATCAGTATTACCCACACAAGGTGGTTTGGAGTACCGGGTATTTCGATAACTATTGTACCATCAAAATAGTGTGCTGTTGTGTGGGGGGGATAGATACGTGGAGTAATTATACATTCACAGGAGGGGTACATAGAGCTATCAGGTCTAACAACTACAACGGGGGTACGGGACAGGGTTTCCATTTAGAGAGGTGGGGTCATTGATTAACCCGGTGTGATTTGGTAAAACAATTAATCCTGTATAATCAAGTGAACATATGTTCTGTCGAATCAAAAGGAGGGACTGAAGAAGTGTGGTGATTCGTCTGTGATTATAATACGAATGAATGTTGATGGGAGCAAAACAGTCACTCTCTGCATGGCAGAGAAGAGGTGTGACCCCTCTCTCCAGAAAGTGTAACTAGGTCAAGACAGAGAGCAGGTTGCTAGGCGACCCGGTGCCTAGCAGTCATAACAGCATTCCTGAGATAAGGATGGAGCAGGAGGATGTGGGGGGGGGGGGGGGGGGGTGATTCATCTCCAGTTGAGGAATAACGGAACGAGAGAGAGAGAGTGAATTATGAGGAGCTGATCAATTGGACTTTTATTAACGGACTTTATCAAATGAACTTTAAATCACCGGACCTTATCACAAGCTGCTGCGTATGTCAAGGAAGACCACAATATTCCTGTGAAACTACCCTGTCTGGTTGAATAAATGTTCTCCTTGATGACTGTCAACTGAATCGTGTGAGGTGTTCATTCTGCCTGGGGATTACCAGTTGTTTCCGTGAGCACACCAGAGGGATCATTAAAAAAGTACACAACGCAGGACACTATCGTATAGCCATCACTCACTGGGATTATCGGAACATCTAACACATCCAACACCAAATCCCATAATTCCTTACATGTAACATGTCTGGCTGTGTGACATCAACTTGTCAGCATGAAAATGACAGCCAAACATGGCACTAACTAACTAAATAACACAAATACAATAGGCACATTTGTGACTGTTACAAATATAACACGTTTTATACTTGTGCTACAAGATTTTGGCCTGTGCTACAAAACTATCAACCTCTGTAGCACCAGTGCTATGTGCAAAAAAAGTTTACGTACAGCCCTGATATCACATTAAAGTTCAAGGCATCGAATGGCTAGCAAGCTCGTCCGTAACGTCGGTCTGGCTGGATACAGTGAACAATGAACGTCAAGAAGATGGCGCCGTACTGTCCCGCTACTCTGTCGGCTCCGTCGAAATGTTGCTTGATTTTGTAAATTTTTACTGTATGAAGCACAATCTCAGGGGGCCGACGCGTAACCAAGAATTTCACTATAATGGTACTTGTACCTTATGTGACAAATAAAATAAACGTGAAACTTGAAACTACAGCTACGATAGAGCTAACAGAGGTAGCTTCCGGCATCCGGATAAATGTAATATGTTATTGTGAAGATAATTATGTCGCTGCAGATGCTAGTAGTTAGTTGACCATGGCATGTACTACAAATGTAAAACATTTGGCATTTGTTTTGAATTAAACTGGGATTGTACACCTTCAAGGCTCCTTTCGAGTGACGCTGCTGCAAGGAAGCAGCACAAGAGAGGAAAACAATGTAAACATAATTGTAGAGCTGCCGCGGTATTGATGTTTTCCTTACCGCACACATTTGCAAAATATTTCCTACCGCCGCGGTTATTACCGCACGCACACAAAAAATTAAAAAAAAAAGTTTGAATGCATTTTTTTTTTTAGTAGTTTGTTATCAGCGAGCCAGGTGCAGATTCTGCCGAGTTCTGAGCTGAGGGCTTTTTCAACCTGCTACTTGTCCCTGTCAGAGACCAACAGGGCTGAGTCGTCCGCGAACAGGAACAAGTTGCAGTCACAAGCTGATGACATGTCATTTGCATAAATTAAGAACAGTAACGGACCTAGTATGCTTCCTTGTGGAACACCACAGCTCACTGGGAGAGTGGGGGATAGTGTACCGTTTACCTCCACCATCTGTTCTCTCCCCTCCGCGTGTATGCTTTTACCAACGCATTCGTGTTTCCGGGTTCCCGTTTTGCGCTCTGATTGGTCACTGACCTATGCTATTACGCCCCCCTTTACGCTCTCGCCTGAGACGCGCTGTGAAGCACCAGCGGGGCGAGGCGGTGGTTTCTCCCCGCCTCTGTGCGCCTTGCTATCGCCGGCTTGTCTCACATGACTCGGTCCAGCTCCAGCAGCAGTGGCCGTCTTCCGCCTGCGGTATCCTCCCTCCAGGCCCCCGAGGCGGCTCGTTCTTATTATTATCCCCCATTGTTCAGGTCGACATGGTCGCACAAACACGTTGGTTTCAATCACTGAGCTGTCTGTCTGTTGTTGTGTGTCTTCTAATCGGCTACTGTACATGGAGATGAGACCCCCCGCCTCTCTCTCCATAATAGACACAATCAGGCGTGCATTCTCGTGGGAAAACCCGAAACAACATTTAATAAAGACAAGTGTTAGTTGTGTTTCCCCATCTACCATCAACATAAAACCATCCACCACCCGTTGGAGGAGTAGTGGGGGAGAAGAAGAGGAATATTTTTAAATAGCAAGAATTATCGACTGGCAACTCTGTGCTCGTCAGACCTGCAGCTGCTGGTATGGAGAGAGAGGCGGGGGGTCTCATCTCCATGTACAGTAGCCGATTAGAAGACACACAACAACAGACAGACAGCTCAGTGATTGAAACCTACGTGTTTGTGCGACCATGTCGACCTGAACAATGGGGGATAATAATAAGAACAAGCCGCCTCGGGGGCCTGGAGGGAGGATACCGCAGGCGGAAGACGGCCGCTGCTGCTGGAGCTGGACCGAGTCATGTGAGACAAGCTGGCGGCAGCAAGGCGCACGGAGGCGGGGAGAAACCACCGCCTCGCCCCGCTGGTGCTTCACAGCGCGTCTCAGGGGAGAGCGTAAAGGGGGGCGTAATAGCATAGGTCAGTGGCCAATCAGAGCGCAAAACGGGAACCCGGAAACACGAATGCGTTGGTAAAAGCATACACGCCTCCCCTCCAGGTAGGATTGCATCCAGCTCACTAATGAACTATCAAAACCAATTGCTTTTAGCTTGTCAATCAGAATGGAGTGATTGACAGTGTTGAAAGCCTTTTGGAGGTCCAGCATGACCATGCCGCAGTATTTGCCCGCGTCCACCTCTTGTTTAATGTGGTCAATCAAATAGAGAAGGCATGTGTCAGTGGAGTGGGATGTTCTGAAGCCAGATTGGAATTCGTAGATTCGATTTTTTTCCTCGCAAGGTACTTTTCGCGAGGTTCGTAGATAAAAATGTCCATGACTTTCGAGATGGAGGTAAGAATAGAAGCAGGGCGGTAGTTGCCTGGGTCTAATTTGCTGCCTTTTTTGTGCAGGGGGGTCACTATCGCAACAATGAGTTTTGAGTGTTGATTTGAAAATGTTTGCGGAGGTTGCAAGCCTGATGAAAGCTGGCAGTGCATTCCACAATTTGGGTGCACAAAATGAGAATGCAGTCTCCCCAAATATTTTCTTGTGAACGTGTAGTATACAGAGAAGGCCAGCATCAGAAGTGATGTTCACTAAGCTGGTAATTATATATATTTTTTTTTAAGTTTGGTCAACGACCGGCCCACTACTAGCCTGGGACAGCGGCTCATTGGTACTGACTGACACTGGGCTGGCCCAATCACATCTCTTACTAAGCACCCCCCCGCCAGTCGTGCAGGTACATGACTGAGAGGGGGGCTGGTACATGACTGAGAGGGCGGGGGCTGTGGTACATGACAGAGGGGGCTGTGGTACATGACTGTTGGAGCCGAAATACTTGATTGGACTTATTGCTATTTATGTTATGGTTGATGCCAGGCAGGATCCTTATTAGAGGAACTGCTCGCACCTGGGAATAGCCAAATTAATAGGATATACCTGGTTGGAGACTGGGGAGTGGACACAGTATTTCTACGGCAAATACCGCACATATAGACTCAAATCATGTTTAATTTAATTGTTTTATAAGGCAAGTGGGCCAAACTCTCTTTAATGATCTGTGAATAAATCCCTTTGTTAATTGGAAACAACGGACTTTTGGTTTTTGGACCCCGCTCAGAGTGGCTGTTTGTTAAAGCCACTACAATGACTGAGAGGGGGCTGTGGTACATGACTGAGATGGGGCTGGTACATGACTGAGAGGGGGCTGGTATACAGGACTGAGAGCGGGCTGGTATACATGACTGAGAGGAGGCTGGAACATGACTGAGAGGGGGCTGTGGTACATGACTGAGAGGGGGCTGGTACATGACTGAGAGGGGGCTGGTATACAGGACTGAGAGGGGGCTGGTATACATGACTGAGAGGAGGCTGGTACATGACTGAGAGGGGGCTGGTACATGACTGAGAGGGGGCTGGTATACATGACTGAGAGGGGGCTGGTATACATGACTGAGAGGAGGCTGGTACATGACTGAGAGGGGGCTGGTACATGACTGAGAGGGGGCTGTGGTACATGACTGAGAGGGGGCTGGCTGGTACATGACTGAGAGGGGGCTGGTACAGTACATGACTGAGAGGGGGCTGGTACAGTACATGACAGAGGGGGCTGGTACATGACTGAGAGGGGGCTGGTACCATGTATTGTGCATCATTGTAGGTCAAACCATTAAAAAGTTAATTTCCACAGCAGCCATTTTGGATTTGTCTCTCACAAATGTTCCCTGCCTTTTTTTTTAAATACAAGTCAAGTCAAGTCAAGAGTTTTAATTGTCACGGCATACAAGTATACAATGAAATGCGGGTGGTCTTGCCCGCGACGATGTGCAATACAGTGGTACAACTAGAGCTGCCGTGATTACCGCATTACCGTGGTATCGCTGTTACATCACGGCCACCGCAGAGTAGGCTGAATACCGCGTCACCGCTGTTTTTTATAATAATAATAATAAATTACCCTCCTCTCGTTGGGCTTGCGGCTCTGCAGATATACCCTACTCCTCTATCGAGGTTCCAAGCGACCCTATTGGGTACCAGAAAAGTCACGTGAAACATTGCAGACCACTGATTGGTCAGAAGAGAGACGCGTCACACGTTGTAGCGTCATGCAGTGTGTTACCACCAATCGGCAAGCGCGTATTAGGTTTTTACTTCCTGAATGTCAGCTCATCACAACACGGCTAATAACGTTAGCTTTAACTCTCCGCCGGAATGGACTATCATCGCTCCTCAGGAGTACTAAACGAGACATAATGATTTTACTGTCTGCAACGAATGTTATAATAAAAGCCCTTCGTTCTATACACTTGTCTGATTGAAAACTTTATTAACAGACCGCAGAATGGGACAACTCAGCACGCTCTGAGCAAAGAAAGGAACTGAGATATGAATAGAGTATTGCTTGCCTTGCTATGGTCCGGTAAATACGCTGATGTTATTGAACGTATAACTATATAATGTTAATGCCACAAAACGAATGCCTTTATTATAAAGTAGTAACTTTATAGTAATAATAATAAGAAAGGGTCGGGGGGGTTAGGGGTAACCACCCCTGCCCGCGACACCGAGTGAACTGCGCACGACCAGAGGGGAAACTTCGAATCCGTGTTTCACTTTCAATAACTAATGCGTGCTTGCCGAATCCCAAACAATATTCATGCTGCAAAGTAATCCTCTAAAGATAGACATTTAGACTAGAGGCAGGCTATATGCTATAAAGAGTAGACTACTACTAAAAAAAAAATGCATTCAAACTTTTTTTTTAAATAATAATAATAACCGCGGCGGTAGGAAATATTTTGCAAATGTGTGCGGTAAGGAAAACATCAATACCGCGGCAGCTCTAGGTACAACATACAATAGAATCCAATAAAAAAACTACATTGTGCAATAAACAGGTAACAGGTAACATGGTGTTGACATCTCGGTATCTGTACATAGTATTTACAGAGCATATAGGACATGCTAGGTAGCTTTAGTAGTGCAATACACCGTTCCTGTTGTTATACTAATTTAAAGTGGCCTTTCCTCTTGGCCATAAGTGTGCGTGTGTGCGGCATGAGTGTGTGCCCGCTCGTGTTAAAGTGTTAAAGTGGCTGCTAGTGTGTGAGCGTGCACAGCGTGCGTGTCGTGTGTGTGCTCGTGTGTGCTTGTGTGTGGATAGTTCAGTGTTCTGTGGCACTCAATGTTCATTGTTCAAGGCTCTGATGGCCTGGGGGAAGAAGCTGAGCCTAAGCCTCTCCGTCCTAGTAGCTGGGGTTCGCAGGCGTCTGCCTGACCTCAGCAGCTGGAACAGGCTGTTATTGGGGTGGTGGGGGTCTTTCATTATGCTGCAGGCTCTGGATTTGCACCTCTTGTTGTATAGAACCTGCAGGGGAGGTAGCGCAATACCCGTGGTACGCTCGGCTGAACGCACCACTCTCTGTAGGGCCTTCTTGTCCTGTGCCGTGCTGTTTCCATACCAGGCAGTGATGTTTCCGGTCAAGATGCTCTCTACAGCTCCTGAGTAGAAGGACTGGAGTATCTTCCCCGATACTCTGAACTTCCTTAACTGTCTCAGGTGGTAGAGGCGCTGCTTCGCTTTCTTTACTACTGTGTCTATGTGTGTTGACCATGTCAGATCCTCTGAGATGTGGACCCCCAGGTACTTAAAGCTGCTCACCCTGTCCACGGTAGCCCCGTTAATCATCAGTGGTGTGTGTGTCTCCTGCTGTCCTCTCCTATAATCCACGATCAGCTCCTTGGTTTTACCAATGTTCAGGAGCAGGCTGTTGTCCTGGCACCAGCGTTCCAGTACCTCAACCTCCTCCCGGTAGGCCTTCTCATCGTTGTCCGAGATCAGCCCCACCACCACTGTGTCGTCTGCGAACTTCACTATGGAGTTGGAGCTGAACTTGGCCACACAATCGTGTGTGTAGAGTGAGTACAGCAGGGGGCTTAGAACACAGCCCTGGGGGGACCCGATGCTCAGGGTGATGGTGTTGGAGGTCTGACCCCCCACCCTGACCGCCTGGGGTCTTTCACTCAGAAAGTCCAGTACCCAGGCGCTCAGGGCGGAGCTCAGACCCAGCTCGATCAGCTTGTCCACCAGTCTGGTGGGGACTATGGTGTTGAACGCTGAGCTGTAGTCAATGAACAACAGTCTCACATAGCCCCCCTTCTGACGGTCAAGGTGGGAGAGAGTGCTGTGCAGTACCTGGGAGACCGCGTCGTCAGTGGACCTGTTTGTCCTGTATGCAAATTGCATAGGGTCCATATCACTGGGGAGGGAGGCACAAATGTGGTCCTTGACCAGCCTCTCGAAACATTTCATGACCACAGAGGTGAGTGCCACCGGTCTGTAGTCATTTGGACATGTTGGGGAGGGTTTCTTCGGTACAGGGATGATGGTAGACATCTTGAAGCAGGCAGGGACCACTGACTCCGCCAGGGATTGATTAAATATGGCGGTGAACACCGGGGCAAGCTGGTTGGCACAGGACTTAAGTATGCGTCCTGTTATACCATCTGGGCCAGCAGCCTTCCTGGTGTTCACCTGCATAAATGCTCTTCTCACACTGTGTTCCGACAACGAGAGAGCGCCCCCGCCCCCCCGCGGTTGCCCCCCCCCCCCTCCACAACAGCCGGCGCGCCAGTGACGTCACTAGCCAGAGGGCTAGCGGCGACACTGTCTACACCGAACCGAGCGTAGAAGGAGTTGAGTTTGTCCGCGAGAGAGGCGTCGTCGCTCCCCATTGAGGGGGCGCTGACTTTGTAGTCAGTTATTGTCTTCAGTCCCCGCCACAAGCCTCTTGTGTCGTTTTGTGCCATTTGTGTCTCCAGTTTATCAGCATATGTCCTCTTAGCAAGTTTAACAGCCTTGCGCAGAGTGTAGACTGAAGCCTTGTACTCTTCCATATTTCCTGACTCTCTGCCCAGGTTATAAGCCGTAGTGAGAGAGTTCAGGGCTGCTCTAATAGTACTGTCCACCCAAGGTTTCTGGTTTGGGAAAACCCGCACCTTTTTCGTGAGGACAATACTGTCAGCTACTGTTGTTATGTAGCTCACAACGGTATCAGCTTACTCGCTGACGTCACTGGCGCTTCCTTGAAACATATCCAAGTCCGTGTCTGCGAGCGCCTCCTGGAGCGTGGCCTCTGATTAGTCAGACCACTTTTTTGTCTCACGTGACACGACGGCGTCACGTGATCTTTGTTTGTATGCAGGGAATAAAGAAATGGAGTCGTGATCGCTCGCGCTTGCAGCACCCATCAATGGCGGAGCCGCTACAGCTTTGTAGCCGGCTCTGAACGGGGTGTAACAATGGTCGAGTGTGTTCCTCCCCCTCGTGGAGCAGGCGATGTGCTGAAAAAAGGACGGCATCACTTTCTTCAGATTCGCCTGGTTGAAATCACCAGCCACTATCATTGCGGCGTCCGGATGCTTGATCTGTTGTCTGTTGAGGTGGTCGTGTAATTCCACCAGCGCTTTGCCAGTATTTGCCTGCGGGGGGATATATAAGACGGACATGATGACCGCGGTAAACTCACGGGGTAGGTGGAACGGACGGCACAGGATTGAGAGATGTTACATATCTGGGGAGCATGAACTTGAGAGGACATGTACTTCTTTGGGATTAACCCAGAGATTGTTCGTGAGGATGCAGACCCCACCTCCGATGCTCTACCCAGAGGCTGTCGTGCGATCTGCTCTCAGGACGGTGAAGTTGACCGATGGAGAGACGCTGTTGTCCGGCGTCGCTGGCTTGAGCCATGTCTCCGTGAAACACATGATGTTAACGTCTCTCATCTCCCGTTGGAATCGGACCCTCGCTCTCAAGTCATCCATCCTTCCCTCCAACGAACGTGCATTCGCCAGAAAGATGGATGGAATTGCTGGACGGTAAGCAGATCTTTTTAATCTAAGCCTGATACCTCCTCGTCTTCCTCTATGCCTCTTTCTGCCGTTTCCTTTGTTGCCGTTCTCCCGCTTGATTTCTGTTAGCCATTCTGGGCATAAAGTGTCTCCAAACTCCTCTTTGAGTCCGGAGTTTAGGTCCATAAGTGTCTGGCGGTCGTATTGCGTACCCGCCAGTGATGTTTTAATAAAAAAAGTAGAAAAAACAAACATAATAGCTAAAAATGTGCACAATCGTCGCGGAGCTAAACCAAAGGCGACTGACCGGGGTCGCGCCATAATCACAATACACCCCGGCTAATAGGGGTGGACGGTATGGTCTAAAATTTATATCACGGTATAATTTGAAGCATAGACGGTAACGGTATATATCACGGTATCAGTGTTTCCGTTAGAATAAAAAAATGTGCCTGATAGGCAGGCTATATAAAGAATGACATCCTCAAGGCATGTAGATTTATAATATTTTAACTTAAAACTAGGCTACTTTTGCGTATAAAGTCATTATATTCCAAATAAAATAAGTCCCGAGTCGAGACTCCGTGCTGCTCCCATTGCAAACAGCGGGGCTAGTGGCATATGTAGCTGCAGAGCCGCAGAGCCAGGGGCTCTTTCAGGTCAATTCAGGGCAATTCAGCCGTTGGGTGCCCCGCTGTTGAGCGGCCTGTGACCAGACCTGAAAGAGCCCCTGGCTCTGCGGCTCTGCAGCTGCATGCTATTTCGCAAATCCACTGCTTCAGCCGTCCTCCCGGCTCCCGCTGCAGCCGTCGTTATCATAACACTACACACATATCATATCACCAGTAAAAAAAAATAACGTATTCTGTACTTCTGTATGACAACTATTAAAAGAAACTGAAACTGAGGTATGTTTTATTAACGTAGAATAATTCATATAAGAAAAACGATAGGTAAGATCTCTTACTTTTCTCCACTGGTTAAAAATGCCAGGAACTGAAATTGAAACTTGCTGTGCGCCGCGGTGATATGTGTTTATTATGAAATGACAATTGCGTGTTGACATGCCCAGTGCGCCCACTGCGCGAAGCCTCCTAAATAACTTTTTCCAGTTTGCACATATCTATTATCTATGACTAATTTATCTATTTTTAGGGGCAAATGCGATTGAAATAGTCGCGCTGTGGTTACATGACGACGACGTCATTGCTATTTTAGAGCTGCTCTACCGGTTACACGGTATAGTCAAAATCCATACCGTAGAGCAAATTCATACCGTTTATACCGTATACCGTTTATACCGTCCACCCCTACCGGCTAAATTAGTTTATTAACCATCCTAGATGACAAATCCATTGAGAAACGAAGTGCCACAGATGACCCAACTACTAGGTCCATATCGTATCATCATAATATTATTTTTTAAATCATTAGGATAAGGGTTCCCTTGATAAAGATGCATGAAAAGGCTGTATAATATACAACACGTGTAGCGCAACTGCAAAAACTGCTTTTTTGATTTGATTAGATTTATTTTGAAATTAAAAACACATCATAAAAACAAATTATCTTGACCAATTTGTATTCCTGAGGATATCACCTAAAAGCATTCATTATTTAAAACACTTATTTCCGAGGTGGTCCTCGATGGAAGACATAAAAACACAGCACATTATAGCCTACTCAACTGCTAATTTGTGCTCAACTGCAAAAATGTATGACTACTTATGTATTAGCCGACAGGGAAAAACACATTCACAACAGGCAGCAAAGTTTATTTTCAGCCAAGTATGGTAATAAGGTAACTATTAGTATTAGGATATGGTATGGATTACTTACTCTTAATAACTTATTACTATCTGTGGTAGCTCTAGTCTCCACCTACACAAATTGTTTTTGTGCTGTCCATTGATCATGCACCTTCACGTGGTACTAGGCACATTAACTGTAGGTCAAACTCCCCACACAAACACACCATTGATTTAATTGCCATATAAATCACATACAAAGATCTAACTATTACTCCTCTCTGAACATGAATATAAAACAAGAAGGTGATCTATTAACTGTGTAAACCAAATGCAATATTCATCATTGATATTTGAATACTTGAAATCTGTATGAACTAAGGCTGAGCCCGAACGTTCGAACGTTCGTTCGTTAAGCTGACATTCGGACTTTAATTAATGGGTTCGAACGTTCGGTGAAAAAAAATAAAGCAGGCGCAACGACGGTGAGGTGATGTGAAGCGGCGCATCCCCCGAGTCGCTCGGCTCAACGAGTATGGTCTCTGCCGGGCTGTTGCTGGATACTCAACCAGAGCTCTAGTCTCAACCAATGCAATAGAACAATTTTGATTGAATGACAGGCGATTCTGCCAATTACGTCACACCGCTTGCACCCGCCTCTGCTGTTACCACCAATCGGCAAGCGTTTATTATTTTTTTACTTCCGGCAATGCCGCCATTGATCTGCTTGCGAGAAGCATTAACGTAGCGTTAGCTCCCCGCCGAGGAAGTAAAAGTCGTAACAAGGTTTCCATAGGTGAACCTGCGGAAGGATCATTAATGAATACCAGCCTTTTTCGGCCACGGAGCGCGAGCTTCATGGCGGGAGGTGGTTGCGTTGGAAACAACTCTGGCCGAGGCGGCAGGCGTGTTGGGAGCCCGGCGGGACCCCCGCGCCGGTGTCTCTCTGTCGTCCCCCGTTCCGAGGTAGACGGTGGAAGGAGCCGAGGCGCGCGCCTCTCTCCTTCCCGTCGACCAAGAGTGAATACCTGTTATTGAACGTATAACACTAACTATATACTCAGTAGCTTGTTTATTTTCTTCTGAGTGCTTTGTTTAATTACATGTTTACATGAACAGCCACCACTGTAAACAACATGTTTTTTCACCAATAGATTATGCAATGCCACCCTCCGTAGGACTAGGATCTATAAAAAAAAAAAAAAAATTATATATATAAAAAAAATTTAATAATAAAAAAAAAATTTACAAAAAACGAACGTTCAAACGTTCTTTCGATAAACCCTGGCGAACGTTCGAACCCTAAAAACAGGGTTCGGGCTCAGCCTTAGTATGAACTGAGTAGTTACCAAATGAAACAAGATGGAACAGCTCAATGCATTAATTGAATAAACAACTATTTGCTCATTACCAGTATGGTATTGTTTAAAATTGTACAGCTTTTTGCACATCTTTGTCAGGGAATTCCAACTATTCTGGCCCTGAATGTACCAGTTAATTGTAATCATCTCTCTCTCTCCTTATATCTAGTCAAGCCAGGTTGTGGAGGAGAGAGACAGGGATGATGGTCTACAAGATACACTATACGACCGGGGTGCCCATGTACATGTCAAAATACTTCCCAAAGGTCAGTGAATACCACAACCACTACACCAGAGGAAGCTCAACAAATCATGTTAAACCCAGATTCGGCTCAAACAAGGGACTAAACACGTTTCGCAATTATGCCACAACAATGTGGAATGCCCTACCCAAAGCTGTAAAGGAATGTGAATCCCTGCCCACATTCAAAACCGCTCTTAAAGAGCACCTGAATGAATGAATGAATGAATGAATGAATGAATGAATGAATGAATGAAAACTTTATTTAACAGATTGCAGAATGGGTACAATACAGTACGGCTCAATACATACAATTGTTAAGGGGATGCAGACCTGAGAAAGACGTTTGTCTTGTTTCCATCAGGGTCCCCCATTTTCAATTCATATAGACATATATGACATACATGACATACAGATAGTCAGTACTGCTACATCTATACATTTATGACATACCAGATTTGCAAATACAGTACTGTTTGTGATACAGAGGGAGTCAAGAAAAGGGAGTATATACATTTGACGTAGAAACTGTACATTGGAGGTTGGGTGGGGGGGGTTGGGTACATTGGGATATTGACAACCATACTGGGTAATTTACATTGGAGGTGGTTGGGGGGGGGGGGGGGGGGCGGGGGGCATACTGTATAAACAAGTAACACTGTACATTGAGGGGGGGGGGGGGGAGGAGACACTGTACAAACAAACACAATTGTACATTGAACTATTGACAAAACCATACTAGGTAAATGACTGTACATTGGAGGGGGTTGGAATGATTGGGTTAGGATATTTACAGGGGCCAGTGTTGAATTGCAGTCTCCCGTAGGTGTCCCTTGAGAGAGGTTTTGAAAGTGGGTAGTGATCCACATTCCTTTACAGCTTTGGGTAGGGCGTTCCACATTGATGTGGCATAATTGCGAAACGTGTTTAGTCCCTTATTTGAGCCGAATCTGGGTTTGACATGATTTGTGGAGCTCCCTCTGGTGTTGTGATCGTGGTATTCACTGACCTTTGGGAAGTATTTTGACATGTACATGGGTACCTTGGTCGTGTAGTGTATCTTGTAGACCAGGCCCATTGCAAGTTGTTGTACTCTGTCGTCTACTCTAAGCCATCCTAGGTTGTCGAAGTGGGCAGGGGTGAGGTGGGTTCTAGGAGTAAGGTCAAGCAGTAGTCTGACCAGTTTGTTTTGAGATGTTTGTAATTTTGTTTTTAGCGCCTTTGAGGTGCTTTGGTACCATGAGGTGCAAGCATAGTCGTAGTACCCCTGAATGAGTGCTCCTGCCAGAGTCTTCAGGGTGTTCTTGTTTACCAGAGAGGAGATCCGGTACAAGAATCGAGTTCGTTGGTTGACTTTTTTTATTACATTGGATGCCATTTTGTCACAGGAGAGATTAGCCTCTAGGATGGACCCCAGGTAGGTAATTTCATCTTTCCTTGTGACAATATTGTCACCCACTGTAACTGAGAAGCCGTCGGTCTTGCTGAGTTTGTTATTTGAACCGAAGAGAATGGACTCTGTTTTGCCCATGTGTAATGATAGTTTGTTATCAGCGAGCCATATGCAGATTCTGCCTAGTTCCGAGCTGAGGGTTTTTTCAACCTGTAACTTGTTCTTGTCAGAGACCAGCAGGGCTGAGTCGTCCGCAAACAGGAACAAGTTGCAGTCACAAGCTGACGACATGTCATTTGCATAAATTAGGAACAGTAGCGGTCCTAGTATGCTTCCTTGTGGAACACCACAGCTCACTGTGAGGGGGGGGGATAGGGTACCGTTTACCTCCACCATCTGTTCCCTCCCCTCAAGGTAGGATTGCATCCAGCTCACTGATAGACTATCAAAACCAATTGCTTTTAGCTTGTCAATCAGAATGGAGTGATTGACCGTGTCAAAGGCCTTTTGTAGGTCCAGCATGACCATGCCGCAGTATTTGCCTGCGTCCACCTCTTGTTTGATGTGGTCATTCAAATAGAGAAGGCATGTGTCAGTGGAGTGGGATGTTCTGAAGCCAGATTGGAATTCGTAGATTAGCTTTTTTTCCGCTAGGTACTTTTCGACCTGTTCGTAGACTATTTTTTCCATGACTTTCGAGATGGAGGTGAGAATAGAAACAGGAGGAGGCTGCAATTCGAAACTGGCCACCGTAAATGCCCAAAACCCCCACCACCTCCTAATAGACAGTCTCCTCCCCACCGCATGTATATATTCCCTCCCCGCCGTATGTATATTTCTCTCCCACCCACCCACCCCCTCCTAATGTACAGTCCCCTCCCCATCATATGTATATACTCTGTCAGGATCTAGGGGTAACAGTACTGTATATTTGAATACCGTTTATGTCACAAATGTATCAGTACTAAATACCTATATGTCCCTATGCCATAAATGTCATGTATGTTGTGTATGTCATGTCATAAATGTCTATATGAAATGAAAATGGGGGACCCTGATGGAAACAAGACAAACGTCTTTCTCAGGTCTGCATCCCCTTAACAATTGTATGTATTGAGCCGTACTGTATTGTACCCATTCTGCAATCTGTTAAATAAAGTTTTCATTCATTCATTCAACAGGCTATAGACTACTTTGCTAATCCTGAGCCTGCTATGATGCAGGTGTTTTTACATCACCACCCAAAACAAGATTCAGCCAAGAGCGAGTGAGTACACTGGTCCACTTGTCCATGGCACTTACTACCCAGCTTTGTAGTGGGTTGGGGGAATAGTACAGTAGGTACGCATATTTAAGGGGAACGCAAGGATAGTGTACTGGTGGGTGGTGTCCGACCGATTATAGTGGGCCGGTCTGGGCCAAAAAAATAAATGGACCTCCCTAATGTCTAAACCCTGGCTACGGCCCTGCCTGTGACACGGGTCAAAGTCAGTTGTTTATTTATTTATGTTTTACTGTTTGCATACGAGGTGGTCCGCAAATGTTCTTGATAACAATCTAGTGGTCCGCATAAAACAGAAGTTTGGGAACCACTGATAGACAATCTCTAAATATGCGTTCTAATCTATGCTACGTATACAGTACTGCATATCTGTATGTCAAGTCATAAATGTCATGATATATGTGTATGTTGTGTATGTCATAAATGTCATTATGAATTGAAAATGGGGGACCCTGATGTAAACAAGACGGAAGTCTTTCTCTTGTCTGCCTCCCCTTAACAAGTGTGTGTATTGAGCCGTACTGTATTGTACCCATTCTGCAATCTGTTAATAAAATCTTCAATCAATCAATGGCCTGGGCGGCCAGAGATTAACTGTTCTAACAGCAATATATAAAAATAAATTGTGCTCGGATAGAACTGATGACGTTAATATCACGTTCTGGCTGAACACAGTGAACAGTGAACAACAAGATGGCGCCGCAGCGTTCGGTCTCTCTGTGGCTCCGTGGAAATTGTGCTTGATTTTGTTCATTTTTACTGTATGAAGCACAATCTCAGGGGGCCCACACAGAACCAAGCATTTCACTATAATGTACTTGTACCTTATATGTGACAAATACAATTAAATAAACGTGAAACTTTAAACTACAGCTACGATAGAGCTAACAGAGGTAGCATGTCAACATAATTGTACTTACAGATGTTGTGATGTCCACAGTCTGATGTCGGTTTTCTCAGGAAGAACGTTTTGATCCAGATGTGAAGTCTTGGTCCAGTAGAGTTCTGCTAGAGAATCTTTACACTTTAAACACACAACGCGTTGTGGAGGAATCCAGGAAGACGGTGGAAGCCTGAGCCTCAGCGCCGACGGTTCCGAGTTGGGTATATCTGCAGAGCCGCAAGCCCAACGTCTGGGCGGGGCTTCGGGGCTTGTACTCTGTTTGAGGCGGGTCTTTGGGGCTTGTACTCTTTCTGACTGTGCGTGGGCGGGGCATCGGGTCATGTACCTTGTTTTGCACTACTGCGCATGCGGATGCCTGGGGGGTGGGGACTCTCTCGCTCTCTCTCTCTCTCTCTCTCATTCGTGAGTGGTGGTGTACTCAACTAATGGAGCGCTTCCAAACTGAGGGGCTGTCTACATGAGCGCTGGATTTAATGTAACCATGATTGTATGTGCGCAGTTGCACTGTTCGGCCACACACAACCGGGGTTTTGCTACACTGCAACCGCGGTCTTTGAAAACCAGAGTCCAGGGTGAAGTTTTGCGCACATCCCGGTCATAGGCGGCGGATGGGCTTATGGTGTAGGTAGGCTGTATTGGGAACGCCCACTCGCGTGTAGCGCGAGAAAAATTTGACCTTTTATTTTTGGTTTCACGCAAACTGTCCAGGTTCTGATTTCATATACACACACACTACTATAGGCTATACTACAGCGAGCCCCACTCATTTATATATAGTGCAAATTAAGTGTTCAAATGAAGGCATCCAATAATATATGAACCATTGTCTTACCTTAATGCAGATAAATGCGACGTTTCGTCTTGGTGAGAATTGAATCACAAGTTGCAATGAAGTGAAAGTTTTTCGTAATTTAGATCTCATCATGCTTTGAAAACAATGTACATACAGTAGCTCTAAAAAGTTTCCACGATTTGATGAACTCGGACTCTCATCATGTCCTCTTAGAGCAAGCCCTTGTTTGCCAAGATAAAACAACATACAGCCTCAGGTGATCGCTAGTTATGCCTCCTCGCTTCTCTACAAAGCGATCGGCGGGCTGAAATTCAGAACACAGATGTTTGCTTTACTCTGCCTGCGGGTCGGGATCAGGATGATCATGTGAATGATGTGATTGGCCACATTATTTAACCTGAGCCTATGCGTGATTGGTTACTGCCTGTATACCTGGAATGTTAAACGCTGCCACAGATTGACACCTTCGTCGTTGACACCTCGGCCAGCGAGCCGGCTGCAGCACAAGACACACACTAGCCAGCAGCCTGCGCATATATATTATATACATTTCAACAGTTGCGGCCGCTGGCGCTGGTGCCTTGTGGTTCGCAGTTCACGTTAATAGGTCGAGTTGAAAATGTAATGCTCTGAGATGCTCTGGAGCAATCTCTCTCGGTCTCTCGGATCAATCATATCAAATAATTAACACATGTATGTTGTCATTTTAAACAACTCACCATTCATTCATTATGCATCAGCAGCAGCTAAATTATGTTTATAATGTTTGTATAATTCTGCAGTATGCCCAATATTATTTATATATAAATGCTAAATATTTACATCAGACATGTACAGACAATGTACAAACAAACAATAATTCTACATATTAGGTACAGGCAAGCATATGGTGTTAGAGTTCTGCAGGGATGTTGTTGACAAGTTCTTTTTTTTCAATGTTTTGAAGTGGGGGTGGGTGGGGGTGGGGGCTCCTGCCAGTCTTCAGTGTATTCAGGCCGTCTGGAATGTTAAGTGTCACCACACCTATCAATTGACGGACCCCAGCCCCCCCACACACACACAGGTACACAGGGGAAAAAAATAAAGGCTAAATTTTTTTATTTTTATTTTTTTAAATAAATAAAAATAATGTGTCGACTGGTCTGGGAAGGCACAGCCTGCCCCAGCCTTATACATCCGCCGCCCATGATCCCGGTTGCAGTGGGTGCGTGTGGGCATAGCGACCGAGGTTATTCCCAGTGTTTACAGCAGAGCTGTCGCAATTATTTCCCATGTTCACGGCAGACTGTCGCAAGTTAGCAACCGAGCGCGGCGTAGAGAGATTAGAGCAGAGCCAGCTACACCAGTGTTTACAGCAGAGTTGTCCCAAGTAGCGTTATATGAAAATGATTGTAACAAACTTTTGTTCGAAACGTATCGTCTGTGTTGAAGAGTGTTGTGATCGACTGATGTCTGTTGTCGCATTCCTGACCTGACGCTCAGAGTAAACATGTAGCTGCGGCTAAACTAAAGTTATTGTTATAAGGAACCCAGTCCAGACTGCATCCCCTTAACAATTGTTTGTATTGAGCTGTATTGTATTGTACCCATTCTGCAATGTGTTAAATAACATTTGCATCCATTCATTCTACTAGCGTTAACGTTACCACATTATTACGTTAGCATGTAAGCTAACAAAATTGCCGATGCTAGCCTCAGCTAGCCTCGATGCTTAATATACATAGAGAATGCCATTGCCATTAGCATGTAGCTAACAACACCGGAGATCTTTTTGTGAGACTAAACTATCCGCTCTTGGTGGTAAATTGTGTTGCTGTTGGTTTTGTTTCATCAACAAATGAGAGGCAGAACACACAGTGAATGTATCCGTTTGTTTATTGCACTTTTATTGCACTTTCTTTGCTGAAAAATATATGCTACATTGGCTAAATGGCTAACGCAAGGTATTTAAAGATGGTGCCTTTGTTGTTTTTAAGCAGGAAGTGTAGTGAGCGTTCAACCTTTTCTGATTGGTTGAAATGGCCTTCATGTCTGAACAACATCGCCGCCTACTGCTTTGGCATTGTACTACATGTATCGGTTGCTGGTTTTCCAGCCGCCGTGAGTATGCGGTTATACGCGGTTATTCACCTGTGTGGACAGAGGTTTATTTTTTTCAAAACTTCGGTGTCATTAATACCCGTGATCGTGTGGACAGGGCCTGAGGGCCGGGTACGTTACAGTTTAGTGTTTGGTGTGTTGCTAAAAAACATGTACAACTACAGTTCATTTCCTGATCCAGGGCGGCTGGAGTTGGTAAAGTTGTCGCCCAATTTGCCAGCAATGGGATTAATACAGTGACTTTACTTTTTTACTTTTTTATATCTTGGAGTATAATTTGTCAAAATTCATTGCCAGTATTCCTTGGCTGTAGACAGCTGACAGGAAATGAATTGTAGTCACTTTTGAAATGCTGGTTTGTGTTGAATCAATGATATGAAACCTTTGTTACATATCGGCTGTCATTTGTTTTCAGTCAGAATTTTGCTTTGTGTCTGTAATTCCACTGATAAATTGTTTTTCTTAATTTGAAAGGTACGGCAAGAGGTTTGCCCACAGGACCAGGGAGTCGAGGTGTCTGCTCCAAGGACGGCTACAACCTGTTTACAGGGTGCCTCGGACTTCAAGGATTACTACCAGTATCCCACAACACCTCCAGGTTGCCATGGACCGCAGTGCTGAACAAAAAAAGCTGGTGTACTTCATCATCACAGCACATCGGACTAAAGAACACCTAAAGGTACAGTATGTTGGCACCTGTTGCCAAATTTGTGTCTACCAAGCCTATCTGATGTCTACATTGATTTGATCCTGGATGATTCTCTCACATTGATTTTCTGTACTCGCAGGCCGTCGTAAGTGTCAGATAACCGTCAAAGTGGTTGCAGAAGTACATCCAGAGGTCACCAAGCAAGAAGCAGTCATGGTCAACGTGTGCCCCAGTCTATTTTCAGGACGACGGGCATCAAAACACAGTGTTTGACTTCTTGTCAGACATCCTTGCCAGCACAGTCTCATCTGTACCCATCCTGGATAATGTAGCCTATATCCTTGCAGTATTGCTGCCTGAGGTGAATTTGTATGATATTTTTACTTTTCACTATGTATGTACTATGTATTTCTCCTCATTTACTCAATGAATCAGACAATGCTGTAATACAAATTGTGTGGGGTCAATGTGTCTCAAGTTAATATCTTACAGGAGAATGAAACAAGCCTTTGTTGAGATATTTCAATTATAATGTGTCGAGGTGTGCAGTTATTGAAAAAGAATGCATGATGCAGGGGCTAATTTACAAAATCAACCGTGAAAGGAAGAAGCAGCGCTGAACACATCAAACTCGGCTGCAAGGGTCCTCACGCACACCAAACCCTGGCAGCACATCACCCCCACCCTGCAAAAACTCCACTGGCTCCCCATCAACTACCGAATCCCCTACAAGATCGTCCTCCTCACCTACAAATCCCTGCACGGGTTAATCCCTTCCTACCTGACCGACCTACTCCACCCCTACACTCCTCCAACTCCGACCTCCTCACCATCCCCCGCACCAGGCGTTCCACACAGGGAGACAGAGCTTTCTCTGTAGCTGCCCCCACACTGCACTCGCACACACAAACGCACCACAGGTCACTTTAAACACACAAGAAAAGGACACTTTAAAGGAAGGAAAAGGACAATGGCGACAAGGTTTGGCACATGTTTCCACGAAAGCAGGATATCATTTTAAATTTTTTATAAATCAACTCTGTAGATCATCCTCCATGTGTGTGTGGTTTTACAAAGTAAACAATGGGAAATAGGGGTGTAACGGTACACAAAAACTATGGTTTGGTACGTACCTCGGTTTTGAAGTTGGGTACGGGTTTTCGGTACAGTGGGGGAAAGTTTGTCTTTCCATGTTCCACTCAGGGGTGATGTAGTGTGCAGTAACTAATTGTACTTGTAGGGCTGTCAACAAATATTTTATATCAAAATGAATAATCGACTTGTAAAAGAGAAAAAATTATTATATTGGATTGTGAAAAAAACAGATAGGCGGTCAATCATTAGTGGTTAACATACCGTTGTATTTGTTCGGTACATTACACACTGAAACGGTTCGGTACGGATATGTGTACCTTTATACCCCTAATGGGAAAGCATTAAACAGATCATCTGTATAAACCTCGTAACTCTATTCGCCCCTCAAATCTGTGTTCATTTTTTATTTTGCATACTCATGTTCTGTGTCTTGAGTCGTACTGTATTGTATTCTGCATCTGTTAATAAAGTTTAAATCTGTAAGAGCCTCAAATTTCCATGTACATTTAATAAGTTTTCAGTCAGATTCTAACCTGTAACATTCCTAAAGTAAAGGCACAAGGGTTTCAAGTTCAAGTTTCTTTAATAGTTGTCATACAGAAGTACAGAATACTTTTATACAAAATGCTTCTTACTGTTACGCTCCAGAGACTGTGCAAGACAAGATAAGTATGAAATAAAATAACATAGTATAGCATGTAAATTAGAAGTAAAAAAAAAAAAAAAATGAGGTCACAGTGTTCAGTATAGACATATGTACAATGTTCGATGCAGAATAGACGTAACTGAGTTACAATATAATATACAATACTGTGCAGTGTACTAATATACAATACTATATAGTGCAAGGCAGAAATGGGATGAGGTGCAATTTAGGTACAATTTACAGTAGGTGTACGAGTTGTAGTGCAAATCCTTTATCAATAAATATAAAGTGTGTTTGTGTGATCTAAAGTGTGGAGAGTGGGTGCTGCAGTGTGTTGTTTGTTTAAGTGAGTGTGTGCGTGTGGGTGTGTGTGCTGTGTGCATTTGATGGTTGTTGCATAGTGTTTATTGTTCGTTTAGCAGCCTGATGGCCTGGGGATAGAAGCTTCTTCTGAGTCTTTCTGTGCTCGCCTTAAGACTCCGGTATCGCTTGCCTGACCGCAGCAGTTCAAAGAGGCAGTTGTTCGGGTGGCTCGAGTCCTTAATAATTCTTTTAGCCTTCCCCTTGCACCGCTTGTTGTAAATGTTCTGGAGGGTGGGAAGCCCCCCTCCAATTGTGTGTTCGGCTGAACGTGTCACTCTTTGTAGTCTGCTACGGTCTTGTGCAGTGCTATTCCCAAACCAGGAGGTGATGTTGCCAGTCAGGATGCTCTCTATTGTACATGAGTAGAAGTTCCTAAGGATCTTCTGACTGACTTGGAACTTCCTTAGGCGCCTGAGGAAGTAGAGGCGTTGTCGTGCCTTCTTCACAACACTGTCAATGTGTGTGGTCCATGTCAAATCCTCGGATATGTGGGCTCCGAGGTACTTGAAACTGTTCACTCTCTCAACCGGTGCCCCGTCGATGCTGAGGGGGCTGTAGTCCTTGACCCCCGACCTCCTGAAGTCCACAATCATCTCTTTTGTTTTGCTGACGTTCAGGGAGAGGCAGTTCTCCTGACACCACTGTGACAGGTTCTCTACCTCTTCCAGGTAGGATAGTTGAAGTTGTGTAGACAATCTTTCCATTCCTGGTAACTGTAATGCATTCTACATTGTTTGCAGTATTTATAGTATGTGGAATCTAGAGATGGAAATATGCAGCATTGCACTTGATATACAGTACTTTCTCACATGGTTGATTATCAAAACAATCGCTTATCAAACCCATTGTGTTTACTGATATATAAAAATAGGGAAACAATGTCCAGGCACGCACTCCAGGTTTTTCCAAATTTATTGGCAGCCTGTAATCATGACGTTTTGGTGTGAACACACCTTCTTCAGAATGGCTTGCAAGTTTACTGATATATACCATATAAACCATTAAGAGTGGGTGTCAGACAAGAGGGACGACTCAGGTTTTAAACTGTGGATACCAACAGAAGGTAAACATTACTTTGAACTGTACAGTAATCCAGAACTATTCCATTGCAAACTGATTTGATGATGATGATGATGAATAGTTTATTTTCGGTCTTTGTTTACAGATAAATCAAAAACACACATGTGTGGACTTTCAAAGGGAAAAGAAAAAAATCACAAATGTACATATTCAAAGTAAGCTCACACACAAAATCCAAACTCAATGACCGAAAAAAGGAATAGGCTGAAGCACATGCTTATTTTTGCCTATCCTTTACAATTCTTAAAAACTAAATATACTTTAATATAAGAAAGAAAAACTTAAAATATGCTGCAAGATAAAAAAATAAAATAAAAATCATTTTCGTTAAGAGAGAAAAAAACGAGAAAAATAAATGTTTGATGTTTTACTCAAAACTGTACTCCTGAATTATTTTATCCTTCAGGGCCTTTTTAAATCTCCCCTGAAAAGTACACAACTTCAATTTTATAGTATGTCACATCATTCATGTCTTTCACATTCTACTAAAACTGAATCAAACCATAAACAAGGTGGCCTGTTGGGATGTTAGATCCTAATGTGAAAAACTGATTTTATATGTCTGAGGAGAAAACTGGTACTCATCATCAGGTCCACAGACGGGCCTCCCATCTTCGTCTCCACAAAGTACTGGGGGAGTCTAATGTATGCGAGACATATTTCCTTTAGAGTGAAAGAAAAATGATATATGTGAACAAGCAGGGGCGTAGCTGGGGGGGGGGGGGGGGTAGCTTAGGATGATTCCAAGGGCCCAGCACTGGGGGGGGCCAGATTTTTTATTTTTTTTTAGTAGACATCACTCATGTGTATTTATTGATGCTCTCATTGATACTATGTTTGTTTCTTTTTTTTTATATTTTTTTTATTATTGCAAAACAAAAATTATTAAAAGTCAGTACTCAACACATAATGCATAATGAAACTAACAGTCAAGGTGGTTAAAATTACATGCAAGTACAGAAACAAGACAAAAAAAAAAGTCTATAATAACATTTTAACCATATACAGTGTATATCCAGCGAAATTAACAATTATATAAATGTTTATATAGGACATACCCCTAATACCTATTTTCTAAAACCCTACACACATATGCTCCAGCTCGAACCCCCCCCTCCCGGACCCCTCCTTGGATAGTACCTCCATTATCCCTCACTCCTAACCAGATACTACCATTATAAGCTAGCTTTTATTCTCTCCACCACTTCTACCCACATTGACATTTTGGATTCGTTGAGACCCAGAATTCTTGCTGTAGATATTTCTTGATATATCACATCGAGATATGTAAGAGACCAAACTTTCCGGCAAATTTTTTCCGGTTGAAACCAGCGTGATGCGATCAGTTTTTTAGCTACTGTGATACCCGATAAGACCAATCTCTTTAGCTGTGGATTTACTGCAAACTCAAAAACACCATTTAAAAGCAATACAGAGGGGTGTACTGGTATATTCCAATATACGAGTTTTGATAATTGATGGGTCACGTCTTTCCAGAATGCCTTAACTGGTGGGCAGTCCCAATACATGTGCATAAATGTCCCTTCGTCTCCATTTGTACATTGGGAGCATTTTGAGTCCTGTTTCAGGCCCATTCTGTTCAGTCTTATAGGAGTCAAGTATGTCCTGTGAATATAGTTAAGATTGATTTGTTGATGGTCCGGGTTCCTTGATGTAAGACGGACATTTGCCCATGCTTCTTGCCAATCAAAGTCACTTTCCAGGTCTGGAATATCCCTCCTCCAGACAGTGTCTAGTTGAAGGGTTTCATACGAGGACGTAAGTAATTGATAATAAAAACCTGATACAAAACCTCCCAATGTTTCTCTTTCATAGAAAAATTTGTGGTATCTGTGGTGTTCAACTGGTATGTGTAATGGAACACCGTGAGACTTCAAACATAGGCGTAACTGTATGTAAAAAAGCCATGTGGACTCGGTGAGGTTAAACTTTGTGCATATTTCTCCATAACTACAGAAGCCCTGGTTATTAAAAATATCCCCTAATGAGTGTATGCCTTGCTCTTCCCATATAGGGAATCTTATAGGACGTTTTCCCATTAAGAGTGCATTGTTATTGAATATGGGAGTGTGATTATGCCATTTTTGAGGGTTAGGAAATTTTTTGTGTGTTTCCCGCCATGTTCTGATTGCATGGGTAATTATGGGGCCAAATTTCCGCTCACAGTGCTTGATTGGAAGTTTAGTGTGTGCTATGTCCTTCAGTCTCTGTGGGGCTACTATGTTTTCTTCCAATTCTCTCCAAGATACCAAAGCCTGGGGATCAAACCATATTGTCAATGGTCTTAATGTGAAAGCCTTAAAATATTGTAAAAAATCTGGAACTGCCATGCCACCGTCTGCTTTATTTCTCTGTGCGGTGGATCTTTTTATGCGAGGTGGTTTGTTATTCCAAATAAATCTGTATGTGGAGGAGTGTAATCTTTTCCAGTAGCCCTCTGGAGGGGGTAACGGTAGCATTGAGCTGATGAAGTTGATTCTTGGTAATACATCCATCTTAACTATTGATACCCTTGCCTGTACTGAGTTTTTAAGTTTTGCCCACCTGTCCAGGTCGTCTTTGATTTTGTTCTGTATTTTTGTGTAATTGTGCTTCACCGTTTGTCTTATGGTGGGAAATATTTCCACACCCAAGCATCTAAAATGTTTTACCATGGGTATCGCACCTGGGAGGGTTGTGTCTTTTTTTGCATGGATGTTAAGTGGAAGGAAAGCCGACTTCGGCCAATTTATTTTAAATCCCGATAAATCACCAAAGTTCTCTATCAACTTGAGTAGATGCGGCAATGTGGTGTTGGGGTTTTGCATGAACAATATTACGTCGTCCGCATATAAACTAATTTTATGTTGTGTGCCCTTGATTACGATTGGTTCTATGTATTGGGATTGTCTTATATATTGTGCTAAAGGCTCTAATGATAGATCGAATAGTCCGGGACTAAGAGGGCAACCCTGTCTGGCTGAGCGTGATACCGGAAAGATTTCGGAGATGAATGTGCCTGTTGTAATCATGGCCGATGGGTCCTTGTATAATACTTTAATCATATCAATGAATCCTTTTCCTAACCCCATCCTTTCTAATACTGCCCATAGAAACGACCATTCCAGCCTGTCAAATGCTTTCATAGCATCCAGGGATAGCATCGCCTTAGGTGTGGTGTCCTCTTTGTCTGCATCTAGTACGTGCAGTATTCGTCCTATGTTATCATTGATCAGGCGACCTCTTATGAAGCCAGTTTGGTCCGGATGAACTAAAGACGTCATATGCTTTTGCAATCTGATGGCTAATACCTTAGAGTACAGTTTGACATCGGTTCAGAGGAGGCTTAAAGGTCTGTAACTACCGCACTCGGTGGGGTCTTTGTCTTTTTTGAGAAGGACTGAAATGAGTGCGATATTGTGGTGTTTATGGAAGCTCCCCTCCTTGACTGAGTATAAGATCATATTTAGTAATAAGGGTCCAAATATGTCCCAACAAGAAAGGTACATTTCTGATGGGATACCGTCTCTTCCCGGAGCCTTACCATTTTTCATTCCGGATATGGCCTTCTTGAGTTCTTCTAATGTGATCGGTGCTTCTAACTGTTTAGCGTCGTCCTCCGAAAGTATAGGGAGAATAATTTGATTAAGATATGTGTCCAATTTGTTTTGATCAAAGGTCGTTTCTGAATTATACAAGTCGGAGTAGAATTCTTTGAATGTATCGTTTATTATTTTGGGGTCTGTTACAAGTACTTGTTGTTTTCTAATGGCAGTTATATCTGCAAATTTTGCATTAATTCTTAATCGCATGGCTAATAGGTGACTAGGTTTAGAACCTTGGAAATACTGCTGTTGTCTTGTGCTGCGTATTTGCATTTCCGATTTTTGTCTGTATATTGCATTGATCTCTGTTTTTAGAACGTTAACTTGATTTTCTAGTCTAGTTGAGTTGTTGTATTTTAAAGAATTAAATAACGTTGAGTAAAGCGTTTCCATTTCAGACAGTTTTGTGCATTGATTTTTGCGCAATATGGAGGAAAATCTATCCGTGAAATCCTTGATCATACCCTTTACCGACATCCATATTATTCTGGGGTCTTGCACCGCGTTTGCATTCTCCCGTAGGAATACTGTGAGAGCTTCTTTGAGTTGTGTAATGAATTCCTTGTTTGTTGTGAAGGATCAGATTAAACCGAATATATATATTTATTTATGGATATATATTTAATAGTATTTGTATATCGTTTGATATCCCTTGTATATTCTTTGTACATATACACTGAATATCCCTTTAGTCTACTACAGCCCATAATAGTTCATTCTCTCATTGGACAAGAACCTGGCGCCAGCAGACAGGCCCCTTGAGTCAAGTTCAATAGTTCCGACGAACATGTCCCAACTAGCCCCGGTTCCGCGTAGGAATACGGCTACCGAAATACGAATGGTACTATTTGTTCACTGTGCATATAAATATGGCGCAAGTAAAGTAGAACTTTCTTTTAGTCCATTAGTCCTTTACCCTCCAACCTAGTAACAGACGTGAAGCCTCACCCACGACCCACGTGTGGTGCAGTATGGCCTATTTGGCCCCAGAATAGGCATTGAGACCTCGTGTAAATTCATAGCTGAATTGTCATAGTTTGGCACTGTACCGTCGAGTGGGACGTATTTCTATTAAGTTAATAATAGTCTATTATGTATGGTGCATCGTTCGGTTAGAGTTCTAAAGTGAGCAGCACCCCCATCGTTTCCTCGCGTTATCTAGAGTCTTAACCAGGCTGGGCAGACCACGCGTGGTGCTTTCATCCGAGGAGTTCTGGGCGAGGACGAGTGGACCTGCACATTGGATTACCTACCCGGACGACTGCTGAGCCTATACGGCATGGAATATCTATTTGCTTTGGGTGCTTTGATTTGTGGAGCGGATAACAGCCAACGCCGGTGAGTGTTGGAATTACCCCCGAGAGGAGCCCAGGTGAGACGGCGCTCAACCCAGACCGAGGCCGCCTCGCTTCTCCTTCGTTGTGGACCTACAGCCTACAGCTACCGTCTACAAGAGGGCCCAAGTGTATTCATCTGTGGATCAAGATCCTGCGGGCACTGTGTTCTGTACCTGAATTCTCCCCAGGAATCGTTGGCCAGATGGGATGCAGCTGACGGCTCTCCAAACCCCCCCCCCCTACTGACTTACAACCAGCAGGACCCCTTTAGTATCCCGCTATAATCCTTAAGTACCATCGCTATAGTTCCCTAAAGAACCAGGTAGTATACTTGCTTCCTGCGTAACCAGAGATTGGACATTCAGTGTTGATTTGCCTATGAATACTCATTTGCCTTACAAGTGCAATCAAATCATAAATGTAATTAAGTGAATGTTGTATATACCTTTTGCTATATTAAACCTTCGACTGTTATATTTGTGTGGACCTGATTTCATATGTGGGAAAGTGTTCATCATACTTAGATATCGTGTACTGTATGGCCAGAAGTTAAAGTACATCAAGCGGTAGTGGTTTAATGATACCATACTTATCAATACAGTCAGGGAATTGTACCCCTCAGTTACAATTGGTCCTTCGAGCCGGAGGGTAATTAGTGTAATATTAATATAGTGTTATTAATATTGAAATGGCCTATGATGAACACTCCACGAAACGGTCCTCCTAACGTAGAACGCCCGCGGCGCAGACGACAGACACCTCAGTACTTAGAGGATTACGCTGTCAGTCAACTACCTAGCCTTCTACAGACGGTAAACGCGGTAAAAGTAGAAAGTAAAATTATGTCTGACCTTAACGACCAGGTTACCCCGACCACAGAGGCCCTAGTGGGTTCTAATGTAACTGACCAAGCTCACGGTGGGGACCAGGAGGGAACAGACATGCCTTTACCCCCCGCCAATACCGAAGAAGTAGTCCCCGACCAGCTCCGGGAGGAAGACAACCCTCCAGAGGTGGAACCCTGCACGGAACAAGATGAGGAGAGCGCCGAGGAGATAGAGCTCCAGGACTCCCCAACGAGTACAGCCAGGAGCGGCTCACCTCTACAAGCGTCTTCCCCCAGCGAGGCGGAGAGGATGCTGTCACAGGCGTTCCTCGTCAGCCTGACAGCCTCTACCGAACGCGATCGACTCCAGGGTGAACGCGATCGACTTCAGGGTGAACGCGATCGACTCCAAACACAGCAACGGAGCGAAGAAGAGCACATACGCCTGGAGATGAGACGCCTTCAGACGGAAGAGAATATGGCAAGAGACCGGTCCGACACCCAGCGCGCCGCTGACGGTGCCCAAAGAGAAGCAGAGCGCGACATCGCTCTCATCCAGCGCGAAGCCGAGCGCGACAGACTACAGGGCGAGCGCGACAGACTACAAGCGCAGCTAATGGAGCAGCTGATCACCAAGGCAACACCCTCTCCCTCCGCCAGGGGTTCAAGGGCCTCGTCGAGACAACAGTCAAGGGCAGCATCCCCTAACCGACCAAGCGACCCTGAACTTGACCACCAGAGAGAGCCTATACCCCCCGCAGACCCCCTTCCCCGACCGGTCCAAGCGAGACCCAGCTACAAGGAAGGAGCAGCATACACTGCGGAGAGGCTAAATAAACGACTACAGGATCTAGAGGACCTGACAGAAGAAGAAGAGGGAGAGGAGGAGAACCAAGCCCGACGACAGCACAGTACTCCACCGGACCAGGAGGTCCAGTACAGCCCAGGCTATACCCCCGCGGCGCTGCGCTACAGACCCCCGACTCTATTCACGGGTGAGCATGACGCACGACCAGCCCCGAGGAACAGCACCTGGACCAGCGGGCCATGGTACCCTGCCGGTACCAGCCCACAGAGAGGCGCAAGAGGAGACTCGCCTAGGAGGCCTCTCTCCCAACGCTCACCGATGTGCCAGCCATCCACGGTGTCATACATTGGCACACCGACGTTTCCAGACTTCACCCATGAGAATCGAGCACAGTACACGGAGCTCCGGATGTGCTTAGAGACAATGATGGTGGATGTCGTTGACGAACGCCACAAGTATGCAATATTACTGAAGCACCTGAAAGTACCCCGAGCGCACAATATAGCGCTAGCCTATGCCACCTCTACGACCCCATACACCGCGGCTCTAGCAGCGCTGGACCAGAGATATGGACGTATATGGGATTACGTAATCCAAGAGATAAGGCATATTGACCGCCTACCCCCAGCAACAGACAATCGCTCACTAGACGACCTGTCTATAAAAGTGCAGTCCCTCGTAGGGATGCTGGGAGCGCAACGAGAAAAGGGTATGCACGAGCTATACGCCAACTCTAACGTCGAGAGGATTTTAGAGAAGCTGCCGCCCGCCAGACAAGAGCGCTTTAGGCGGCAAAGAGACCACCGTGATCCTAACGGTCCCGAACCATCCCTCCTCGATTTAGCCGACTTCCTGACGAGAGAAGTCAGCAGCCTACGCTTGGATACATTCGTGCGGAGCACACCAAGCTCCAGAGAGGGACCTAGGAGAGTAAACAATGGAAGAAGATCAGTGACTGTCATGCACCAATCAGAATCAGTACCGAGCAGTAAGAACCACAGTACCCCCTCGAGAAAAGAGAAGTGGAAGATGGTGTGCCCGTACTGCGAGAAGGAACACTGGCTGTCACAATGTGACCTGTTCACAAAGATGAATGCAGAAGAAGTGAGTCAATGGATAAAGTCCAACAGACGCTGTTACCGATGTGCGCGCAGTCACATGGCAGCCGAGTGCCGCCTAAAGAAGAGGTGCAGTCGGTGTGACGGAGCCCACCTAGATGTCCTACACGACAGTAACAGAAGAAAGCCTGCACCTGTACCATCGAGCAGCACAAAGGCAAGTGTCATGTACATTGACCCCGCCAGCAGCAGCGGCGCCCAGGTGCTCTTAAAGGTAGTCCGTGTAACATTGAGCCACCAAGATAAAGTCATGGACACTTACGCCGTCCTTGATGACGGGTCAGAGAAGACCCTTCTCCTCGCATCCGCTGCGGCCCAGCTGGGACTGCGGGGGAGCGAGAACCAGATGACGATTCGGACAATAAGAAGAGATTTAAAGACGATAAAAGGCGAGAATGTCTCCTTCACTATCGCAGCAAGCGGGCAGCCAGAGAGACGGTATAGGATTACAAATGCTTTCACCAGCCAAGAAATAGGACTATCACAGTACACCTACCCCATCGCCAAACTGATGGATAAATATGTGCACCTGCGTCAACTACCTATCCCGCTCATAGACGGCGCCACCCCGACCCTGCTGATAGGCTCCGACCATGCAGACCTCATAGTCCCGATAGACCGGGTCCATACAGGACCCAGAGGCTGTCCTGCAGCAGTCGAGACCCGCCTAGGATGGACATTACAAGGCCCCCTCGCTAAATCTCTCAACCGAACAGCAGCCACTAGCTGCCTCCACTCCAGAGTGACAGAAGAAGACACCACTCTCCTGCAGCATGTCGAGAGGCTATGGACACTAGAGACAATGCCCTTTAAGAACGAAAAGAAAGACATTCGTTCTAAAGAAGACATTTACGCCATAAACCTCCTCGAGCAAGGGACAAAGAGAGTCACAGTCAGCGGAGTGATGAGATACGCAACTCCACTCCTGAGGCGAGAGGGAATGCCCACCTTTCACGCCACGAAAGAAGCTACGGAGCGGTATCTATTGAACACAGAGCGGCGCCTAGCCAAAGACCCCGCTCAAGAGAGTGTGTACCGCGCTGAGATTGAGAAGCTAATCACAGCGAGACACGTAATGAAGATTGACATTAAAGAGGCCGATCAGACGACCGAATCATGGTACGTGCCGCACCACAAGGTCCACCACAACGGCAAGGATCGCATTGTGTTTAACTGCAGCTACCAGATCGGATCCCAGAATCTGAATAAAGAGCTCTTGCCCGGCCCCACACTCGGCCCCTCTCTACTAGGCGTGCTACTACGCTTCCGCCAGGACAAGGTGGCTATCAGCGGGGATATCAAAGGGATGTTCCTGCAGGTGAGACTAGTGGAGGAGGATAAGCCCCTACTGCGGTTCCTATGGAGAGAGAGGATCGGAGATGAGCACCCAGCCATCTACCAATGGGAAGTCCTCCCCTTCGGAACCACATGCAGCCCGTGCTGTGCTACATTTGCACTGCAGAAACACGTCGCAGAGGACCCAGCAGCAGATGAAGAGGTCCGACACAGTGTGAAGAACAGTTTCTACGTGGACAACTGTTTACAAAGCGTTTCGACCCAAGAAGAGGCCGAGGCTCTCCTACTCAAGCTACGCGCCTCCCTGATCAAAGGCGGCTTTGATCTCAGGCAGTGGGCCAGCAGCGACCCGCAAGTATTGCGCAGCCTCTCCCCCGCGGACAAGGCAGCCAGTAGCGAGACCTGGATGGCGACCATCCCAGGAGAAGCCCAAGAAATGACACTAGGACTAGTCTGGCGCTTCAAAACAGACTCGCTCCACTATAGACACAAACCCCTGACCACGGAGCAGGGAAGGTCAACGGCGATACCGACCACCAGACGGAGTGTGTACAGAACACTCGCCAGACAATATGACCCGTTGGGATGTATTCTACCTTACACCACCAGGGCAAAGATGATTGTACGAGCACTATGGGACAAGGACCAGGGCTGGGACGACCCAATACCCGCACACCTTGCCTCCACATGGAGAGAGTGGGAGACGGAACTCCGCTCACTCCCAGGCGTCAACATACGCCGCAGCTACTTCCCACCCACAGTGAGGCCAGAGACATGCAAGATGGATCTACACGTCTTCAGCGACGCCTCCGAAGTAGCCTATGGATCTGTGGCCTACTTGCGTGCCCAAGAGAAGGGAGGAGAGATACACACCGCTTTCATCCTGGCTCGCTCAAGAATAGCCCCACGAAAGCAACAATCTATCCCGCGTCTAGAGCTCTGAGCAGCCCTAGCAGGAGCGCATCTAGCCACGTTAATCCAACGTGAACTCACCATCCCGGTGCAAAGAACAATCTTGTGGTCAGACTCTACGACAGTACTCACATGGATCAAGTCTGATTCATGCAGATACAAGGTCTTCGTGGGAGTCAGAGTCACAGAGATTCAAGAGTTAACAGAAGCAGCAAGCTGGCGGTATGTGGACACCAAACACAACCCAGCTGACGTCATCACCCGGGGAATGTCCCTAGATGACCTCACCCGTCACAACATCTACAGTGACGGACCAGAGTTCCTCAAGCTCCCGGAAGAAGAGTGGCCTACGTCCACCCCACGGGAGGCGAGTAAAGAGGAGGCTGAAAACAAGAAACCTATGTTCTGTGGATTGAGCACAGTCGCCTCCACAGACCCCAACATAGATGATTGCCTCACCCTACAGAGTGCGCAGCTAAAGACATTCCTGTGGCACCACCCAGAGATTCAGCCCACCACTGACATTTCAGCAGCTGACTATGAAGAAGCAGAACTTCTTCTACTACAACGAGCCCAGAGAGACTCGTTCCCCGATGAGCTAGACTGTCTACAGGGAGGAAAGCCCGTCCCATCAGACAGCAGACTGCTCCACCTGGCACCCGAGAGTGACGCCCATAATCTCATCAGAGTGGGTGGTCGTCTGCGGAGAGCCCCCGACCTACCGGATGACGTTAAGTACCCGATAGTATTGAACAGCCGACACAAGGTCACAGAGCTGATCATAAAGAAATACGATGAGGATGTGCACCACGCAGGAGCAGAGAGAGTCTTCGCGGAGATCAGACGTCGCTATTGGATACTTCAAGGGAGAGAAGCAGTGCGACGCTTCCAGCGAACCTGTCTAGACTGCCGAAAGTGGCGCGCGCAGCCCAGCATACCCCGGATGGCTGACCTACCTCCCTGTCGCCTCCGATTCGGCGACAAGCCCTTTCACGCCACAGGCATGGACTGTTTTGGCCCGTTGTATATAAAGAAAGGAAGAGGAACCGAGAAGCGGTGGGGTATTGTATTCAAATGCATGACCACCAGAGCGATACATATCGAACTCCTTCCAACCATGAGCACAGACTCATTCCTTATGGCCTTCCGAAGATTCACATCGCGGAAAGGAAAACCGTCTACATTGTTGTCTGATCACGGGACAAACTTCAAAGGCGGAGAAAGAGAGCTGAGAGAGAGCTTCCAAGCTATGGGCCCAGAACTTAAGACCCACCTCGCTCCATCCCAGATTGACTTCCAGTTTAATCCCCCGAACGCACCCCACTTCGGTGGAACCTGGGAACGAGAAGTACGTTCTATAAAGACAGCCCTGTACGCCGTGCTTGGGGCCCAGACTGTGGCGGAAGAAGTCCTAATGACAGTCCTCACGGAGATCGAGGGAGTATTGAACTCCAAGCCCCTCGGTTACGTCTCAAGTGATGTAGCAGATGTCGACCCAGTCACCCCCAACACACTCTTGATGAGGCGGCTGGACCCCGCGCTACCCCAGACAATGTACAGGCCTGAAGAAGCGAACGGCAGAAGAATGTGGAGGTACAGTCAAGTACTGGCTGACAAGTTTTGGAATAGCTTCCTACTCCACTATCTACCGTCTCTACAGACCCGCCAGAAGTGGGTAAAAGAGAAAGACAATTTGACAGAAGGAACAGTCGTCATGATTATCGACCAGTCACTACCCAGAGCTATGTGGCCGGCTGGCCGCGTAAGCAAAGTGATCACCGGTGCCGATGGCAAGGTCCGAGCAGCTGAAGTGCTCGTCCAAGGGCGGACTTACACACGACCCGTGGCGAGGCTAATAGAACTGCCAAGACTCCCAGACACTATCGATGACGACCATGACCCCACGACTTTGTGAGTTGACTGACCCTTACAGCGGACCTTGAGTGGTAGACAGTGCGGTTAATCTGTCTCTGCTTAGCTAATTAGGTGGGACTAATTAGGGGGCGGCTGTTGTGAAGGATCAGATTAAACCGAATATATATATTTATTTATGGATATATATTTAATAGTATTTGTATATCGTTTGATATCCCTTGTATATTCTTTGTACATATACACTGAATATCCCTTTAGTCTACTACAGCCCATAATAGTTCATTCTCTCATTGGACAAGAACCTGGCGCCAGCAGACAGGCCCCTTGAGTCAAGTTCAATAGTGCCGACGAACATGTCCCAACTAGCCCCGGTTCCGCGTAGGAATACGGCTACCGAAATACGAATGGTACTATTTGTTCACCGTGCATATAAATATGGCGCAAGTAAAGTAGAACTTTCTTTTAGTCCATTAGTCCTTTACCCTCCAACCTAGTAACAGACGTGAAGCCTCACCCACGACCCACGTGTGGTGCAGTATGGCCTATTTGGCCCCAGAATAGGCATTGAGACCTCGTGTAAATTCATAGCTGAATTGTCATAGTTTGGCACTGTACCGTCGAGTGGGATGTATTTCTATTAAGTTAATAATAGTCTATTATGTATGGTGCATCGTTCGGTTAGAGTTCTAAAGTGAGCAGCACCCCCATCGTTTCCTCGCGTTATCTAGAGTCTTAACCAGGCTGGGCAGACCACGCGTGGTGCTTTCATCCGAGGAGTTCTGGGCGAGGACGAGTGGACCTGCACATTGGATTACCTACCCGGACGACTGCTGAGCCTATACGGCATGGAATATCTATTTGCTTTGGGTGCTTTGATTTGTGGAGCGGATAACAGCCAACGCCGGTGAGTGTTGGAATTACCCCCGAGAGGAGCCCAGGTGAGACGGCGCTCAACCCAGACCGAGGCCGCCTCGCTTCTCCTTCGTTGTGGACCTACAGCCTACAGCTACCGTCTACAAGAGGGCCCAAGTGTATTCATCTGTGGATCAAGATCCTGCGGGCACTGTGTTCTGTACCTGAATTCTCCCCAGGAATCGTTGGCCAGATGGGATGCAGCTGACGGCTCTCCAAACCCCCCCCCCCCTACTGACTTACAACCAGCAGGACCCCTTTAGTATCCCGCTATAATCCTTAAGTACCATCGCTATAGTTCCCTAAGGAACCAGGTTGTATACTTGCTTCCTGCGTAACCAGAGATTGGACATTCAGTGTTGATTTGCCTACGAATACTCATTTGCCTTACAAGTGCATTCAAATCATAAATGTAATTAAGTGAATGTTGTATATACCTTTTGCTATATTAAACCTTCGACTGTTATATTTGTGTGGACCTGATTTCATATGTGGGAAAGTGTTCATCATACTTAGATATCGTGTACTGTATGGCCAGAAGTTAAAGTACATCAAGCGGTAGTGGTTTAATGATACCATACTTATCAATACAGTCAGGGAATTGTACCCCTCAGTTACATTGTTGTTAAGCAGCATAGTATTAAAACGCCATCTTGGGGCCCGGGAAGATAGTATACCAAATGTTGCTTTTAGGATTAAATAACAGTGATCTGAAAGCGCATTGGGTATCATTTCCACTTCATATTTATAAAATAGTCTTGGGGATGCAAAGACGTAATCAATTCTGGATAATGTGTTGTGTCTCGCCGATCGACAGGAGTACTTTCGGGTTGTGGGATTAAGTGAACGCCATAAATCAATTACCCCTGTAGTCTTTGACCAATCTTTTAATGCTTTAGATGAATTTTTTTGTTCGCTGGAAAAGGCAAGGTAAGATTTGTCCATCCTTGGATTCCAAATGGCATTAAAATCCGCACCTATTATAAATGAGTACTCGGGATGGTTTAACATTTCATCGGTTAGTGAAGTGAAGAAACCCACTTCGTACAAATTTGGGGCATATACCGCTGCCAACGCTATTTTCCTGTTATTATGTACAATCCTAGCTATAGTTATACGCCCCTCAGCATCCGACCATACCCCTTTTAATTCGATATTTAATTTACGTCTGACGACTATGGCTACACCTCGAGTTCTCGTACCAAAAGAAGAGTGACTAATATTATGGTATATGTTATCTGCTAACGTATCTATGTCTTCCTCTAAAATGTGCGTTTCGCTTAGTAGAGCCACGTCCACATGTTCTTTTTTCATCAGTGTGAGCACGCTTTTGCGTTTGTGTTGTTTGTTTATCCCACCGGTGTTCCATATCATTATATTCAAACTAGCCATAATCTATGCATGTTTTTGTGTAGTTTTTGGTAATGCTTCTGGAGTGCGAAGCTACAATAGATGTACATCCAATTAATGAGGTCCCGTTGAGAGCCGAGCTTAAAAACATATATATATACAAATAAAAATCCCCTATTTTCCCCTCACCCAGAGAGTCGTACAGGCCTGTGTTCCAAAAACACATCCTCCGCGTATGACTTTCTCCCTTAGTCCACCGGATTGCCCAAACTGAGCATTGTAATCCTAATCTTCCTATGCTAATTGCCATAGGATCTAACATTTTCATTCTAATACAATAGAATGTCGCTTTTGGTCTTGCACCTTCCCTTACTGTAATGAAATATTGTGAAAAATGAAAAAAAAGAGAATAAACTTTCATCGACATATTCATTTGAACCCTCTACTAACATGTAGGAAAGTCAGGAAAAAGGAAAAGATTGTAGAGAAATATTGACACCTTAATGTGAAGAACAATGGAAAAGAACAATGTAAGTTAAAAGAAAGAGAGAAAAAATAGAATAATAAAAAAAAGATAAAGATAAGGAGTGAGAGATAGAATAATACTCAACGTGGAGAAGCCACTAGAACCGAATTAAGTGATTAGATAAAATAGAAAAACAGAGCCTTTTAGAGCTTCAATGTGCCAGTCTCTTCATCAGTGGAATGATTACTTAAATTGTTAGAATAACCTTGTTGTGTTCATACGTTTAGGTGTGATTGATTTTTAAAGTATTATTAAGGACTGATTGAACTTCAGTCAATTGATTATATGCTATGTTTATACACACCGGATGTTTAATGTTAGAGTTGCAGGCCTTCGTTGTCATGGTGCATTATATTCTAGAAGGTTGTAGAATACACTAGTACTAATAGACTGTTGTTGTGTTCCAGAATGATCTAAGAGACCCAGGGCAGTCGAGCGATAAACCCAGAATATTCCAGATTGATCTTATTGCCAATGATATGTTCTTGTCTCCCCGGAGACCAGAGGTCTGAAATTATAATGTATTACGAATCGTATTATACACAATACGCATTGGTATAGACGGCCTGCATATCATCTGCTACTTTGATGAACACAATAAAAGTCATTCTAATACTGATATACACAGAGAAAGATACGCATTGGTATAGACGGCCTGCATATCATCTGCTACTTTGATGAACACAATAAAAGTCATTCTAATACTGATATACACAGAGAAAGAGGGAGATGAATCGGCTTATCTGTTTTCAGACAATGTCGTTCTGCCTTGGGGTATCTGCTCCATATCGATTCCAATAATCCTCAGCCTCTTTAGGTGTGTGTAATCCAAACCTGCGGCCGTCCCTGCCCACGATCGATAACAGCGCCGGGTATGTTAGCCTTGGCCTGTGGCCAGACTTGAACAATTTTTGCATCACCTCCTTGTATGGTAGACGTCGAGCGATGGCGTCTTTGCTTAGATCTTCGTAGATAAATATTGAATGATCACCATGTTTCAGCTTCCCACGTTGGCTGCGAGCAATTTTGATGATGTCATCTCTTATTGATGTCTTCCGCAGAGTAACAATGATGACTCTTGGCCCGTTGTTTCTTTGCTCCCGAGAACCGATTCTGTAAACTTGGTCCACTTTCGGCACTGTGTTTGGAAAGTTGTTACCCAAAATCACTGATAGCACTGTTGGAAAGTTGTCGTCTGCGCAATTGACTGCTTCATCAAGCCCTACAATGCGGATGTTATTTCGCCTGTGGTAGCGTTGGGTTTCGAGTAGCCTCTCCATCGCTTCATCTTTAACCTCTTGTATTTCCCTCCGGCATGCTTCTTTCACACTTTCTATCTCTTTTGCCATCTCTGTCATGCCAATGCAGATGGTGTTTTCGTTCGCTTTGACTGCCCGTGTAATATCTGTCACCGTATTCTCCACTGTCGTGATTCGCTCGGACTGTGCAGCGACCGCTTTCTTAACTTCTTCTAATTTAGCATCGATGTGATCGAATTTAGCATCGACGTGTGCTTTGAGTTCCTCGATGTGTGAAATCTGTTCTTTCATCAGGTTAGTCAGTGAGTTGAAATCGGGTGGTGTGGCTGTACTGCTTGTGTCAGTTGGTGGTATAGGTGCAGTGACGATGACGATGGATTTGTCTGCTATTATCTTCTCAAGATCAGCTGCTATATCTCTCACGGAGCTTGTTCCTGTCGCTCCTGTTATGTTGACAACTATTGTCTCTCTGTCGGGGACAATAGTCGATGGTCCCGGTGTATTTTCCTCTTTATTCTCCTCGTCGGGGCTTGTCGCCAACGGATCTGTATCCGCGACGCCTTGAACGTTTCTTCTTGATCGTGTTTCACTCTGCGCCGCTGAAGTTGCCGTTTCTTGTTTCTTTCCCGTCTTTCCCTTATCCTTAACCATGTTGTCTTTTGATATAGTTAGTAGAAGGTCTTATCAATACATACGATGTGGTCTAATCTCTTTTGGTATTGTCCAAATAAGGTTTTTAAACTAAATTAACGTTGATGGGAGCGGAGCTATTGCCAAATGCGTGCGCTACATATTGCAGCTAAACCGGAACTATGTTTGTTTCTGAAGTGTGTGTGTGTGTGTGTGTGTGTGTGTGTGTGTGTGTGTGTGTGTGTGTGTGTGTGGTGTACCTGGCCTGTACCACTACACTCGCTGTGAGACATAATGGTATGATCCTAGTAGACAGTAGGAAGGCTGAGAGGGAGACGAGAGTAAGGGAGAGACAGGAGAGAATGTTTTTTATTGAGTCAGTAGGAAGACTGAGAGGGAGACAGAGTAGGGGAGACATGGGATAGAATGTTATTTATTGAGTCTGTAGGTAGGCTGAGAGGGAGACAGAGTAGGAGAGACACAGGAGAGAAGGTTCTTTATTGAGACAGTAGGAAGGTTGAGAGGGAGACAGAGTAGAGGAGACACAGGAGAGAAGGTTCTTTATTGAGTCAGTAGGAAGGTTGAGAGGGACACAGAGTAGGAGAGACACGGGAGAGAAGGTTCTTTATTGAGTCAGTAGGAAGGTTGAGAGGGAGACAGAGTAGGGGAGACACAGGAGAGAAGGTTCTTTATTGAGTCAGTAGGAAGGGTGAGAGGATAACAGATAAGGAGAGACACAGGAGGGAAAGTTCTGGTGGGATCAGACAGTACACTACACACCATCTACAGTATGTTATCAACCAAATGGGTACCAGAACATTTGTTTATATATTTCTACCCAGCTACCTGGCAGCGGATGCCAGTTATGATGCAGCCAAAGTCATCGCCAGGAAGAACGACGTGGCATCGCTCAGAACGGCCAACAGCCTGGCCAGGGTGGTCGGTGAGGCCCGCCTGTCCGAGTCCCTCTCCCTCAGATGTGCTAAAGACCTGGGCCCTCATTCATCAACGTGGACTTTGACCTTGACCTACTTCCACACGTAAGCACGGAATTTAGAACTAGCGCACGCACAGGGAAGTCGGCATTCATCACACGTGCGTAAGCAGGCTCTACGCATACCTGTCATGATGAATCCCACCTTGGCCCTGCGCCGCAGCTCGTGCACGCTTTCACGTATTTGCATACCAAAACCGCCCCGACCAACCAAATATGGTCAGGCCCTCCCCTTCAAATACCATGAGGGAATCCCTGTGCGTGGAATGTTGGAGGATGGCAAAGCGAACGAAAAAGAGAAACTACACAGACACCGAGGTGGAGGTCCTCGTAACGGAGGTGGATAAATAAAAGGCGGATTTGTAAACGGTGATGTCAGATATCAACGGCTCCCTAAGACCATTGCTGCAATTCTGCCTGGACAGCTCAAAATACTAATAAAGACCGTTCGTTGACCACTGTTTGGCGTTGGTTGTGTTGTGTGTCATTATAACCGTGCTGTACAATATGAATGCCTTTATTAGTTGTGTTCGATTGGCTATATGATTTTTAGAGGCATCTATTTTGTTGTCGGCTAATAAAGACCGCGCTGGAATATGACTGCCTTTTCCCGTGTTGTTTGATTAATACCCACGGATTAAAGTTCTCCTCAATTCTATTCCAAATCGCGATGGATCTCCCGTCAATTTTCTACCTGCTGCATGATTTCTAGAGGCATACTACTACAATCTATTTTGATGTCAGTATTGGGTAGCCTATATAAACAATATAATACGAGAGCATATACAAGAACAATGAATCTCACTGCATGTATGATGTATCCTGCCTTTCAATACATGAACTTGAATTCCATCATATAGTCTGTCCACTATCTGCATGGTGTCATTGCAATGCGTTTTCTATTCTTTCTTGTACAGTAAAAAGGGGGAAGAACACTATATTCATATGACTTATTCTGCTTACAGCTTCGAAATTCCACTTGTTTCGTTTAACGTAAAGCCTTTTAAATATAATCAAAACGTTCCCGTGTTTCGGCGGTCTGTGCGCAAAATAATAACGAGTTGAGCTTTATGATTTATGATGAATTGAAAATGGGGGACCCTGATGTAAACAGGACGAAAGTTGGTCTGCATCCCCAATTAACAATTGTATGTACTGAGCTGTACTGTACTGTACCCATTCTGCAATCTGTTAATAAACTTTTCAATCAATCAATCAATCAAGCTACGCGGAGCGCAGTCAGTCAGTAGCCTACACCCCGTATATTCCGATAACGCTATATAAACCATGAATGAATGAATGAATGAGAACTTTATTAACAGATTGCAGAATGGGTACAGTACAGTACAGCTCAATACATACAATTGTTAAGGGGATGCAGACCAGAGAAAGACTTTCGTCTTGTTTACATCAGGGTCCCCCATTTTCAATTAATCGTAACATATATGACATGCTGCATTCATTCTGAGAGAAAGATCTATTATTCCAAATGCTATTTATAGGGTTTTGACCATAATTACACTACTGTTGCTATTTTACAATGAACTATAATGAACTACGGTTCATAGAACATCCAGTGTTATTATGCACAGAAGCTCATTTCCTTGTTGTAATAATATATTCTACCACTGGGCGCGAGGTACGCCAGGTCCGAAATGTGCGTAGATGTAAGCACGAAGTCAAGTTCAAGTTGAAGTTGATGAATCCCACTCTTTGCTTAGAAATGATCGTACGCACGGGTTACGCACAGATCTGTGCGTAGAACACGTTGATGCATGAGGGCCCTGGGCCCTCATTCATCAACGTGTTCTACGCACATATTTGTGCTTACCCTGTGCGTACGATCATTTCTAAGCAAAGAGTGGGATTCATCAATTTCAATTTGAACTTGACTCCGTGCTTACGTCTACGCACAGCTCGGACCATGCGTACCTGGCGCCCAGTGGTAGAATATATTATTACAACAAGGAAATGAGCTTCTGTGCATAATAACACTGGCATGTTCTGTACGAACCGTAGTTCATTATAGTTCATTGTAAAATAGCAACAGTAGTGTAATTATGGTCAAAACCCTATAAATAGCATTTGGAATAATAGATCTTTCTCTCAGAATGAATGCAGCATGGTTTATATAGCGTTATCGGAATATACGGGGTGTAGGCTACTGACTGACTGCGCTCCGCGTAGCTTGATTGATTGATTGAAAAGTTTATTAACAGATTGCAGAATGGGTACAGTACAGTACAGCTCAGTACATACAATTGTTAATTGGGGATGCAGACCAGAGAAAGACTTTCGTCTTGTTTACATCAGGGTCCCCCATTTTCAATTCATCATAAATCATAAAGCTCAACTCATTATTATTTTGCGCAGACCGCAGAAACACGGGAACGTTTTGATTATATTTAAAAGGCTTTACGTTAAACGAAACAAGTGGAATTTCGAAGCTGTAAGCAGAATACAAGTCATATGAATATAGTGTTCTTCCCCCTTTTTACTGTATAAGAAAGAATAGAAAACGCATTGCAATGACACCAGATAGTGGACAGACTATGTATATGATGGGATTCAAGTTCGCGTTTTTGTTGATCATAGGCATGCTGTCAGAGTATGATATCTTAATCAAACATTCTAGAACATTTGTCGTCACAGATCATGTCTTAATAGAACATAGGCTATGGCATGGATCGTGATATTGTGTGGACTGTTATTATTACTGTACCGGTACGGTACAACCCATTGTGACAACAGCCTTGTGAGTCCCGCACACAAACATGATGGAATTCAAGTTCATGTATTGAAAGGCAGGCTACATCATACATGCAGTGAGATTCATTGTTCTTGTATATGCTCTCGTATTATTGTTTATATAGGCTACCCAATACTGACATCAAAATAGATTGTAGTATGCCTCTAGAAATCATATGCAGCAGGTAGAAAATTGACGGGAGATCCATCGCGATTTGGAATAAAATTGAGGAGAACTTTAATCCCTGGGTATTAATCAAACAACACGGGAAAAGGCAGTCATATTCCAGCGCGGTCTTTATTAGCCGACAACAAAATAGATGCCTCTAAAAATCATATAGCCAATCGAACACAACTAATAAAGGCATTCATATTACAGCACGGTTATAATGACACACAACCAACGCCAAACAGTGGTCAACGAACGGTCTTTATTAGTATTTTGAGCTGTCCAGGCAGAATTGCAGCAATGGTCTTAGGGAGCCGTTGATATCTGACATCACCGTTTACAAGTCCGCCTTTTATTTATCCCATAATACGCGATAGTGTCTTCTTGGTTCGACAGCAGTGAACAATCTCCGTGGAGTTTCTCAGAGTTCCGCTCGGGTCAGTCCATTATTTCACATCCCATGGGGGGTGTTTCCTCACTTTCATGACCATATATGGATAATCATGCACGAGCATTGACGGTAGAACAAAGTGGTATTCATCAACACGGAGGAGCATAGAGCCTGCGTACGCACGTGTGATGAATCCCGACTTCCCTGTGCGTACACTGGTTCTACATTCCGTGCTTACGTGTGGAAATAGAACATGTTCTACGCACACATTGATGAATGAGGGCCCTGGCCTCTGCTCAGGACTGGGTGTCCGCCCAGGAGGTCCTCAGAACACAGGACAGCCTGCTGGTTAGTAGGGTTCCGATTGGTCCGTGATCTAGTTGGTGTGCTCTGATTGGTCTGTTGGTCTGTTGGTCCGTTGGGCTCTGAGTGAGATTTGGACCGCTAGCCTTATTTCTTACTTACCAATCATGATATTGATCAATAGAATCCTTTATCAGCACGATCCATGCTGTTCCTCATACATCCAAGTAGATTTCAGTTGTCTTCAGTCAGCTTGTACAGACAGGAATTTGACCCCATTGACTTTGCATTGGTTGTAGTAGGGTTGCAAATTGTAAGAACGTTCCCTAATCGATCATTGATAACGTTAACGATCAATTCATCGATTAATTGTAACGAAAAATACCCAATTTACCAAACAATAACAAATGTATTTGTTTCCTCAATCAAAAGGTTTATTTCCGCAGCAGTGACATATTGCAATCTTACAATTTTGCATTGTATATGAAACATAGAAATGTAGAGGCCTAGACATATTAAAAGACATTTACGTCTACTTTAACCTCTTAACCTCTTAAGCCCGACGGGTCCGGTACCAGTCCCAAAATGACATCACGTCATATCTCTAGAGACCAGGGGTCTCAAACTCAATTTACCTGGGGGCCGCTGGAGGTAGAGTCTGGGTGAGGCTGGGCCGCATCAAATATTATATATATATGATTTTTTAATTTTTTTTTGCTAAATCAACTCTGCCTCTCTTTGTTAACTACAACAAGCAATGCTGTTTGTTATTTAATATGAGGTCGAACTCGGCACTGACAGATTTGTGTTCATTGTGCTGCTTTTATAAAGCCTCAAATGACGCCTTACAATATTTCATGAAAGCAAAGTGTTTTGTTTGTCTAAGATTTTAAAAGGTTTAAACGTCACAGCACTGAACAAGTTGAACAAAGTGCTGTACAAGTCCCACAACATAAAAAAATTTATAAAAAGAAAAATATTAAAAGAAATTTAAAAAAAATTCTTTCTTTACTTTGATGTCAAGTAGGGCAGTGGTTCCCAAAGTCGGGGTCGCGACCCAAAGGTGGGCCGCGAGCAGCCACGGATGGGCCGCGAGATGATTTAAAAAAAAAAAAAAAAAAAAAAAAAAAAATCTTCATTTTTTATTTTTTTATTTTTTATTTTTTTATTTAATTTTTTTTTGTCAGGCCACTGAACTTAGAAGCAGGCCAGGACAGTGTTTCTAGTTGTATTCTAAAATTCTTTTCTATTGTATTCTAAAATGTGACTATATGGTTTTATATTAACTTAATAAATAAACAAAAACGGAAAATCTACTTATTTCAACGAACATTTCAAACTAAATAACAGATTATGCACATAAAACGCTGAAAACAACCGAAGCAACAATAGTATTTTAATGAGGCTATTATTATTATCATTATTATTTTGCAACAAGTTAGCCCTCTCATAAATAGCACATATAAATGAATAACTAACTTGAACTAACTTAATAGGATTGAAGTGATATTTGGCTTAAAAAATCGGTCGCATGGCAAAAAAAAAAAAAAAAAAAGCCAGACGATGTGCATTGGGCCGCGGCTCTCTGACGCCTTATTTTCTGGGCCCCGGCCTGAAAAGTTTGGGAACCCCTGAAGTAGGGGGCCGCAAAATATCATCCAGCGGGCCGCAATTGCGAGTTTGAGACCCCTGCTCTAGACTGTATGACATAATGTTGCGTTTTCTTTTCCAAATGTATCCAAGAGTAAAGACTATAATCCAGCAGTCATAGTGTATATTTTCAACAATAGGTTTGTTTACCAATAGGGTAAAGTGTTATTAGTGAGATTTAAGTTTATGGAATGTCTTTATAATTTAGCGAATATCCGCCATTCTGAATTAGCGTTGCTAAAAGTTTTGTAGTTATATGAGGAGAGGGCATCCAGAGCTCTCAATGAGCGTTGAATTTTCGAAAAACTACCTTTCCCAGCCGATTCCAGCTTCCTGCAAGCAAATTACTTCCTGATTATTATTTTTTATTACTCGGGATTATCTACCACAAAATAGATTGGAGCGCATTTAGTTTGTCTACCTTCTGTGAACATTTAGCAACAATCCCTGTTGCAATCCGATCCAAAATTAGCGGAGCTATATCCATTATAAGAATGGAACTGTATATACAGTAGATTTCATTCTCGGTTCTTCCTGCACGCTTGGTGATACTAAATCCAAATTGAACTCTGGCATTGGAAAGAGTAGATTTGGCCCGATCCATAGATGTGCAAGTTGGCTATAATAAGGTAATTTATAGGCCTGATATTCTATATTCGTTTTTTTGTATCTACTTTTTCCGCTTCTTTTCACCTGACAGTGAGGGCTCTCACTGGGGGAGTGTAACTCGTGGGAGGCTCACATTACTTCCCTCAGTTCCCTTCTTCGCTGAGCAGGCGCCCCATCCGACCAGGATACACACCCCACCGGCTTCCCACCCTCTAACACTGCCAATTGTGTTAGTATGGACGACCGACCAAGCCGGAAGTACCGCTGACAGCTGGATTCGATACCAGTGTATCTGCGGTATAGGCAGGCGCTTAGTCCGCTGCGCTACCCAGCTGCCCTGATATTATATATTCTATAACAGGGAGGGGCAACTGGCGGCCCTCACCGACGCTCCATGCGGCCCCAGGCCAATATTAAAAAAATAAATACAAATTTTTAAATATTTATTTTTTTTGCATTCGACTAAGAGGTTGGCAGTCGACTACGGCTCCTTTCGATCGATTAGTCGACTATTCGACTAATAGGGGTCAGCCCTAGTGTGGACATATTCAACGCTGTTGAAAGTGCCATGCAGCAATATGGGGGGTTTGATAAACTGTCCGCTGTTGTTACCGATGGAGCACCTGCAATGAAAGGAAAACACACAGGATTCGCTGGGCTTCTAAGGCAGAGTGGCGTTGAGTGTCCAATGCTGCACTGCATTATACATCAGGTAAGCGCGCGCGCCCACACAAAAATGAAACGTTATTTCATCTGATGCAGATCGCATGCACAAACATTGAAGTTGACATTCCTTCTATTGTGCGCCAACAGGAGAGACCACAAGTGTCTCATTAAAGACAGAACCATGGGGAGGGTGAATGTCATACCAGTTTGATAAAGGGTCAATGGGAGGCATGCTGCTTTGTGTTTGTTGAGCAGTGGGCTTTAAGTTCATACATTTATTTTAATAGAAGCCTTAATTATAATTTGTCATTTTTGTATATATTTGGGTTACACAGCAATACTTTCAAATTCAGCTGTATTTATAAATTCATAAAGTTGAAATTAAGCATTACTAAATACGTTCGAAATGGAATAAAAACAAAGTTACAACCAATTATAATTGTTTATATGCCTTATTTATCACATCTGTGACTATTATGGGCTATTTGAGTGATGGGGTACTACTGGCGGGACTGCCGATAAACAATGCAGCCCCCCAGATTGAGTGTGGAAATTTAGTGGCTCTCACCATATACAAAGTTGCCCACCCCTGTTCTATAATAATATTTCAAATTGCATGTGTCCGGATGGCAGAATTCAGTACTGTATCTACAAAACCTTCTGTTTAATCATCTTCCCTTTATTCATTATCCTTAGATTGTTTGTACATGCAATCTCAAGAAAGTACTGAACGAGCTTGTGGCAGTTTTTCATGTCTGGTCATTTTTAGCATGGTGTTATTCACTGTCAAAGATGCAAAGAAAAATCATAATTTATATTCTCCTTTGTTTCATCACAATTTACTCAAGCCTAGTAACAGACACAATATATCTGACACTGGGAATACATTCCCTGAGATCCATAGATGTCCCTACAAATGAAGCTTTTAGTTTTCCTGGGCGCTTTGCCGCGACGTGAGCACGGTTATATCACGTCGTGGAAATGAATTAGGAACCCAGGCTGCTGTTCTATTTTATGCCGCCAGGAGGCGCAAAGTCATTAGACGGACGCTACAACGTCCTACACAGTATACTGTATAACGATCTGTATGTTTTGTTGTCTAAAATAAATACCATACCATGTCTAAAGCAATGTTGCTGAATAAAATAATTAACCAGTTAAAACCTGTCGAATGGAGCAGTCAATGTATATATTTTGTGTAGATAGCTAGGTGGGCTCTATTTATAATGATATATTTTGTCTAGTACCGTGGTCTAGTGGTTTATCCCCATTCCTTTCAAGCCGACGCCCGGGGTTTGATTCCCAGGCCTTTCTAATATTTATATTTTTTTTAATTATTTATAAAATTAAATTGCCCGCAACGATGTGCATAATACAATAGTAATAATATATAATAAGAATCCAACCAATAGAGCGACATTGTGCAATAAACAAGTAAACAAAGTAGGGCATATCGGCATTTGTACATGAGTTATTCTGAGTCAACTTATTGTCTGTTGTTGCTACGCAACTTCACTTGACTTGAAAAGACTTGATACCTCCCCCCATGCCCAACGATTAAAAATTAACGTTATTAAATGTATATATATTAATTCATTTTGCGCGAATCCACACTTCATTTCCCAGACCCACTTTGTTTTGAAACAACCAATCACGTTGCGCGATAGCACGAGCGATCCACAGTCAGTAATAATGTAAACAAGACGAAAGTATTTTGCACTGTACAGTATGTCACAGGTGAGCTTGCTAGCCATTTGATTGTTAACGTGATATAAAAAAAATAATCAATACTTGATTGATTGATTGAAAAGTTTATTAACAGATTGCAGAATGGGTACATTACAGTACAGCTCAATACATACAATTGTTAAGGGGATGCAGACCAGAGAAAGACTTTCGTCTTGTTTACATCAGGGTCCCCCATTTTCAATTCATCATAACATATATGACATACATGACATACAGATAGACAGTACTGCTACATCTATGACATACCAGATTTGCAAATACAGTACTGTTTGTGATACGAAAAGAGTCCAGAAAAGAGAGTATATACATTTGACATAGAAACTGTACATTGGAGGATGTTGGGGGGGAGGTTGGGTAGGAAGAGTGGGTGGGGGACACTGTACAACTGAACAAGCAAAACTGTACATTGGAATATCACCCCAAAGCACTTCAGAGATGGGAAGCCATCTCCCAAGAACGGAGAATGGATCTGACTGGAACGCTAGCTGGATTATACATTGCAACATGACAGTAAATACTATTGTAATAAAACGTTCAAAACTATGTTCAATTTGTGTATTGTTTTGTTACTATAAGATTGCATTTCGCACTGTACCGACGTCACAGATGAGCTCTATAAAAAAACGATTGAATTGCTCAGAATTTAAAATTGTGTCCCCAAAAGGACATAATAATATTAATATTATTCCCCAGTATGACACAATAAACACAGAATGAATGCTACCAAAGAGAATGCTATATGCAATTTGCTCATATACATAACATAGCCCACAGGAAGGCAAAGTTGACAAGGTTTGTACCAAAATGCAATTTATTTTAAACATAATGATACATGATTATGTGTATTAATCCTGTAACATGAGTCTAGGTCAGATCTAGCCTGGAATAGAGAACAGAATGTTGATTTTTTGATGTTCAAGTTTCTTTATTAGTTGTCATACAGAAGTACAGAATACTTTTATATAAAATGCTAATATTAAAAAAAGGCAGATGCCCTCTGCAGATGTCTGCCTAACAAAGAAAGTGGCTGCACGCCTCTCTTGGCTTAACGTTGAAAATAGATTGTCTTTTAATATACTTGTGCTGTTCAAGTTGGTCATGAGCAGTAAGACTCCTGTTTTTATACATAATCAGATTGTTTTTAGTAATACTGTGCACGAGCATTACACTAGAGGTTCCAGTAGTGGGCAGCTTGAATTGCCAGGTCCTAGAACCAGCGCTCTGGGGAGATCTTTTATTTTTAGAGCATTAACTCTGTGGAATGGCCTGCCTCGGAACCTCTGCTGCATTTACAGTAGATTCACTTTTAAAAAGAATCTTAAATTGTTTTTAAATTGTTTTTAACACTGTAAAGTGGTTTTTTGTTTTTGTTTTACACTAATGTAATTTTAGCTATATTAATTGTTACAGTAGGTTCATTATGCATTGTGTGTACTGACTTTTAATAATTTTGTTTTTTTGCAATGGTGATTGTTTTTGTGTTTTTTTGTGTGTGGACCCCAGGAAGACTAGCTGGTTGCTATCATGAGAGAGTAGCTTGCTTCCATCATGAGAGTAGTAAATACTATTAGCATTTCAATGGTGTGTGTGTGGGGGTTGCAGCCAGCGCATTCCAACGGCAGCGTGTCAAAGTGTCCTTGAGCAAGACGCTTAACCCCCAATTGCTCCTGATGAGCAGGTTGGCACCTCTGCCGTCTGTGAGTGAATGTGAGGTGGCAGGGTATCTGCAGGTTTAGCCCAGTCATATTTAATGCTTTTTAAGACTTTTTAATGCCACTCGGAATTAAATTTAATACCAATTTCACAATAACAAAAATCATGCAACGACACCAATTAGTTTAAGTTTAGGGACACATTGGTCCAAAGATGTTTATAAAAACATAACTTGGAAACTTAAAAATCTTGAACTTAAAGGAGTAACTGGATTGGATGAATTTCAACAAAGGGGTGACCAAACATAAATAGCAAATATATCTATACAAAATATACCAGGGGCCAAGCAGCAAGTGCAACAGCCACTGTCAGAACACATAACTATTACCACCCTCCCCAGGGTATCAAAAAAGTCAACCAACAAACAAGATTCTTGTGCCGGATCTCCTCTCTGGTAAACAAGAATACCCTTAAGACTCTAACAGGAGCACTCATTCAAGGGTACTACGACTATGCTTGCACCTCATGGTACCAAAGCACCTCAAAGGCCCTAAAAACAAGATTACAAACATCACAAAACAAACTGGTCAGACTACTGCTTAACCTCACTCCTAAAACCCACTTTACCCCTGCCCACATTCAAAACCGCTCTTAAAGAGCACCTACGGGAGGCTGCAATTAGAAACTGGGCACCGTAAATGTCCAAACCCCCCCCCCTCCTAATGTACAATCTCCTCCCCATCATATGTATATATTTTCTGTTAGGATCTCTGGGTAACAGTACTGTATATTTGCATATCGTATATGTCACAATTGTAACACTACAGTACTATATAGTATACCTGTATGTCATGTATGTCCCTATGCCATAAATGTCATGATGTCATGTATGTTGAGTGTCATAAATGTCATGTCACTATAATTGAAAATGGGGGACCCTGATGTAAACAAGACACACGTCTTTCTCTGGTCTGCATCCCCTTAACAATTGTGTGTATTGAGCCGTACTGTATTGTACCCATTCTGCAATCTGTTAAATAAAGTTTTCATTCATTCATCCAGTTGTTTTGTTTTTGTGGTTTTGGTTGAATGAATGAATACTTTGTTTAACAGATTGCAGAATGGGTACAATACAGTACGGCTCAATACACACAATTGTTAAGGGGATGCAGACCAGAGAAAGACGTTTGTCTTGTTTACATCAGGGTCCCCCATTTTCAATTCATAGTGACATTTATGACACTCAACATACATGACATTTATCAGGGGTGTAAAAAGTACCCAGAAATTATACTTAAGTGAAAGTATGGGTACCATCTCAAAATCTGACTCAAGTAAAAGTCAAAAGTATCTGGCTAAAAACACACTTGAGTAAAAGTCAAAAAGTCCTACTTTTAAATGTACTTAAGTACTAAAAAGTAAAAGTACATTAAAAAAAAAAAAAGGGATACACCAGGGGTCTCAAACTCAATCCATCGTGGGCCAAGTTTTCATTTTAACTATACATTGCACCAGGTGAGTTAGTTGAAGAGGTGAGCCAATTAGTGAAATCATCAGCTGGTGTTTAGGCAAGGCTGGAATGAAACCAAGCATACACTCTGCCCACAATGGAATGTGTTCTGCGATAGACAATGCTGAAATGAAAGAACAGAGGACACTTTTTTTGCATTAAAATTATTTAATGCACTTCTCCATTGAAGGTAAACTAACATGGACGGCATTCACATCACAGCATGAATATATCACAATATTAACCACAGTGAAAGAAAAATGACATGTGAACAAGTATGTTGTGTGCCAGGTTAATGTACTCTACTATTTTTGTATCACAAACAGTGCTGTATATGTACAGTTTATTCCCCCTCAAATGTATATACTCTATTATTACTATATGCGAGAGAGCCCCCCCCCCCAACAATGCTGTATATTTGTAGACCTCTTCCAATGTACAGTTTATGTCCTTGATGCTGCTCTCCAGGACCGAGATCATGGCGTTCTTCTGCTCCAGGTCCCGCAGCAGCTCTGTGTTCTCCTTCAGCTCCTCGCACCTCTTGGCAGCCAGATATGGACACATGGAACGTAAACACTATTATTAGTACAATACATATGATAGGAGCTGGAGCACATAAGTACACACACACACACACAATCACATGCACAAGTACACAAACATAAACACAATGACCATCAGTCCATTAGTACATTAAAACCAGACACTGTCCGCAGACTCTTTACATCTTTACTACCGTAGGCTCCATCACCTTGGAACAGATAATACTTGTGCAGGCTCTATCACAACATTATAGAAAGATGTGTTTGTTATTAATCAAGCAGGCTTGGATCCCATACATGTAGGTTTAACAATAGAGATCAGACTCAAGACAGTTTTCTGCTCTGTTGTGAGTCCTGTTTGTTTAAACGGAGAAAGATTTTAACCTCACACCTAAGTTTGGTTTATATACTAAAATTGCTAACAGATTAGGGGAATAGCTACAATTTAAATCTTGTTCGGTCCCGGCGTGTGGCTCACAGCACCATTGGCCTCTGCAGGTTCAGCTTGGGCCTCTCCCTCATGAAGTACTACCCGCCGAATATGATGACGGCATACAGGCCGCAGAACATGAAGGACTTGCTCCTGAAGTGGGACAGAATACACACAGAACATGGAAGATTTACTACGGTACGGCTCAATACACACAATTGTTAAGGGGATGCAGACCTGAGAAAGACGTTTGTCTTGTTTACATCAGGGTCCCCTATTTTCAATTCATAGTGACATTTATGACACACACAACATACATGACATTTATGACGTAGGGACATACATGACATACAGGTATATAGTACTGTTACATTTGTGACATATACGATATGCAATATGATATGATTGATCGATTGAAAACTTTATTAACAGATTGCAGAATGGGTACAATACAATAGCTTAAAGACGTGTTTTCACCATGTTAAGGCTAGACGAGGCATGATACAATACATACAATACAATACTATATATTTTAGCCAAAACATGTGGTCAGAACACAGTGCATTTAGTCCATTCGCTCTCATTCTCTCTCGGGACATCCCTATTGATTACCAATAACCGCGTTAGCCTCAGTAGCCACATACGCTGATCGGAGTGTCATTCATAGTGTAACACCCAACAAGAATGTGAAACAACTTATTAGTATTGGGTTAGAGTTGTTTGATTTCCACTAACGTAATGTTAGATTGCTATCTGAGAAAGTTACGCAACGTTACTCTACTGTATGTGAGCTGGCTGGCTGCGGCATTTGCCATGTATAATCTGTAGGCAAAACGGACTGCATATATAAACGGCTGATGACTCATAACTTCCTATCACGTTTGAATAATGCTGTAAAGTTAAGTAAAAATGCATTTCAATAGTAATGTATATAAATTAAGAGCTTACCGATTGCAATCCACTGCCGACAGAAGAGACGCAATATTTACTTCCTAGTTCATGACGGCACTCTCTCTCTGCCTCTCTCTCATTTTGCCGAGGGCGGAGCTCGTCCAGCACGTTGTCACCAGCTGTATGAGAGCGCCCCCGCTGGTCATTGTTAACATTAACCACACCAAAACGACTTCATAACGGCAGGCAAACAGCTGTTCCAGGACTTTTCACAGCTGTATCTGTAGATACCAAGAACATGCATGGACCTTGTAGAAGTGGAGCAATCTTCCATTTACTTAGGTATGTATTTTTAGGCGGATTTCCAGAAAATAGGGTCCTCTTGAGGACGATTTGCCCACCGGCACGACACGCCAGCTACACTAATGTGAAACATACACTAGTGAAGCCACAGTCTCCACAAAGTCTGCTTGTTGAGTTAAGCTGTAAACTAGTTAATCATATTAACTAGTCAAGCTGTACAGAGATTTAACACAGATTGACATAGATAACATTTTCATCACATTATCAAAATACAATCAAAGAAATTCTCAGTCTCAACACACACTCATGTCATTTTCCAATTTTATTTAAAGGCCTGTTGCTGAGAGCTGCCCAGGTGAAGCAAGACACCAGCCTTCTTTTGCATATCCAAGACAAAGACTGTGTGGCCATGGAGGTGCGATATCACACAACCTGTTACAGGGAGTACACCAGATCCTTGAGGCCTCAATCAAGCAGCTATAATGAGACATTCATTGAATGTGTGCCCCTTCACCCGTTGGCAATGGGTGGCACGTCGAGGATGGGGAGTTAACAGTGACCTGGATGACTACAAAGCCGGCCCCTTATAGTGTGTTGCAGGTAGTCCATTGCGGTTGCAAACAAGGAAAATGTGAGACATGTGAGACAGGAAGATGTTCATGTGTGTCTGCAAAACTGCCATGTACAGTTCTTTGTCAATGCCAAAACTGTGCAAATGTTTCTAAGGAAACGGAGGATAGAGCTACATTAGAGGATGACTCAGATGATAGTGGCGAAGATGATTAACATCAGTGTTGCCTGGGAAGTGTGGTGGTGGATGAGCGTGTGGACTGGGGTTCGGATGTATAGGGTGAGGGGATTAGGGTTATACAGTAGTAGTGTGATTTGTTTATTTGTTGAGATCAGTTTGACACTGATCTCTCCACACACCTCACTCTTTACTCATTTTACTCTGTAGTGTATATTGTATATATGTATATTGAATATTCCTCTTTGCTTTACTTTTTACGTACTTTTTTTTTACTGTATGAAGCACACTCAGGGGCTCATACAGAACCAAGCATTTCATCGTAAACTACCTATTTGACTATTTACTATATTTTATTGTGATAAATAAACAAACTTGAAACTTGTGTATGTATGTGACGAATAAACCTCTTGAATCTATTTTTGTACCTGTATTCTATTTTGTCTTTAAATGGAAAATAAAAAGGTTAATGAGTAACTTATTGAGGGGTCGGCTAGGTGGTGCAGTGGGCAAGGCGCTCACCTCCAATGCTGGAGACGCTGGGTTCGATCCCAGCGCTCCACATTGCTTTCAGTTTAGCTGGTTGTCCATACTAATACACATTGGCAGTATTAGGGGGTGGGAAACTGATGGGTGGGGATTGGACGTTGTGGACAGCGACTCCTACAGGTTGGTTGGTGCGCCTGCGCAGTAGAATCAGGAAGCGACGGGGGCGGCGTCCCTCCAAAGCGCAGACCCCTGACGCTGAAAGATCGCGCTGTGCAGGTGAAAAGATGCGACGGCTGCTACCTCAAGTACCGGAGGGGACTTGTGCAATGTATGGCTTCGTCCACATTACAGCCGGCTTGTGGGAGGCATGAAACAGCGTTCGAGATAGGGGAGGGTTGATTTGGATGATACGAAATTGGGATGGGAGAAAAATAGAAAATGGGAGAAAAAGTGGATAAAAAAATGAGTAACTTATTGATTTGTAAATTGTTTGACATTATTCCATTATTCCAAATGAATTATTAATACATTTGTCATACTATCCACTGAACTGTTTTGTGTACAACCTCTTTAGAAAATTGTACCAGCGTCTTTAATATTGCAGGTTGGGAATCACAAAGTAAAGTGTTTTTGATACAAATGTGCTGCATGCATCACGGATTGTGTGTTTATGGAGGTTTATTGAATAACTGCCCCAACAGGACGCCATGCATCGGTGTGTGAAATTATGTGTTGTTGGTGTAGATAGAAGGCGATATGATTTAAATGTTAATAACACGAACGTTATTGCCCGTTTCACAGCTGTATTCAATCGATTGCCTATATCAAGTAGCGTATATGCATATAACATTGTTTTGAAACCTATTTTGCGAGCGTTAGAATGTGTTTGTTGTCCAACATCACGCTACTGTTTACACAATCTCTTGTTGTCTGTAACTTGGCAACAAGGAGAGCTGCTATTGGTCGAGCGCAAGATACGTGACCGAACTCGCACCAATTGCGTCAAATAAAACTCTGCTGTGACCAAATATCCGTTCGCGAGGAAAGATCTAGTCCCGACTTTAAAATTATGATTGTGCAAAATGGGCTATTTTGTCAATGGAGAACTTTTTGTTCCTAAATCTACACCAACATATCTTTCACCCAGAGTGAAAATTGTGTAATTCGGGGAGGTGGGAACAGGATGAAACGATACAGCCTTCACGTTACGGCCTATAGGTCCAAGGTACTTTATTATTTTATACCCAGTTAATCACCTGGATACATAGTATATTACTATTGCACTTTACCCTTGGACCTATGTAATGGAATGGTAGTCTAGGAGCGAATTAGCTACCGAGCTAACAGAGTGTACCATCCATCTGCGACGCAACGGTGGCAGCAACACTGGAAACTCCATGGACTTAATTAAACACTTCATGGAAACGGAGTAACGTTAACGTTATGTCGAGTTCTGAACTCGACATAACGTTAACGTTACTCCGTTAGCAGCAATCTGTTGTTAAAATGTAACGTTAAGTTCGGTATCCGACGCCTTCGCTTCACGTTGGCAAACCGACATTTGATCTCTGACACTGCTATTCCAAATAAGTACAATGTTGTGTTTTTTTTTGAATGTCGCCAAGAGTATAACCATAACCATATAAAAACAGCAGTCAAAGTGTATATTTTAAGCACTATGATTGTTTACCAATGATTAAAAAATCTCTGTGCATTGCACAGGAAACGCGAGGACAGGAAGCCATCATGAAATCGTTATTATCGTTATCGTTATTAACTAAAAGATTTTAACAAAATAAAAAGCAGTATCACTATTGCATAACTGAGTCATGTTTGCTATGTATTTCTTTCTTTAGGGGAGTAGGACATTTGTTTCACAGTTTTAGCATGATGTTTTTGATTTGATTGAAGTTTATTTCAAATATGCAACACAACAAACAAACATCAAGTACAGATACCTTAAAGGCCCACTTGCATCTATGGCGAGCTGCTAGGGCTGGACTTCTGGACTTGAACTTTGTGTTGCACTGTATCCATGTCCCCAACCACCGCACTTTTACAGTCTTATTGTTGTCTCACTGTTCTGTCCTGTCTTGCACTTTACTTAAAATTATTTATTTACTGTTGTATTGTTCTTAATTGTGAAAAAAGTATGCACTGTAATGCCAAAACACGTTCCATTTTGTACCTGTATGAAATGGCGAATAAAGTAATCTGAATCTGAATCTGAATCTGCATGTTGTATTTTTGTTCAATAAACAATGTGACTAGGCCAACGGTGACTTTCATGAAGAGGGGGAAAAAAGTATCGAAATTGACCCAGTTTTAGCGTTTTTATCAAACATTTTGTCAGCCCAACCACAACCATCACGCACGTGGATATTTTAATCCATGGTTCATAATGATGACATCACAGCAGGTACAGGGCAGCAGGGGCTCTGAGAGTCACAGGCAGGTAGTGGCAGGAAGCAGAGCCTTCTTATTACTACTACTAACCGAGGAGCTAGTAACTGTTTCACCTAACACTAGTGCTCGGTGATCATAGCCATTTATCTCTAAAGCTAACCACTATTTGTAAAAGCCACAACCACGTTACCATATTTGTAAATACTCATGTAAATCATTGTGTCGTTGTACATATTGTGTATATAACGTTAGTAGCTAAGTTAGCTAGCTAGCATTCCCGAAACTCCTAACATGCCCCGATTTAAAATGGTTCTCTCCTCTTTGTATACCTTTGTCCTCACAAACAAAGTATTCTGCCAGGGAACTTATGGACACGACAGTAGTAAGTTAGTAGTTCTAAGGTATAAGCTTGTAAAGTTAACGTTAGTTAGCTATCGTGGTAGCCCCTTTTGTGACTGTGATGCACCGAGTGCATCATGAAAGGGGCTACTATCGTATCAACATGCCGTGACATGTAGCTTGCTAGCCGGCATGATGCGTGTGCAATGCTTTGCCCCACAGGTCTGAGAAGAGGACCTGCACATTTTACTCATTCCCCAAACTCTTTTACATGCCCCGATTTAAAATGGTTCCCGACAGTAGACATAAGACATAACGTTAGCGGGGTAACGTTAGCCAGAGCAATATAGCCAGCTTGGTACTATGACCCGGGGATAAGACGACAGGCCACAGACCAGTAGTGCTGCTGTACTGAACAACAGGCTGCCTAGTGGTAAATGTAGTTCTTTTTTTACGACATTAAAAACCTTATAACTACCTTGTTTCAACCAAAAATGCAGTTGTAGCTGGTCCATCAAAGTCTCTCCGACGATTAAACCCATTTGCGTCTTGTAAGGCGTCCATTTGGATCAAGGAAATAGCTTTCTGCACTCGTCAAACTCCATTGTAGTGGATCAGAAGTAGGGGAAAGTTACCTGAAGTGACGTCACGGCCCTGATAGCGTCTGATAAGCTTTTTAAATAATTTTTTTTTTTTTAACTTTATTTTTTAGCGTTTATCGCTTTTCTGGTCAAGCATGACCGACAGAAACAGGTTGAAATGGGATGTAGAGCAGGGGAAGACATTCTGAGAAATGACGGCGGGTCCGGGAATCGAACTCGTGTCCCCCAGATCCGTGACGAGCACGGTTTTCCCCGACGCAGAAATAGCGCCGAGATATGCGGTGAGCTACGGGAGCTCCCCCTGATAAGCTTTTTCATTGGCTCCATACATGTTATTTGTGCGTGGACCTTTTTAACCCTTTCTGAGTGGAATTTTCGGCGTCAAATGGAAAAAAATAAATAATGAAATTAGATACCAATGATTTAAACTACCCATAATTTAAGAGTAGGGTTTAACCTGCAAGTGGGCCTTTAAGCCGTTCCAATAATAAATATATACATTTATCTTTTAAATAATAATAATCTAAAAGAACCGATAAGAGTATCGATAAAGTACCGAACCGTTAAGCCGTATCGATAAGAGTAGTAGTATCGATCAAATCCTAACGATACCCATCCCTACCTGGGACACCCTGTACTGTAAATGAATCATGTGCGCCCTCTGCCTGTGAATAGCCATCACCTGCTGCATGACCTCCTACATAGTGTACCCTAACCTTAACCACTCTCATAACCATAGAGACCCTATCCCTAAAATGTTTAAATACATGTAAACATATACTGGGCTTGCAGGCGCCACGGGTGCATTTAGTCTCCTGATGCTGGGCATGTGGAAGTTGTTGATATCAGACTATTTTCAGTTGCTGGGATTAGATCTGCCCAACCAGTTGCTCATTTTAAATGGTTGTTTTACATTCCATTTTAATTTGACTCTTTTTACTGTGCTGCATTGGTCTGTCTCACCATGCTCATATTATTTTATCTAATTCATTACCACTAGTTATTTATTGTTTGTATTACTATTTAAATTATTGTGTTGCATTTATTTTATGGATTGTATATGATTTCTATGTTAAGCAATTACTTTAGAAAGCATAATAATCATGATTAAGCACCTATTGAGGAATTTGTTGTTAAACTTTTGATTATCGTTACTCAAGTCTCAGACCTGATGACCTGAAATCCTTCCACTTCCTAATGCCACATTCAGTAAAGACCTGTCCATCCGTTTACCTCCAATTCAAAGTGAAAACCATCAGGTGAATATTTGTTCTATGGTGGCATGGTGTAGTAGTGTTTAACACGGTCGCCTCACAGCTAGAAGGTCCAGGGTTTGATTCCCGCTTGGGTACCAGGTTGCCGTGTTGCCAGTAGGGATGGGAATCGAAAACCGGTTCCCGTTGGGAATCGATTCCTAATTGTCCGATTCCTAGAATCGCATGCCTCCGTGACTATCGATTCCTCTTATCGATGCCAGGTTTTTCCTACAGTTGCGCATAACGTTAGCACCGCGCATGTAGCCATGGCAGACTATTTGATTCCTTAAGGGCTCGAAATTGCCTGGGTTTTGGTCATATGCTCCCGAAATGCTCCCGCTGTTTGGCTGCTTCTATGTGCAGTGAAAACTACTCCAATGTTTTAGAACCTAGTCATTGATTTAACCTAAGATTAGCCGCGGAGCTAACGCTAGCTAACGTTAGCTAATCAAGCTCACAGAGAGAGATAACAGCTGACCGCAGGTAGTACAGGTACAAATAAAATAAAAAAGGGGTGGGGGCTGTTGTGTAAACCTTGTACTCTTTAGTTCGCATATAATAAGAGACGGCAAGCGTGTGATCACGTTGACTGTTTGTTTACTAATGTAAGTCAGGAAGTACCGTGCAACATACAAACATGTCCGTGTAGCAACACGAGCCAATACCTTACAGGACAGGGGCTCGGGAGACCAGAGACAGAGAAGTCAGAGGAATAACGACCTGTTGAATGCAACTACGGTTCAATAGATTAAATTAGTTTAAGATATTGAACTGTAGTTACATTCAACAGGTCGTTATTCAATAGATTAAATTAGTTTAAGAATAAAAAATATATATATATTTAAGAGAATCTCAAATACATAATTTTATTTAAGGTAGGCTGTTTTATTTTTTACAGTTTTTGTATTTTTCTGACATGGGGGCTCAACAATAAATGACAATCAGAAATGTCAAGTTGAATGTTGTTATTCTAACCAGCTTAGTTCTGTTGCATTTCCAATTTATTATGTAAATTATAAATTGATAAAATCTTATCAATTCCCATCCCTAGTTGCCAGGTACCCAGGTGGGGTATCTCCCGGGCCTTTCTGTGTGGAGTTTGCATGTTCTCCCAGCGCTCGCAAGGGTTTCCCCTCCCGATAAGATAAACCCAATGGAAAAACATGCAGAACAGATCGCTGATGCTGTCGCGTCCATGGCGAAGATGGACAGGAGCACTTGGATTGGTCCCCGGGCGTGGCCCCATGCCGCAGCCGATGTCTGCTCCCGGCTGCCCTTGGGGGGGAAGGACGACAGGATGTGTCAAACGCAGAGGAACGTTTCATCGGCGACCCAAAAGAAAAATGCGTATCTGTGTGCCGCCCATCACATGTGTGTGTCACTGCATTATGACATTGTCAATGTGTGCAATGAATAAAGACTTCTTCAAAGTCCACTTTAATATATTTTGTTAACATTTAGGTCCAAGGTAATGTATTATTTATAAAAGTAAGGCATTTCATGCTCCGCTTGATAGGAGTTAACTCGACTTGGAATATGACCTCTCCTGGATATCTGTATACATCACTGGCATTGGGCTTTCCCCCAGATCTTAATATTGATAATTGAAAACAGGAAGAATGGCTTCTCGTTTACCTGGGCACACAATTCAATATTAGTACCTGGATCTACTTTTTCACATGTATATGCGTTAGTTTCAGAATATTTAAACACGGTTTCTGAAAGACAAGTTAGTGGTGGTGACTAGTGGTCTCCACTCCCAGAGTAGACAATATTGATGGTTGACTCTTTCTGAACTGCAGTACATTTGATTGCTAAAGATTGAAAATGTTCTGCCAAAGTGCTCTATTGTTTTAAATCAAGAAGTTTCTTCCATTCAATCACATAATACAATATTTTCTATGGCAGTTGTGTCCTGCATGTCTTTCCATCTAAGTAGAACTACAAGATTAGTACCCATATATTCAAGGACTGCTCAATGATGAGAATAAAATGTATAAAAATGTATATGTATTGTTTAATGTCTATTCACTATAAACAAAACATGAAAAATATATTGTAATAATAGATTTCCTGTATGGTAAGATAAAGCCATTAAAAGAGATATATCTTGAATGCATAAAATGTTACTTCAGAGTTACTTTGAGAGCATTATGTGCTCCAATATATTCCACTCGGCACTATATATCTATAAATGCAGAGACATGTCATCATTGTAAATACAACACATATGTGACTTGGCGTGGTCAAACCCGACTTGTGACGGCAGATAAATAATGTTGGTGATATTGTGCAAAGATGAACTGTACCCCCATGTACGAAACAAAATAAAATTAATGAATGAGATTCATTTGGGGTGTGACAGCTGCTGCAGCGCGACCTGTGGTTTGCTGATGAGAATGGCGGGGCAGGAGCTGCAGCTAGATTAGCGTATCGCTTCGTTGGGAGATAGTCATTTGTTACGTTCTGGACACCGACTGTGGTCGGTGACCACCCACATTCCTGGCATATGTCACTGGGCTTGTCACCTGTCATTCCCTGTCAATTAGTGCTGTCACTTAGGGGTGGTTCCTGATTGGCTGTCACGGGGGTGTGTGTGGAATGTTGGTATTTGGTGTCTATGTAACCTACCTGTCTTCTGCTTGTTCATTGTCAGGTCTTCACTAATTGCGTTCGGGGATAACGCGGACGGTTCTACTCTGGACCTCCAATAAGCTCCTATTTACCTTATTCCTACCTGTGCTATTTAGCACTTGTCTCTCTTAGAATTTACTCTGTGTTCTTACTATTAAAGTCGAACCTGTTCAAGAGTAAACACTCTCCGTCTCTGTGATTGCCTTCACCCATTGGAATTCACCTACCTCCATTCTGACAGAAGACCTGACCATCAGAATTCCATGGAGGCCATCATGGAGATGCTCCAGGCGCAGGGAGCAGCCCAGACACGGATGGAGGAACATCAACAGCTGGTCGGCGCCGAGTTAGTCCGACTCAACGGGATCGTCGGCTCATCCCAAGCGGTGGCGCAGTCGGCGTTGGCCACAGCCCGACAAGCCCAAGAAGGAGTGGCTGGTGTTCAGTCGGCGACGGGAGAAGCAACGATCCACGCAGAGGAGAGTCGGGGGGTGTTCGGGGTCCAGGAACGGTCCTACGAGCCACGACTGCAGGCGCCCGCTCGCTATGACGGATCACCGGATGGTTGTCGGGAATTCATCACCCAGTGTCTACTCGTTTTCCGGCTGCAACCACGATCATTTCCATCGGAGACAGCACAGGTAGTTTCAAGTTTCTTTAATAGTTGTCATACAGAAGTACAGAATACTTTCATACAAAATGCTTCTTACTGTTACGCTCCAGAGACTGTGCTAGACAAGATAGTATCAAATAACATAGTATAGCATGTAATTTAGAAGAAGAAAATGAGGTCACAGTGTTCGGTATAGACATATGTACAATGTTCTGAGTTACCATATAATATACAATACTATGCAGTGTACTAATGTACAGTACTATATAGTGCAAAGCAGAAATGGGATGAGGTACAATTTAGGTACAATTTACAGTAAGGTGTACGAGTTGTAGTGCAATCCTTCATCAATAAATATAAAGTGTGGGGAGTGGGTGCTACAGTGTGTTTGTTTAAAGTGAGTGTGTGCGTGTGGATGTGTGTGCTATGTGCGTTTGGTGGTTGTTGTTGTGTAGTGTTCATTCATTGTTCGTTTAGCAGCCTGATGGCCTGGGGATAGAAGCTTCTTCTGAGTCTTTCTGTGCTCGCCTTGAGACTCCGGTATCGCTTGCCTGACCGCAGCAGTTCAAAGAGGCAGTTGTTCGGGTGACTGGAGTCTTTAATGATTCTCTTAGCCTTGCCCTTGCAACGCTTGTTGTAAATGTTCTGGAGGGTGGGGAGCCCCCCTCCAATTGTGCGTTCGGCTGAACGTGTCACTCTTTGTAGTCTGCTTCGGTCTTGTGCAGTGCTATTCCCAAACCAGGAGGTGATGTTGCCGGTCAAGATGCTCTCTATTGTACATGAGTAGAAGTTCTTAAGGATCTTCTGACTGACTTGGAACTTCCTTAGGCGCCTGAGGAAGTAGAGGCGTTGTCGTGCCTTCTTCACAACACTGTCAATGTGTGTGGTCCATGTCAAGTCCTCGGATATGTAGGCTCCGAGGTACTTAAAGCTGTTGACTCTCTCAACCGGTGCCCCGTCGATGCTGAGGGGGCTGTAGTCCTTGACCCCCGACCTCCTGAAGTCCACAATCATCTCCTTTGTTTTGCTGACGTTCAGGGAGAGGCTGTTTTCCTGGCACCATCCCGCCAGGACCTTGACCTCTTCCAGGTAGGCCCTCTCGTCGTTGGCAGAGATCAGGCCCACCACCACTGTGTCGTCAGCAAATTTGATGATTGTATTGCTACTCCGCTGAGCCACACAGTCGTGTGTGTACAGGGAGTAGAGGAGGGGACTCAGAACACAGCCCTGGGGGGCCCCTATGTTGAGGGTGATGGATGAGGAGGTGCAGTTGCCTGCTCTCACCACCTGGGGTCTGCCAGTCAGGAAGTCCAAGACCCACTGGCAGAGGTCATAGTTCAAGCCCAGGTCCCTGAGCTTGGCTATGAGTATGGAGGGGACTATGGTATTGAATGCCGAGCTGTAGTCGATGAATAGCATTCTCACATAGTTCCCCTGCCTCTTGTCCAGGTGTGATGCTGCTGTGTGCAGCACATGGGCTATGGCGTCCTCCGTGGACCTGTTGGGGCGGTATGCAAATTGCAGGGGGTCCATGTTGATGGGGAGGGAGGAGCAGATGTAGCCCTTTACTAGCTTCTCAAAGCACTTCATGGCTATGGAGGTGAGAGCTACAGGGCGGTAGTCGTTGAGGCAAGCAGGCTTGGATTTTTTGGGTACAGGGATAATAGTGGACTTCTTCAGGCAGGTGGGGATGACAGCCTGTTCTAAGGACAGGTTAAATATGTCAGTGAATACTGGGGCCAGTTGGTCGGCACAGACTTTTAGGACGCGGCCGGGGATGCCGTCCGGACCTGCTGCCTTCCTGATATTCACTTTTTTAAAGGTCCGCCTCACCTCATGCTCTGTTACCCTGAACACTGCGCCTCCATCAGCAGCCGACCCCCCCCCCCCCCCCCCATTGCCGTGGCTTGTGAGCTGGTGTTGTTATTACCAGCATCAAACCTCGCATAGAAGGTATTGAGGTCATTTGCTAAGGAGATGTCACTGTTCAGTTTGAGGGAGGCGCCTTTGTAGTCTGTCATCGTTTTGAGCCCCTGCCACATAGCTCTAGAGTCAGCTTGTTCAAACTGGAGTTCAATTTTATCCCTGTAGCGCCGTTTGGCCTCTGACACTGTCCTCCTTACGTTGTATCGCGCCACCTTGTGGTCATTCATGTTGCCTGCCACTAGGCCGTCGTTGTATGCTTTGGTGCGCTCTCTCAGAGCTTCACGGACGGATTTGTCTACCCAGGGTTTTTGATTTGGGTAAACTCTCATTTTGGTAGTGGGGATTGTTTCTTCCACCATAGTACAAACATAGTCCAGCACTGTTTCCGTGTAGACATTAATGTTATCTGTGTCGCGGAACACATTCCAGTCTGTGCAGTCAAACGCAGACCGGAGCGTCTCCTCTGACGTCAAATCCCATTTCTGCACCTCTCGCGAGACTACAGGAGTACTTTTGATTCTCTGTTTGTACATTGGTGAAAGAAAGATTGACACGTGATCTGATTTACCAAAGCCACTATCAGAATGAGCCTTGTAGCCACCTTTAAATTGCGTGTAACAGTGATCTAGGATGTTACCGCCTCTGGTGTTGCAAGTCACATGCTGATAGAAGTCAGGTAATACCTTTCTCAGATTGGCGCTATTGAAATCACCCAGCACCAAAATGGCGGCGTTAACGTTCGCCGCTTGTATTCTATTTACCTCGTCGTGGAGTCTGGAGAGCGCGACGTTGTTACTGGCTTGCGTTGGAATATACACTCCTACAAGGATGATCGCCGTTAACTCCCTCGGGAGGAAGAAACCCAGATAGCAAAAGACATTAATTAAATGTTGGATTTTGGTCAGATTGGTTATTTTTGGTTGAGGTTGAAAAAGCTATGTTTATTCAATATCTAAATTACAGACACCATTTCAACATTTGAAAAACTGTTGTTGAATCGATTTAGTATAGATGCTTGTTTTTCAATGTTGAAATGCCCAACAATGAAATTACATGGTTACAACGTAGTGCTGATAATCCCCCCTCCCCTCCCCCCTCCCCTTCGAGGGGGTAGGTCGTAAGCAACTCGCGAGGCCAGCTAGAAGATCTCACGGGACTTGAGGCATTAAAAGAAAAACTTGGCGCCATGGTGTCTTCATTCAGCGTGACTAGTCAAGTGCGCACACGTCTTTGGTAAGTCCTTGACAATATAATGTATTATGCTATTCACATTAGGCATGTGCCGGTAACCGGTTTCACGGTTTGAAAATGTCAAAACCCCCGGCCTGGAAAGTAGCGTTAACTTATAACAGCGCGAGCTAACGTACGTCAGCTATACGTCAGCTCAACCATGCGAGTCTGCTAGCTTAGCCAGCTAACGTCAGCTCGACCATGCGAGTCTGCTAGCTTTAGCCAGCTACACAGACCATGCGAATCTGATAGCTTAGCAAACTAACGTCAGCTCGACCATGCGAGTCTGCTAGCTTTAGCCAGCTACACAGACCATGCAAATCTGATAGCTTAGCAAGCTAACGTCAGCTCGACCATGCGAGTCTGCTAGCTTTAGCCAGCTACACAGACCATGCGAATCTGATAGCTTAGCAAGCTAACGTCAGCTACACTCTGACGTCACGAGAACGGCGCCATCTTTGCATGGGGGAAACAAATGGATTTCTACTGATCAAATGTCTGCGTTGAGCTCTGTTTTTATTACATATTTTACCACATTCTTGTTGATTTCATAACCTTTTCATATAATTTGTTTTGAAAATATTGAGGCCAACATGGCATTTCACTATTTCGAAAGCCTTTCTGGTGATTCTAAAGTGTATGTTTCCCCCCCAAGCCATAGACATGCACTTAGACAGAAAGTTAAACAGAAAGGAAGTTGACTTCGAGAATGATTCCAATAACTGCTATTATTCGAGATCATTCTACCACAAAAGGTAACGTTTATGACAAATATTGAAACATAGTTAGTTTATCTTCCCTATTGTTAGCATTCAGCAACAATTAGATTTGAAAAGTTTCAAAATGGTGCCACCTTGATCAAATAAAAAAGCTACTGTACATTACAGTAGATTTCATTATCTGTTCTCATGCACGCCTGGTGATACTAAATCCAAATTGAACTCAGGCATTTCAAAGAGAATATGTATGTGCGAAGGTTCAGAGTTCTGTATGAATATTTTCAATAACTTATTATTCTGTCATTTTTGTATGGGAGAGTCAGCTGAATGTCAGCTGATCTGGAGCCACGTGCATAGTTGGCATCGAAGTCTAATAGAAAGAGAGGCATTTCAAAGAATATGTATGTGCGAATTAATTGGCTTTAATAAATGGTTAAAGCAATAAATTGTCTGTTTCTTTGTTCATAGAGCATGTCGTAAAGCAGCTGTTCTCAACCTTGGTTTCTTGAAGAAGAAAAAAATTCGAAATAGCCGATCTACAAGCTTGCAACATATTTTCGAATATTCACATAGAATGGCATAATTATAATCAAGTTTGGAGTCCCCAAATATTTTTCCTGTGAGGTCTTTGTATAAAAAGGTTGAGAACCACTGCAGTAAAGCATATGGACCATTTCAGCATGTTTCAACCTTCCTCTATATGTTTTTAATATGTCTCATTTAAGCCAAAAATAATCACTTTACTCTATTTGGTGTTTTAAAGTTCTGCAGGGGTTGCTCCAAGCCTGTCTATCAGTGACATCACTGCCATTCAGGCATATGGCAGTAATGTCACTAGTAGACACCTTTTAGCATGCTCCCGGTGGAACTACAACTAATAATATAATTTAGATGTAAAGTGATTATTTTTCTTTATTAATGAGGCATATTAAAAGCATACAGAGGAAGGTTGAAAAAGTGCTGAAATGGTCATTCAATAATATCATTATTTCAATGTATAATGCAATATATATATATATAGTTGAATCAATGTTGATGCAATGCTACATTATTTCAATGTTGATCATATCATAGTTGAATCAACGTTGATTCATTGTCGGCTTTCAAATAGAAATTTCTAAATTTTGGTTGAAAATCCAATGTTCTTTCCATGTTGATCATAGCGAGCACTTTCAATGCCATTTTCTATGTCTGATATCAATGTTGATTCCAATCTTCAGCCTGACAAAAACACAATGTTGATTCAACGATTTTTTGCTATCTGGGAAGGACGACACTTGATGGTTATATATTCCAGGGCCCTCATTCATCAACGTGTTCTACGCACAGATCTGTGCTTACCCTGTGCGTACGATCATTTCTAAGCAAAGAGTGGGATTCATCAATTTCGATTTGAACTTGACTCCGTGCTTACATCTACGCACAGGTCAGACCACACTTACCTGACGCCCAGTGGTAGAATATATTATTACAACAAGGAAATGAGCTTCTGTGCATAATAACACTGGCATGTTCTGTACGAACCGTAGTTCATTATAGTTCATTGTAAAATAGCAACAGTAGTGTAATTATGGTCAAACCCTATAAATAGCATTTGGAATAATAGATCTTTCTCTCAGAATGAATGCAGCATGGTTTATATAGCGTTATCGGAATATACGGGGTGTAGGCTACTGACTGACTGCGCTCCGCGTAGCTTGATTGATTGATTGATTGAAAAGTTTATTAACAGATTGCAGAATTGGTACAGTACAGTACAGCTCAGTACATACAATTGTTAATTGGGGATGCAGACCAACTTTCGTCTTGTTTACATCAGGGTCCCCCATTTTCAATTCATCATAAATCATAAAGCTCAACTCGTTATTATTTTGCGCACAGACCGCCGAAACACGGGAACGTTTTGATTATATTTAAAAGGCTTTACGTTAAACGAAACAAGTGGCATTTCGAAGCTGTAAGCAGAATAAGTCATATGAATATAGTGTTCTTCCCCCTTTTTACTGTATAAGAAAGAATAGAAAACGCATTGCAATGACACCATGCAGATAGTGGACAGACTATGTATATGATGGGATTCAAGTTCGCGTTTTTGTTGCTCATAGGCATGCTGTCAGAGTATGATATCTTCAAACATTCTAGAACATTTGTCGTCACAGATCATGTCCTAATAGAACATAGGCTATGGCATGGATCGTGATATTGTGTGGACTGTAATTATTACTGTACCGGTACCACCCATTGTGACAACAGCCTTGTGAGTCCCGCACACAAACATGATGGAATTCAAGTTCATGTATTGAAAGACATGCCTACATCATACATGCAGTGAGATTCATTGTTCTTGTATATGCTCTCTGTAACTGAGGGGTACAATTCCCTGACTGTATTGATAAGTATGGTATCATTAAACCACTACCGCTTTATGTACTTTAACTACTGGCCACACAGTACATGATATAGATATGATGAACACTTTCCCACCATGAAACCAAGTCCACACAAATGTATCCGTCGAATATTTAATATATAGCAAAGGGTATATACAACGTTCACGTAATGACATTTATGATTTGAATGCACTTGTAAGGCAAATTAGTATTCGTAGGCAAATCAACATTGAATGTCCAATCTCTGGTTACGCAGGAAGCAAGTATACAACCTGGTTCTTTAGGGAACTATAGCGATGGTACTTAATGATTATAGCTGGATATACTAAAGGGGGGTCCTGCTGGTTGTAAGTCAGTAGGGGGGGGGGGGTTAGGAGAGCCGCCGGCGATATCCCATCTGGCCAACGATTTCTTGGGAGAATTCAGAGTGCTGAACACGGTGCCCACAGAACCTTGGTCCACAGATGAATACAGTTGGGCTCTCTTGTAGACGGTAGCTGCCGGTCCACAACGAAGAGACGTGAGGCGACCTCACTCGGGGTAGAGCGCCGTCTCACCTGGACTCCTCTCGGGGGGTAGTTCCAACACTCACCAGTGTTGGCTGTTATCCATGGCATAAATCAAAGCACCCAAAGCAAGTAGATAATCCAAGCCGTGTAGGGCTCGCCGTCGTCCGGGTAAGGTAATCCAATGTGCAGGTCCACTCGTCCTAGCCCAGAACTCCTTGGATGAAAGCACCACACGTGGTCTGCCCAGCCTGGTTAAGACTCTAGATAACGCGAGGAAACGATGGGGGTACTACTCACTTTATAACTCTAACCGAACGATGCACCATACATAATAGACTATTATTAACTTAATAGAAATACGTCCCACTCGACGGTATAGTGCCAAACTATGACAATTCAACTATTAATCCACACGATGTCTCAATGCCATTCTGAGGCCAAGTTGACCATACTGCACCACACGTGTATCGTGGGTGAGGCTTAACGTCTTGCCACTAGGTTGGAGGGTAAAGAACTAAGGGCTAAGGGACTAAAAGAAAGTTCTACTTTACTTGCGCCATATATATATGCACTGTGAACAAATAGTACCATTCGTATTTCGCCAGACGTATTCCTACGCGGAACCGGGCTAGTAACGACATGTTCGTCGGCACGATTGAACTTGAACCAAGGGGCTTGGCTGCTGGCGCCAAGTTCTTGTCCAATGAGAGAATGAAACTATTATGGGCTGTTAGTAGACTAAAGGGATATTCAGTGTATATGTACAAGGAATATACAAGGGATATCAAACGATATACAAATACTATTAAATATATATCCATAAATAAATATATATATTCGGTTTAATCTGATCCTTCACAACAGCCGCCCCCTAATTAGTCCCACCTAATTAGCTAAGCAGAGACAGATTAACCGCACTGTCTACCACTCAAGGTCCGCTGTAAGGGTCAGTCAACTCACAAAGTCATGGGGTCATGGTCGTCATCGATAGTGTCTGGGAGTCTAGGCAGTTCTATTAGCCTCGCCACGGGTCGTGTGTAAGTTCGCCCTTGGACGAGCACCTCAGCTGCTCGGACCTTGCCATCGGCACCGGTGATCACTTTGCTTACGCGGCCAGCCGGCCACATAGCTCTGGGTAGTGACTGGTCGACAATCATGACGACTGTTCCTTCTGTCAAATTGTCTCTCTCTTTTACCCACTTCTGGCGGGTCTGTAGAGACGGTAGGTAGTGGAGTAGAAAGCTGTTCCAAAACTTGTCAGCTAGTACTTGACTGTACCTCCACATTCTTCGGCCGTTCGCTTCTTCAGGCCTGTACATTGTCTGGGGTAGCGCGGGGTCCAGCCGCCCCATCAAGAGTGTGTTGGGGGTGACTGGGTCGACATCTGCTATATCACTGGAGACGTAGCCGAGGGGCTTGGAGTTCAATACTCCCTCGATCTCCGTGAGGACTGTCATTAGGACTTCTTCCGCTACAGTCTGGGCCCCAAGCACGGCGTACAGGGCTGTCTTTATAGAACGTACTTCTCTTTCCCAGGTTCCACCGAAGTGGGGTGCGTTCGGGGGATTAAACTGGAAGTCAATCTGGGATGGAGCGAGGTGGGTCTTAAGTTCTGGGCCCATAGCTTGGAAGCTCTCTCTCAGCTCTCTTTCTCCGCCTTTGAAGTTTGTCCCGTGATCAGACAACAATGTAGACGGTTTTCCTTTCCGTGATGTGAATCTTCGGAAGGCCATAAGGAATGAGTCTGTGCTCATGGTTGGAAGGAGTTCGATATGTATCGCTCTGGTGGTCATGCATTTGAATACAATACCCCACCGCTTCTCGGTTCCTCTTCCTTTCTTTATATACAACGGGCCAAAACAGTCCATGCCTGTGGAGTGGAATGGCTTGTCGCCGAGTCGGAGGCGACAGGGAGGTAGGTCAGCCATCCGGGGTATGCTGGGCTGCGCGCGCCACTTTCGGCAGTCTAGACAGGTTCGCTGGAAGCGTCGCACTGCTTCTCTTCCTTGAAGTATCCAATAGCGACGTCTGATCTCCGCGAAGACTCTCTCTGCTCCTGCGTGGTGTACATCCTCGTCGTATTTCTTCATGATCAGCTCTGTGACCTATCAAGACTATCGGGTACTTAACGTCATCCGGTAGATTGGGGGCCCTCTGCAGACGACCACCCACTCTGATGAGATTATGGGCGTCGCTCTCGGGTGCCAGGTGGAGCAATCTGCTGTCTGATGGGACGGGCTTTCCTCCCTGTAGACAGTCTAGCTCGTCGGGGAACGAGTCTCTCTGGGCTCGTTGTAGTAGAAGAAGTTCTGCTTCTTCGTAGTCAGCTGCTGAAATGTCGGCAGTGGGCTGAATCTCTGGGTGGTGCCACAGGAATGTCTTTAGCTGCGCACTCTGTAGGGTAATGCAATCATCTATGTTGGGGTCTGTGGAGGCGACTGTGCTCAGTCCACAGAACATAGGTTTCTTGTTCTCAGCCTCCTCTTTACTCGCTTCCCGTGGGGTGGGCGTAGGCCACTCTTCTTCCGGGAGCTTGAGGAACTCTGGTCCGTCACTGTAGATGTTGTGACGGGTGAGGTCATCTAGGGACATTCCCCGGGTGATGACGTCAGCTGGGTTGTGTTTGGTGTCCACATACCGCCAGCTCGCAGTTTCTGTTAACTCTTGAATCTCGGTGACTCTGACTCCCACGAAGACTTTGTATCTGCATGAATCAGACTTGATCCATGTGAGTACTGTCGTGGAATCTGACCACAAGATTGTTCTGTGCACCGGAATGGTGAGTTCACGTTGGATTAACGTGGCTAGATGCGCTCCTGCTAGGGCTGCGCAGAGCTCTAGACGCGGGATAGATTGTTGCTTTCGTGGGGCTATTCTTGAGCGAGCCAGGATGAAAGCGGTGTGTATCTCTCCTCCCTTCTCTTGGGCACGCAAGTAGGCCACTGATCCATAGGCTACTTCGGAGGCGTCGCTGAAGACGTGTAGATCCATCTTGTATGTCTCTGGCCTCACTGTGGGTGGGAAGTAGCTGCGGCGTATATTGACGCCTGGGAGTGAGCGGAGTTCCGTCTCCCACTCTCTCCATGTGGAGGCAAGGGGTGCGGGTATTGGGTCATCCCAGCCCTGGTCCTTGTCCCATAGTGCTCGTACAATCATCTTTGCCCTGGTGGTGTAAGGTAGAATACATCCCAACGGGTCATATTGTCTGGCGAGTGTTCTGTACACACTCCGTCTGGTGGTCGGTATCGCCGTCGACCTTCCCTGCTCCGTGGTCAGGGGTTTGTGTCTATAGTGGAGCGAGTCTGTTTTGAAGCGCCAGACTAATCCTAGTGTCATTTCTTGGGCTTCTCCTGGGATGGTCGCCATCCAGGTCTCGCTGCTGGCAGCCTTGTCCGCGGGGGAGAGGCTGCGCAATACGTGCAGGTCGCTGCTGGCCCACTGCCTGAGATCAAAGCCGCCTTTGATCAGGGAGGCGCGTAGCTTGAGTAGGAGAGCCTCGGCTTCTTCTTGAGTCGAAACGCTTTGTAAACAGTTGTCCACGTAGAAACTGTTCTTCACACTGTGTTGGACCTCTTCATCTGCTGCTGGGTCCTCTGCGACGTGTTTCTGTAGTGCAAATGTAGCACAGCACGGGCTGCATGTGGTTCCGAAGGGGAGGACTTCCCACTGGTAGATGGCTGGGTGCTCATCTCCGATCCTCTCTCTCCATAGGAACCGCAGCAGGGGCTTATCCTCCTCCACTAGTCTCACCTGCAGGAACATCCCTTTGATATCCCCGCTGATAGCCACCTTGTCCTGGCGGAAGCGTAGTAGCACGCCTAGTAGAGAGGGGCCGAGTGTGGGGCCGGGCAAGAGCTCTTTATTCAGATTCTGGGATCCGATCTGGTAGCTGCAGTTAAACACAATGCGATCCTTGCCGTTGTGGTGGACCTTGTGGTGCGGCACGTACCATGATTCGGTCGTCTGATCGGCCTCTTTAATGTCAATCTTCATTACGTGTCTCGCTGTGATTAGCTTCTCAATCTCAGCGCGGTACACACTCTCTTGAGCGGGGTCTTTGGCTAGGCGCCGCTCTGTGTTCAATAGATACCGCTCCGTAGCTTCTTTCGTGGCGTGAAAGGTGGGCATTCCCTCTCGCCTCAGGAGTGGAGTTGCGTATCTCATCACTCCGCCGACTGTGACTCTCTTTGTCCCTTGCTCGAGGAGGTTTATGGCGTAAATGTCTTCTTTAGAACGAATGTCTTTCTTTTCGTTCTTAAAGGGCATTGTCTCTAGTGTCCATAGCCTCTCGACATGCTGCAGGAGAGTGGTGTCTTCTTCTGTCACTCTGGAGTGGAGGCAGCTAGTGGCTGCTGTTCGGTTGAGAGATTTAGCGAGGGGGCCTTGTAGTGTCCATCCTAGGCGGGTCTCGACTGCTGCAGGACAGCCTCTGGGTCCTGTATGGACCCGGTCTATCGGGACTATGAGGTCTGCATGGTCGGAGCCTATCAGCAGGGTCGGGGTGGCGCCGTCTATGAGCGGGATAGGTAGTTGACGCAGGTGCACATATTTATCCATCAGCTTGGCGATGGGGTAGGTGTACTGTGATAGTCCTATTTCTTGGCTGGTGAAAGCATTTGTAATCCTATACCGTCTCTCTGGCTGCCCGCTTGCTGCGATAGTGAAGGAGACATTCTCGCCTTTTATCGTCTTTAAATCTCTTCTTATTGTCCGAATTGTCATTTGGTTCTCGCTCCCCCGCAGTCCCAGCTGGGCCGCAGCGGACGCGAGCAGAAGGGTCTTCTCTGACCCGTCATCAAGGACGGCGTAAGTGTCCATGACTTTATCTTGGTAGCTCAATGTTACACGGACTACCTTTAAGAGCACTTGGGCGCCGCTGCTGTTGGCGGGGTCAATGTACATGACACTTGCCTTTGTGCTGCTCGATGGTGCAGGTGCAGGCTTTCTTCTGTTACTGTCGTGTAGGACATCTAGGTGGGCTCCGTCACACCGACTGCACCTCTTCTTTAGGCGGCACTCGGCTGCCATGTGACTGCGCGCACATCGGTAACAGCGCCTGTTGGACTTTATCCATTGACTCACTTCTTCTGCATTCATCTTTGTGAACAGGTCACATTGTGACAGCCAGTGTTCCTTCTCGCAGTACGGGCACACCATCTTCCACTTCTCTTTTCTCGAGGGGGTACTGTGGTTCTTACTGCTCGGTACTGATTCTGATTGGTGCATGACAGTCACCGATCTTCTTCCATCGTTTATTCTCCTGGGTCCCTCTCTGGAGCTTGGTGTGCTCCGCACGAACGTATCCAGTCGTAGGCTGCTGACTTCTCTCGCCAGGAAGTCGGCTAGATCGAGGAGGGATGGTTCGGGACCGTTAGGATCACGGTGGTCTCTCTGCCGCCTGAAGCGCTCTTGTCTGGCGGGTGGCAGCTTCTCTAAAATCCTCTCGACGTTAGAGTTGGCGTATAGCTCGTGCATACCCTTTTCTCGTTGCGCTCCCAGCATCCCTACCAGGGACTGCACTTTTATAGACAGGTCGTCTAATGAGCGATTGTCTGTTGCTGGGGGTAGGCGGTCAATATGCCTTATCTCTTGGATTACGTAATCCCATATACGTCCATATCTCTGGTCCAGCGCTGCTAGAGCCGCGGTGTATGGGGTCGTAGAGGTGGCATAGGCTAGCACTATATTGTGTGCTCGGGGTACTTTCAGGTGCTTCAGTAATATTGCATACTTGTGGCGTTCATCAGCGACATCCACCATCATTGTCTCTAAGCACATCCGTTGCTCCGTGTACTGTGCTCGATTCTCATAGGTGAAGTCTGGAAACGTCGGTGTACCAATGTATGACGCCGTGGATGGCTGATACATCGGCGAGCGTTGGGGGAGAGGCCTCCTAGGCGAGTCTCCTCTTGCGCCTCTCTGTGGGCTGGTACCGGCAGGGTACCATGGCCCGCTGGTCCAGGTGCTATTCCTCGGGGCTGGTCGTGCGTCATGCTCACCCGTGAATAGAGTCGGGGGTCTGTAGCGCAGCGCCGCGGGGGTATAGCCTGGGCTGTACTGGACCTCCTGGTCCGGTGGAGTACTGTGCTGTCGTCGGGCTTGGTTCTCCTCCTCTCCCTCTTATTCTTCAATCAGGTCCTCTAGATCCTGTAGTCGTTTATTTAGCTTCTCCGCAGTGTATGCCGTTCCTTCCTTGTAGCTGGGTCTCGCTTGGACCGGTCGGGGAAGGGGGTCTGCGGGGGGTATAGGCTTGGTCTGTTGGTCAAGTTCAGGGTCGCTTGCTCGGTTAGGGGATGCTGCCCTTGACTGTTGTCTCGACGAGTTCCTTGAACCCCTGGCGGAGGGAGAGGGTGTTGCCTTGGTGATCAGCTGCTCCATTAGCTGCGCTTGTAACTTGTCGCGCTCGGCTTGTAGTCTGTCGCGCTCCCCCTGTAGTCTGTCGCGCTCGGTTTCGCGCTGGATGAGAGCGAGGTCGCGCTCTGTTTCTCTTTGGGCACCGGCAGCGGCACGCTGGGTGTCTGCTCGGTCTCTTGCCATATTCTCTTCCGTCTGAAGACGTCTCATCTCCAGGCGTATGCGCTCTTCTTCGCTCCGTTGCTGTGTCTGGAGTCGATCGCGTTCACCCTGAAGTCGATCGCGTTCACCCTGGAGTCGATCGCGTTCGGTAGAGGCTGTCAGGCTGACGAGGAACGCCTGTGATAGCATCCTCTCCGCTTCGCTGGGGGAAGACGGTTGTAGAGGTGAGCCGCTCCTGGCTGTACTCGTTGGGGAGTCCTGGAGCTCTATCTCCTCGGCGCTCTCCTCATCTTGTTCCGTGCAGAGTTCTCTCTCTGTAGGGTTGTCTTCCTCCCGGGGCTGGTCGGGGACTACTTCTTCGGTATTGGCGGGGGGTAAAGGCATGTCAGCTCCCTCCTGGTCCCCACCGTGAGCTTGGTCAGTTACATTAGAACCCACTAGGGCCTCTGTGGTCGGGGTAACCTGGTCGTTAAGGTCAGACATAATTTTACTTTCTACTTTTACCGCGTTTACCGTTTGTCGAAGGCTAGGTAGTTGACTGACAGCGTAATCCTCTAAGTACTGAGGTGTCTGTCGTCTGCGCCGCGGGCGTTCTACGTTAGGAGGACCGTTTCGTGGAGTGTTCATCATAGGCCATTTCAATATTAATAACACTATATTAATATTACACTAGTTACCCTCCGGCTCGAAGGACCAATTGTAACTGAGGGGTACAATTCCCTGACTGTATTGATAAGTATGGTATCATTAAACCACTACCGCTTTATGTACTTTAACTACTGGGCACACAGTACATGATATAGATATGATGAACACTTTCTCACCATGAAACCAAGTCCACACAAATGTATCCGTCGAATATTTAATATATAGCAAAGGGTATATACAACGTTCACGTAATGACATTTATGATTTGAATGCACTTGTAAGGCAAATGAGTATTCGTAGGCAAATCAACATTGAATGTCCAATCTCTGGTTACGCAGGAAGCAAGTATACAACCTGGTTCTTTAGGGAACTATAGCGATGGTACTTAATGATTATAGCTGGATATACTAAAGGGGGGTCCTGCTGGTTGTAAGTCAGTAGGGGGGGGGGGGTTAGGAGAGCCGCCGGCGATATCCCATCTGGCCAACGATTTCTTGGGAGAATTCAGAGTGCTGAACACGGTGCCCACAGAACCTTGGTCCACAGATGAATACAGTTGGGCTCTCTTGTAGACGGTAGCTGCCGGTCCACAACGAAGAGACGTGAGGCGACCTCACTCGGGGTAGAGCGCCGTCTCACCTGGACTCCTCTCGGGGGGTAGTTCCAACACTCACCAGTGTTGGCTGTTATCCATGGCATAAATCAAAGCACCCAAAGCAAGTAGATAATCCAAGCCGTGTAGGGCTTGCCGTCGTCCGGGTAAGGTAATCCAATGTGCAGGTCCACTCGTCCTAGCCCAGAACTCCTCGGATGAAAGCACCACACGTGGTCTGCCCAGCCTGGTTAAGACTCTAGATAACGCGAGGAAACGATGGGGGTACTACTCACTTTATAACTCTAACCGAACGATGCACCATACATAATAGACTATTATTAACTTAATAGAAATACGTCCCACTCGACGGTATAGTGCCAAACTATGACAATTCAACTATTAATCCACACGATGTCTCAATGCCATTCTGAGGCCAAGTTGACCATACTGCACCACACGTGTATCGTGGGTGAGGCTTAACGTCTTGCCACTAGGTTGGAGGGTAAAGAACTAAGGGCTAAGGGACTAAAAGAAAGTTCTACTTTACTTGCGCCATATATATATGCGCTGTGAACAAATAGTACCATTTGTATTTCGCCAGACGTATTCCTACGCGGAACCGGGCTAGTAACGACATGTTCGTCGGCACGATTGAACTTGAACCAAGGGGCTTGGCTGCTGGCGCCAAGTTCTTGTCCAATGAGAGAATGAAACTATTATGGGCTGTTAGTAGACTAAAGGGATATTCAGTGTATATGTACAAGGAATATACAAGGGATATCAAACGATATACAAATACTATTAAATATATATCCATAAATAAATATATATATTCGGTTTAATCTGATCCTTCACAACACTCTCTATTATTGTTTATATAGGCTACCCAATACTGACATCAAAATAGATTGTAGTATGCCTCTAGAAATCATATGCAGCAGGTAGAAAATTGACGGGAGATCCATCGCGATTTGGAATAGAATTGAGGAGAACTTTAATCCCTGGGTATCAATCAAACAACACGGGAAAAGGCAGTCATATTCCAGCGCGGTCTTTATTAGCCGACAACAAAATAGATGCCTCTAAAAATCATATAGCCAATCGAACACAACTAATAAAGGCATTCATATTACAGCACGGTTATAATGACACACAACCAACGCCAAACAGTGGTCAACGAACGGTCTTTATTAGTATTCTGAGCTGTCCAGGCAGAATTGCAGCAATGGTCTTAGGGAGCCGTTGATATCTGACATCACCGTTTACAAGTCCGCCTTTTATTATTTATCCCATAATACGCGATAGTGTCTTCTTGGTTCGACAGCAGTGAACAATCTTCGTGGAGTTTCTCAGGGTTCCGCTCGGGTCAGTCCATTATTTCACATCCCATGGGGGGTGTTTCCTCATTTTCATGACCATATATGGATAATCATGCACGAGCATTGACGGTAGAACAAAGTGGTATTCATCAACACGGAGGGGCATAGAGCCTGCGTACGCACCGTGTGATGAATCCCGACTTCCCTGTGCGTACACTAGTTCTACATTCCGTGCTTACGTGTGGAAATAGAAATGTTCTACGCACACTATTGATGAATGAGGGCCCAGGTCTGGGCAGCAGTGGTTGGATAATTCCTAGGTAGCGTATATTATCACACTGCTCACCGGTCAAGCTCTCTCCTGGGCTACGGCGGAATTAGAGGCGGGTCAACCAGGATTTGGAGGGGGTCTTGAGATGTTACGTTGCCGGTAGTCCGGCAACGTGGAGTAGGAGGTTGGCTTGGGCTGAGTACACGCATAATACCTTTCTCTCCTCTTCTACCGGTATGTCTCCCTTTCAGTGCCAGTATGGTTTTCAACCTCCTCTGTTTCCCGAGCAGGAGCAGGAGGCGGAGGTGCCCTCGGCCCAGGCACATGTGGCTCGCTGTCGCAGGACGTGGAAACAGGTTCGGAAGGCGCTACAGAAGGTTTCGGTTAGTACCCAACGGCAGGCTAACCGTAAGCGTCGTCCGGCTCCAGTTTACCATTCAGGGCAGCGGGTTTGGCTTTCTACCCGGGATCTCCCTCTCCGGGTGGAATCCAAGAAGCTGGCTCCTCGCTTTATAGGACCATTTAAAGTGATTCATCAGGTTAATCCAGTGGCTTACAAGCTACGACTTCCGAGCTCTATGAGGGTTCATCCGACGTTTCATGTGTCCCTGTTGAAGCCATTCCTCTCATCGCCCTTGGCCCCGCCACTGCCTGTGGTTCCTCCGCCCCGGTTTATTGGCGGTCAACCCATTTACACGGTGCGGAGGATACTGGGTTGTAGGCGGAGGGGTAGGGGGTTTCAGTTCTTGGTGGATTGGGAGGGGTACGGGATAGAAGAGCGTTCTTGGGTGCCTCAAAGGGATATTTTAGATCCCAGCCTGATCGTTGATTTCCGGCGGCTGAATCCCGAGGCTCCTAGGTGAACGTCTGGTGCCGTTCGTCGGGGGAGGGTACTGTTACGTTCTGGACACCGACTGTGGTCGGTGACCACCCACATTCCTGGCATATGTCACTGGGCTTGTCACCTGTCATTCCCTGTCAATTAGTGCTGTCACTTAGGGTTGGTTCCTGATTGGCTGTCACGGGGGTGTGTGTGGAATGTTGGTATTTGGTGTCTATGTAACCTACCTGTCTTCTGCTTGTTCATTGTCAGGTCTTCACTAATTGCGTTCGGGGATAACGCGGACGGTTCTACTCTGGACCTCCAATAAGCTCCTATTTACCTTATTCCTACCTGTGCTATTTAGCACTTGTCTCTCTTAGAATTTACTCTGTGTTCTTACTATTAAAGTCGAACCTGTTCAAGAGTAAACACTCTCCGTCTCTGTGATTGCCTTCACCCATTGGAATTCACCTACCTCCATTCTGACAGTCATTGGATTCGGCAAATCATGCAACGTTTAGATTTCAGTGAACCCCACATGATGATGTTGCCAAACAACGATACAGGCAAGAAAAAGAAAATAAGTAAGAGACAATACAGTGTTGTTTTATATGCACAATCAAAGCGGGCATGGCCACCCGCATTTCACTGTATGCCCTGGTGTGTATGTGAATAAATCTTGTGTATCACGGAATTATCCAAAGCGACAGGTATGAATAATCTGAGCTATTATTAATACAGCTCTATTCTCTACTTTATTTTAAATAATAAAATCTTGAAACTTGATTAATATCTTGACTATTTTGAGGTGTTGAGACGTGTTTGTGTATTCCAGTGCTTGGGAGCATTCAAGCCTCGATCCATTGACCATTGAGGTTATGTTAAAGTGGTATGTGGTCCAGTTATGCTGGTTAACCTTTCACTACCACACTACAGAAGGTTAACCTTTCACTACCACACTACAGAAGGTTAACCTTTCACTACCACACTACAGAAGGTTAACCTTTCACGACCACACTACAGAAGGTTAACCTTTCACTACCACAGTACAGAAGGTTCTGTTTCATGCTAGCTTCCGCTCAGCATCATAATGCATATATCTCACTTCAGTGGATATGCACTGAATACATTTCAAAATGTACCTTTACATACCAACATCCGTCTGACCACACCCCCATCTGCTGCCTACATAAGCAGGGGTGGGGCCACACACTCATCTCCTTCTAAAATTTCATCCACATGATAGTGCCTGTATACCAATCACTTGGCGAGGAAGAAAGTATTAAGAAAGGAAAACAGAAAAACAAGGAGATACATTGACATTATATCTTTATTTTCTCTCTCACTATTTTTGAGAAAATACGGCGATATTGTCTTCGTCACTGGAGTGTCTGGAAGATGTTGATCATTCTGACCTCCACCGGCTTTTTCGTATTAGGGGCTCGCGCCGCTGACATGCTCCCCAACTGCAGTCCTCCTTGCTGCGGCTGGATGGGTTTGGCCCTCCGGCCATACAGCTGGACTGTGGGAAGCACCAGCTGTTGTGAGAAAGCGGTTGCTTCCAGGGTGGGGTAAGTACTGTTTTGCTTGCGAGCACTGGTTGTCTGCTTATGCTATGGGGGTTAGCTGACAATTTTACGAACGCCGACTCCGGACTAGGGGTCCTCTGCCCGGCTTCTTAAGCGGCGGACGGAGGATCTTGGTCTGACGCCCATGACGGTCAACCTAGTGGGCCGCGACCAGGACCTGGTGAACCCAGGATTCTCTGGACGAGCGGATGCTTCTCTGTCCCGTGCAGGCCCCATCTTTAACATAAATGTGGAAGTACACCCTAACGAGGAAATGTGGGCATAGGATCCTCTTTATCGGGAGTTCCATGCTCAAAGTCGGCTGCAGCCCGGATGGGAATTGTGCTGGCTCCGCTGTATGTCTGGTAAATCACAGTTGAAAACTGTGTTTGACATTTCTTTGTCTCTTTCCTCTTAGGAAATCAGTCGGACGGCTGTTAGCTTAATGCTACACTGTTGAAACGATACTGTGACTATAACATGCCTTAAAACACTCTGACTACGACGTCATCTTTGACAGAGGATGTTAGTCGACCCTACACCCGGGTGCCAGTGCCAGCGAGGACTTCGTCAACATGGAGAACGGCGGCTGGGTGGCGTTGCGGACATACCCTAGTCACCGGCGCAGGAGATGCTGGGTTCAACTCGGTGTCCCATTAACCGGTGTTGCTGTTCTCTCTGCCTGCGTTCTGGGTGAAGGTAGGAGTCCTCCGGACTTTAAACACTTCTTCTTTTCTTCCCTTCTAAATGTTTTGTAATAACGATGTTTCCAAAACATGTGTTGCTGCAATACATTCTCACAGCAAGAAGGTCCAGGGTTCGATTCCCGCTTGGGGACCAGGTTTCCATGATGCCAGGTACCCAGGTGGGGTATCTCCCAGGCCTTTCTGTGTGGTTTCCATGTTCTCCCCGTGCTCGCAAGGGTTTCCCCCCCGATAAGATAAACCCAATGGAAAAACATGCACAACAACAGATCGCTAATGCTGTGGCGTCCTTGACGAAGACGGACAGGAGCACTTGAATTGGTCCCCTGGCACGGCTCACGTTGACGCCTGTCTGCTCCCGGCTGCCCTTGGGGGGGAAGGACGACGGGATGGGTTAATCGCAGAGACGAATCGCATCGGCGATTCTAAAGAGACAATGCATGCGTGTGTGTTCTGGTGTGTGTGCTAAAAACTAACCGCTGTGTGTACCGCTAAAAACATTGAGTGTCGTTGCATGCCGAATAAAGACCTCTGCAACAGGTCCTGCATTATAAAAAAGGATACGACGCGTGTTGTGTGTGAATTGTCTTGTCACGGGTATAGCTTCTCTCTGTAGTAAATCGGCGTTGTTTTTTACGCGTGTAAAAATGAACTGGTTTGGTTGTGATGAGAACATGTGTGTTCATGTAACGTTGTACCGTGGGTGAACTCACAACTAAGAGGGTTAATTGAACCTGTAAAGCTATGCTTAAGTGACATGTGATTGAGGAATGAATCTTTTTCTCAGCCTGTGATGCATAGCTGTCAACATGGGCAGGAGACAAAACGTGTACATTTTAGCCCCGCCCCTTCCCCCGTCCCCGCCCCCTCAGCCCCGCCCCCTCCCACCCGGCCCCCACCCCCTTCCAATGGAGCTGCCTCGTCGCTGCCATCTGCTGGTCAAAACCTGTATGTACCCAGCCATTCGTTGTAGAGTAAACTTTTCCTACTTTAAGTGTAAATGCTATGTAAATGATGGTTTTGTTGAACATTTGTATTTCACAGGAGAGAAACTGTATTCAAAGAAAGCTATTAAAATAGTCTTTGAATCTAAATATACTTTCTTTGTGTTGATTTTACATTAATTCCATGATTTTACTCAAGTAAATATCTGTTACAAGCTTCGGTTTTATGTAGAAAAATGCTGTTTTTAATCTAGATTAATTACAGAAAATTGTGAGATTGATTCGTTAATTTTTTTTTATCTATTGGCGGCGCTAGTGTATATATTATATATATATATATATATATATATATATATATATATATATATATATATGTGTATATGTATATATGTAATGTGTGTATATATGTCAGAGAATCAGCCCCTTGCGTCCTTAGTGTATAGCATATGACATGGTGTATGTTTGTTCATTGATGTGACAGTGTCTGGCAACATACTGTTTGTGTTCTTTTTATTTCTTTTTTCTTTGTGTTTGTGATTTGTCTTGATGTGTGTTTGTGAAACTATAAAAGCTGAAAATAAAATATTATAAAGTGTAAATGCTATAAAAATACAGTAAATTACATTTTATCAAAATATTAACCATTAAATAAAGGTTGTAATCTGTAAATGTATTTGATTTGACTGTAAATGTTATGAATTGAAAATGGGGGAAGTCCTTCTCTGGTCTGCATCCCCTTAACAATTGTGTATTGCGCAGTGATGCCACAGATTACTTGTAAAAGTTATCCGATTACTGATTACGGATTACTCCTTTAAAAAGTAATCCAAGTCACTTTACTGATTACTTGATTATCAGAGTAATTTAGTTACTTTGAAAGTAACTAGGTTACGAAGTCGTCGTCGTTCCCCCAACAGTTTTTTTAAAACGCTTTATTGAAAGTGCATAAATTGTTTTTAACTTGTTTCTCTGCACATAACGTAAATTGTTAAACTAGTGCTTCAGCTTCTGTACCATCAAGTATGGTAAAGCAACAGTCTATGATGCTCACAGCATTAGAGCAGCCAGCCAGTGGTTTTACAAAACCAGTGTATCCATTCACATCTAACAAATGCAGGCTGAACTATTCAATTATATCAACTGTAACTATTAAATTGTTTTTATAAATGTCTCTCTATAAACATACAATCAGTCTCTCTTTAACATGTAAATTAACTGTAAATCTGGCAAATAAGAGCTTTTGCTCTGCCACCATCAAATATACATTAATCAATAGGGAAAGAAACAATCTCTCTCTTTTGCTGTTTGGCTGGCCTCCGAGTCCTCCTGTACCTAGTCGAAGCGTCGTAGTGTTGTGATTCCAGATGCTTTCAATGCAATTGGATGTGCTGTTTTTAGCGGTAGACAGTATTTACGTTTAGGTCGCTTTCACATATAGTTTTGGTGGACTCGGTGCGGTTCTGGGGGTGAAGTTGCAACATTGTTGCATTCTTCATTTGGTTCGCCTGCTTTCACACAGAGGCGGACCGAGACCTTCTGAACAATGTCACGCGGTCGAAAAGGGCGCTTGTCTATTGCAGGGGTTCCCAAACTTTTCAGGCCGGGGCCCAGAAAATAAGGCGTCAGAGAGCCGCGGCCCAATGCACATCGCCTGGCTTTTTTTTTTTATTTTTTTTTGTCATGCGACCGATTTTTTAAGCCAAATATCACTTCAATCCTATTAAGTTAGTTCAAGTTAGTTATTCATTTATATGTGCTATTTATGAGAGGGCTAACTTGTTGCAAAATAATAATGATAATAATAATAGCCTCATTAAAATACTATTGTTGCTTCGGTTGTTTTCAGCGTTTTATGTGCATAATCTGTTATTTAGTTTGAAATGTTCGTTGAAATAAGTAGATTTTTCGTTTTTGTTTATTTATTAAGTTAATATAAAACCATATAGTCACATTTTAGAATACTATAGAATAGAATTTTTGAATACAACTAGAAACACTGTCCTGGCCTGCTTCTAAGTTCAGTGGCCTGACAAAAGAAATTAAAATAAAAAAATAAAAAATAAAAAAATAAAAAATAATTTTTTTTTTTTTTTTTTTTAATCATCTCGCGGCCCACCCGTGGCTGCTCGCGGCCCACCTTTGGGAACCACTGGTCTATTGGACAGTGCAAATGTGTGTGTGGCTGCTGCGATCCCGTGTGTGCGCGCGCGCGTGTGTGTGTGTCTGTGTGTGTACTGCGGAGCCCTTCAGATCAGCGGAGCCGAGTTTTGACATGGCATTGATCCATTGTTCTATTGAAGCACATTACCACCATCCTCTCGCTAAACAACTTGTAGACCACGGTGTTTTTATGAGTGCCCACAAGTAGCTGTTTTAATAATATAATAAGCCGCGCGCCTCGGTAATAATAATAAGCAGCGTTTTTTCTTCCTGTAAGCGTTTTGGGGTGGAATTCTCAGACGAATGCAACGGAGCCCTGCTGTCACACGATTGGCGCATATGTCACATGACGTGCTGTGAAGACCCGCCCTACTCTGCCTCTGATTCGCAGACTGTGGATGGGGAATGTGATTGGGCCAAAGCAGAGTCACTCACAGACAGAGAGTCCAGTCACGCCGCGGGAGCGGCGGGACACATTCTTGTGTAACCCTTTCACTGCCACACCACGTCACTCCCAAATAAGAAAAACAGCTCAAAAATGTATTTTTGACTGTCGAAAACGAAATAAAATACTGCATTCCGCCTGCATTATGAATTTATGATGAGATAGTAACGAAATAGTAATGCACAGCCACTTGGACAAGCAACTGCAATCAGATTACTGGCTTTTAAAGATTAACGCGTTAGATTACTATTTTCGGGGAAAAGTAATCCGATTACAATAACGCGTTACTTAGTAACGCGTTACCGGCATCACTGGTATTGCGCAATACTGTATTGTACCCATTCTGCAATCTGTTAAATTTAGCAATCAATCAATGTATTACCATAGTGCCTTTATACCTTCATAAATGTGGAAGTACACCCTAACGAGGAAATGTGGGCATAGGATCTTCTTTATCGGGAGTTCCATGCTCAAAGTCGGCTGCAGCCCGGATGGGAATTGTGCTGGCTCCGCTGTATGTCTGGTAAATCACAGTTGAAAACTGTGTTTGACATTTCTTTGTCTCTTTCCTCTTAGGATGGGGAGGGACTTGGACAGCGGCCTGTCTGAAGTGTGGCTTGTTATGTCGTTGTGTACAGTTCAGGTGATAGCTGCTTAGCTGGCGTGCTAGTTTGTGGCCTACTGTGTTAGTCAGTCAGCTGTTAGCTGCGGCGCTAGCTTGTTGTGTTTACCAGGCTAGTAAACGTTAGCTTGTTGCTATCAGTCGGACGGCTGTTAGCTTAATGCTACACTGTTGAAACGATACTGTGACTATAACATGCCTTAAAACACTCTGACTACGACGTCATCTTTGACAGAGGATGTTAGTCGACCCTACACCCGGGTGCCAGTGCCAGCGAGGACTTCGTCAACATGGAGAACGGTGGCTGGGTGGCGTTGCGGACATACCCTAGTCACCGGCGCAGGAGATGCTGGGTTCAACTCGGTGTCCCATTAACCGGTGTTGCTGTTCTCTCTGCCTGCGTTCTGGGTGAAGGTAGGAGTCCTCCGGACTTTAAACACTTCTTCTTTTCTTCCCTTCTAAATGTTTTGTAATAACGATGTTTCCAAAACATGTGTTGCTGCAATACATTCTCACAGCAAGAAGGTCCAGGGTTCGATTCCCGCTTGGGGACCAGGTTTCCATGATGCCAGGTACCCAGGTGGGGTATCTCCCAGGCCTTTCTGTGTGGAGTTTCCATGTTCTCCCCGTGTTCGCAAGGGTTTCCCCCCCGATAAGATAAACCCAATGGAAAAACATGCACAACAACAGATCGCTAACGCTGTGGCGTCCTTGACGAAGACGGACAGGAGCACTTGGATTGGTCCCCTGGCATGGCTCACGTTGACGCCTGTCTGCTCCCGGCTGCCCTTGGGGGGGAAGGACGACGGGATGGGTTAATCGCAGAGACGAATCGCATCGGCGATTCTAAAGAGACAATGCATGCGTGTGTTCTGGTGTGTGTGCTAAAAACTAACCGCTGTGTGTACCGCTAAAAACATTGAGTGTCGTTGCATGCCGAATAAAGACCTCTGCAACAGGTCCTGCATTATAAAAAAGGATACAACGCGTGTTGTGTGTGAATTGTCTTGTCACGGGTATAGCTTCTCTCTGTAGTAAATCGGCGTTGTTTTTTACGTGTGTAAAAATGAACTGGTTTGGTTGTGATGAGAACATGTGTGACTGGGCATGGGGGCGCGGGACTTGTTGAGGTAAGGTCCAATTTTTTTTTTTTTACATATTGTGAAAGTACAGATTCATACCTTAAAAATAAGCCATCACTTGAACATTTTGGTGGGATATTTTTCAAGCTACATCCTATGAATCATGGAGATATCAGTAAACGCATTCAGAGATGAATGGTCTTCGAACTTGTGGAGAGGTTCACACCTGTGATTTAATCAACTACAACCCTACCCAGAATGCATTGTATTCCATGGCCCCCCTCTCTCTGGGGACATTAACACCTTGCATCAGGCTCTTTTGTTATGGCAATGACTCTGTCTTGTGGCAAGTTGTTGTGGCAGTTGAAGTATTTGCCTTGTAAGTCTAAAAGCTAAATGACTAAATGTAAATGTATTATAAGGAAAGGTTAACCTTCTGTAGTGTGGTAGTGAAAGGGTTAACCGTCTGTAGTGTGGTAGTGAAAGGTTTGTTGGAAGCCTCACATAAGCCATGTAATGTTGGGGGTCAAGGTATTGGCTGAAGGAAAGGCTACATCAATAAGCATTTAGATGTTTAGATTTAAAGGTTAACCTTCTGTAGTGTGGCAGTGAAAGGGTTAACCTTCTGTAGCTGTGAGAGAATTGTTGAATAGATACACAAATGTTCTAGAATGTTTGATTATGACATCATACTGTGACATCACAAATGTTTTCGGGCATTCATAACATTATTTTCTACGATGAATTGAAAATGGGGGATCCTGATGTAAACAAGATGAAAGTCTTTCTCTGGTCTGCATCCCCTTAACAATTGTGTGTATTGAGCTGTACTGTATTGTACCACCCATTCTGCAATCTGTTAATAAAGTTTTCAATCAATCAATCAAGTTAACCTTCTGTAGTGTGGCAGTGAAAGGGTTAACCTTCTGTAGTGTGGTAGTGAAAGGTTAACCTTCTGTAGTGTGGCAGTGAAAGGGTTAACCTTCTGTAGTGTGGTAGTGAAAGGTTAACCTTCTGTTAACTCACTAAACCTCACAAACACCAGCAAGGAAAGGCTGCATCAAAATAACTGTTTTGTTTCGTAGCTGTGTTTCTGCCACTCTTCACAAGCAAAGAGACTGTTTCCATTCCGTGAAAACCCGCCCTACTCTGCTCTGATTCGCAGACTGTGGGTGGGGGGGGGAGAAACGCTGAATGTGATTGGATCAGAGTAGCCAGACAGACAGGCAGAGCAGCCAGCCGGACAGTGGAGCACTGAGAGAGAGGAAACAGCGGAGGATTTAACGAGGCGCGTTAATACAATTTTGTTTATCTGGCTTATTGCTGCGGATTCAAGCCAAGTTGCAATAATACAGTACAGCTCAATACACACAATTGTTAAGGGGATGCAGACCCAGAAAGACGTTTGTCTTGTCATCAAATGAATTGCCAGCGCGCGTTCATCTACAACAACAACCAACGCGTCCTATAATGATAATAAGTTGTTTGTTATTTTCTTTGAGTTTCCCTATTGAATGAATTTACTTCTTATACCATTAGGTTGCAATAAATTCACTCGAATGAAATTCGTTCGCTCATCAAATTCGTGACATTCTAAATGTGTTTTAATGTTGTTTAATTTAATGACAATACACCAGCGCGGACTCGCGTTTTTATTTAATCTTTTTTATATGGACAGGACACTGCGTTTGTTGCGTTGCTATAACGTATAACATTAAGATAAAGTGTATAAACATTGTTCTTCTCCCTGCTAAGAAAGGAGAGCGTTTGGCTGTGTGTGTTTCAACACCTCTTAAGTACCTGTTAAGCTGACAGACCCACACCGTAAATACCCTCGCCTGTAGTTTTTCCACAGTATTGAGAGACAATACTGTCGAACTATATAACAATAATTACCTCATTTACAAGTTGTATTTAAGTTTGCAAATAAGGGCAAATAAGGAAACACATTATTGACATTTCAAAGATGTAAAAAAAAAAAAAAAATCGATTTTTTTTGATTTTCTGAAGAGCAAGACAATTGTTCCTTTTCTGGCACTTGTTTCTCACCGGATCAAATCGGGTTTGGTCACGTCGAGTCACATGTGTGTTCATGTAACGTTGTACCGTGGGTGAACTCACAACTAAGAGGGTTAATTGAACCTGTAAAGCTATGCTTAAGTGACATGTGATTGAGGAATGAATCTTTTTCTCAGCCTGTGATGCATAGCTGTCAACATGGGCAGGAGACAAAACGTGTACATTTTAGCCCCGCCCCTTCCCCCGGCCCCGCCCCCTCAGCCCCGCCCCCTCCCACCCGGCCCCCGCCCCCTTCCAATGGAGCTGCCTCGTCGCTGCCATCTGCTGGTCAAAACCTGTATGTACCCAGCCATTCGTTGTAGGGTAAACTTTTCCTACTTTAAGTGTAAATGCTATGTAAATGATGGTTTTGTTGAACATTTGTATTTCACAGGAGAGAAACTGTATTCAAAGAAAGCTATTAAAATAGTCTTTGAATCTAAATATACTTTCTTTGTGTTGATTTTACATTAATTGTGTAATGTATGTATATATGTCAGAGAATCAGCCCCTTGCGTCCTTAGTGTATAGCTATGACATGGTGTATGTTTGTTCATTGATGTGACAGTGTCTGGCAACATACTGTTTGTGTTCTTTTTATTTCTTTTTTCTTTGTGTTTGTGATTTGTCTTGATGTGTGTTTGTGAAACTATAAAAGCTGAAAATAAAATATTATAAAGTGTAAATGCTATAAAAATACAGTAAATTACATTTTATCAAAATATTAACCATTAAATAAAGGTTGTAATCTGTAAATGTATTTGATTTGACTGTAAATGTTATGAATTGAAAATGGGGGAAGTCCTTCTCTGGTCTGCATCCCCTTAAAGGGGAACTCCACTATTTTGGGAAATTAGCTTATTTAACATCTTCCCTGGAGTTAGACAAGAAGATACATACCTTTTTTGTCTCTGTGCGTGCATTTTAGCTTTGGGAATAGACGCTCCGTTAGCATAGCTTAGCTTCATCACTGGAAGTGAGGCAGGACAGTAGCCTTACAGTGCCTTACAGTGTATTGCAAGGTCTGACATTGACCAAATTTGATATGCATGACCTTGGTGGGCTCTAGGTCAACTCCTGAAAAGGGGGTCAATGTCAGACCTTGCAATCAAAAGTTAGGGGGCGCACTGAAATTATGGCAAGGGTTATTAGCCCCCTAACTTTTGATTGCAAAGTCTGACATTGACCCCCTTTGCAGGAGTTGACCTAGAGCCCACCAAGGTCATGCATATCAAGTTTGGTCAATGTCAGACCTTGCAATACACTGTAAGGCACTGTAAGGCTACTGTCCTGCCTCACTTCCAGTGATGAAGCTAAGCTATGCTAACGGAGCGTCTATTCCCAAAGCTAAAATGCACGCACAGAGACAAAAAAGGTATGTATCTTCTTGTCTAACTCCAGGGAAGATGTTAAATAAGCTAATTTCCCAAAATAGTGGAGTTATCCTTTAACAATTGTGTATTGCGCAATACTGTATTGTACCAATTCTGCAATCTGTTAAATTTAGCAATCAATCAATGTATTACCATAGTGCCTTTATACCTTCATCACTGTAGGCTACATATTAATACTACAACTCGTTAAAGCTATAAAAAATACCTATGGCCATTAATTTAGCAGTGGGAATATCATTTTTGGAACAGTGTGTGTCTACAGAGAAATGTGAGATAGAAAAAAAGCCAATGCGATTTTGTGTTTTTCCTCAATATCTCTGCAATGCCTGCGAGTTACCAGTAACTGTATTTGTCATACCATGCCATACCATGACAATTCACGACAACTTTTAAAACGGATCAATTTATATTTATAAATCGCATTCAGGAAATTAGGCGTCAGAGTGAAGGCATGCTCTCCGTGGAGGAATGGGAGGAGGGGACGAGTGAACCTTATTCACGACAGGGGAGGCGCAGAGCAAACGGCTGTTCACCAAGACATTTACACATTCCTGCATCACATACAGTAACTTTGTATTGTTTTATCCACATAATATTTGCAAACCCTTTGTTCCAGAGACAAAAGCCACAGAGTGGGCAATCAAGAGACACTGGCTAAGTTGATTTGACACCCTCGGTGCATCAGTCTCTCCCCTGAGCTCTGAGCAAATCCGCTCGCTGTTCTTATTCTTCTTCGGGTCGCAACCGTCTCCCGGTCTGACTTCCTGTGATAATGTTCTAATCTACACTGCTGCCACCTGTCGTCACAGAGGGGAATTGCAGCCATTTTGTAAAAATTAATAAGTACAAAATACGTGCCAATACGTGAACCGTGAACAGGGCGTGAAGAGGGTTGAAAAAACAGGAGAATCCCGGGAAAAACGGTAGGGTTGACAGCTATGCTGTGATGACAATGAACAGTATGTTCACACATTAACAGAGGTGCCTGTTCACCTTGGTCGTATCAAGGGTAAGATAGGAGGGGTGACCCCCCCGGTTCCCTGGGGCTTCCCCCCCTCCTCTCAGACATGTTTGGTTACAATATATTGTGTCACTGTGTTTGTGGGGATACGATGTAACCCTCAGCTTAATTGCTGGGGTTGTGCTTTCCGCTTGAGAAATTTTTTTTCCTAAAGAAAAGGTTGTTTGGTCACTGTGGCCAATACAGGCCTGTGGCCTGTGGCCAATGCATAATCGAGGACTTCTGTCTTCTCTTGTTATGAAAAACGGCGTTCCTCTGTAGTAGGAGTGTACTGTGCCATTTTTTGTTGTGATGAAGGGTTGTGTGTGTCTTTGTGATCTACAACTGGGTTAGGTTTGGCCCACAGAAGCACATGTGTAAGTCTGGACCGGGGCTCTTAAAGGGGCCCTCTCTGTTCTGTGTTTTTCCTTAGTAAAACTCAGGTAGCAGGTTATCACATGAGCTATGTGAGGCTGTTCGATGCTTCATGTAGCAGGCTATGACTGTGTCATGCTCTACTTGTCATTACATCGTATCATGGGTGAGGGGTCGTAAAGGGGTGAACTGGTAATCCTTTCCTCCCCTTTTCTGATTGGTCAGGGGTTAAAACCTCCTGTCCTTCAAGGTTCCTGTCACGTTGCTGTTCGGCACGTTACAGGGTAAGAGGGGGGGGGGGGGGGAGTTTCCTGGTCCCACGCCCTGGAAGATTGGGCGTGTGCACCGCGGAAATTCCCCCGCCATAGAGTACGTCACTGAGCGCGTCTCTAGTGGTAAGACTTCCGTGGGTTGTTCAGGTCCATGTTATGGATCTGTTTCAGGGAGTTGTCAGAGCTCCTCCTCACGAAGCTCCTCCTTAGAGAGAAGTGCCTTCTGTGAGTTCGGACTCTCCTTCCCAGTGAGGGAGCCTCCTCAGAGTTCAGAGCCTCCTCCTCAGATTGTCAAGGTGAGTAAAACTTCAAAAAAGGAGTTCTGCTCTATTGTGTGTGTATTCGATTCAATTCGATTATGGAGTGTGTATTGGTTCAGTGCCTCCTCCTCGGAGAGCCCTAACCCAAGTGTTACATAGCTCAATGTTGCAATATATTCTTTTCAATCTATACAGCTCGCATGGGAAGTCTCTCTGGGGATTTCCGTCTCCTCCCTGTGGCGAGGGTGGCGGGATGTAAAAATGTAAACAATTTTTACCCTCAGCTGCGTCACGTGGGATTCATGTCAGTCTGTGTTTCTTTCTTTTTTAAATAAAAAGAGGAAGGAACATGAAGCACGACGGCTCCGTGTCGTTCTCCCAGGCGACTTGGAGGAACAATGTCTGGTGTCTTGCTAGACTATCCATTGATGTGTTTGGGTCTCGACACGTACATAGTGCTGGCTCGGGGTGTTTCTGTTAAGAATCACGCAGGGGGCTAAGTGCGCCTTGGTTGCTCGTTATTGAAACAGCATTTTTATAGGGCAACTGGGAGTTTTGTCTCTTCCGAGCGCCAGTTTACTAGGTTGTCTCGATGAATTCTCGTTCATATCTGGGGGATGTTAACGGAATAGATCAGAACATAGGTAGAGGGGTCTCACACCCTTGGGGTGGGCCACTGAGCGCGGTACAAATGGGACCGTCTGGGTGGCGCCCTCTTTTCATGTTTTAGATCGACACGCATACCTACCCCCTCTTCTGGAGTGGGCATGTCGGCGTGGTTAGGGCACGGGACTGGTTCTGGTCGCGCTGGTCCAGGTCAGTTAACCCGTTGTCCTCCGGGGATGCAGATTTGCTGTTCTGGTACCCTGAGGGACTTGTGCTTTTTTTGGGGGGAAAAATGCCAGGTCGGCCCGGTTGTCACAGGGTTAGGCGTTATGGAGACCCTTTGTTGGGTACATGTTGTACTCTGCACTATCGTAATGGCTTACGGCCATACCAACCTGAACACGCCCGATCTCGTCCGATCTCGGAAGCTAAGCAGGTTCGGTCCTGGTTAGTACTTGGATGGGAGACCGCCTGGGAATACCAAGTGCAGTAAGCTTAGGGCTGGTTCTCTATTCTTTTTGCTCCTCTCTCACGCATGGCGAAGAGGGGGCTGTTGGGGTGGTCTTTTGGACCTCCTCTGGTAACCCTGTGTGCTTCCCGAGCCGCCGGGCCCGGTCCGAAGTAATGTTTCGTCGACCCGTAGGCCTGGAATAACCCTTTTTTGAAAACTGAAACACTTGTACTGCGGTATAGCCAGTGTATACCTGCAGGTGTGTTTTTGGAGTTTTTTCTTGAGGGGTTATAGGAACAACCACTGCATGTGGTACCAAGAGGGTGGTTGATTCCCTGGTGTGTTGGAGCAGAGTCAACTCCCGGGTTACCCGGTTGAGTGTGCCCCTGCACGTTTATGACGTCTGCCAATCGTGTCAGCCTTCTCTGCCTCGACCCCTCTTGGTCGGGTTTTTTTGGTGGAGGCTTTGTCATGGTGCGCAACAATGCCAGCATACGCCCCTTCCGCCGGGGTGCTGTTTTCAGTTGACCCCTTTGGCGCCTGTCTCGCCCTGTTGCCTGGTTTCCCCGGTGCGCTGCCTGCTTCCGTTGGTTAACCTTGAGTGCTTACGGCCATGCTGACTGCCTGTGTTGCAGGGTCAGTGTCCCAGGCGGCGTACTAATGAGGGGAAAGGGCCCGCTCTTGGAGGGGCCCTGTCCGAATACGCTGGCGATGTGGGGGGCGGTGTCACTAAGTGACCGCCTGGTGGGGTCTTGATGCCTGGCGTCATTGACCTCTCCGGGCCCCCTTTTTCCGGGGGATCCAGTCCCTTCAGTGGGTCTGGGTCTTCCTTCGCGCTCCGCTGCTACGGCCTTGCCACGGGGTTGAGTTTGCTCTTGACCCCGTGATTTTGGGGGCAGTAACGAGGTTTGTTCCTTCCGTTCGTTCCCTGGTGGCATGCGGGTTGTGCGTGTGCGTAGTCGTGGGGTCAAGCCACGGTCTGCTCACCCTGTGCGTTGAGTTCCTCGAGTTCCTCTTCGCACGGTCGGATCCGTCTCCCTCCCATCCTCCAATAGGGAGGGTATCCCTCCATTAGGGAGGGTCGGGGGGGCTCGGTCCTCCCCGGTTCTGATGGTTGTGGGGGGCCTCAGCATTAGGGAGGGTCGGGGGGGTTCGGTCCTCCCCGGTTCTGATGGTTGTGGGGGGCCTCAGGGGCGTACATTTGTCGAGCTTCTAGCTCCCGCTCAGCTCCTGCTATGCATTATGATGCTGAGCGGAAGCTAGCATGAAACAGAACGTAAGGTTATGTATATAACCAAGTTCTGTGAATGCTAGTGACGCTCAGCATCTAGGCGCCACTGCGGCCCTTGATCTTTCATTGTGGTGAAATTTGTTGGGAAGGAGATGAGTGTGTGGCCCCACCCCTGCTTATGTAGGCAGCAGATGGGGGTGTGGTCAGACGGATGTTGGTATGTAAAGGTACATTTTGAAATTTATTCAGTGCATATCCACTGAAGCGAGATATATGCATTATAATGCTGAGCGTCACTAGCATTCACAGAACTTGGTTATATACATAACCTTAAGTTAACCTTTCATACCACACTACAGGTTAACCTTTCACTACCACACTACAGAAGGTTAACCTTTCACTACCACACTACAGAAGGTTAACCTTTCACTACCACACTAATTTTTAAAGGGGCTATGCAGTGCTATTCCTAGCACTATTTGGGCAACTTTACACAATTCCTGTGAGTCTATGTAACACATCTGTAATTTTTATTCAAAAAATAATCATTGTTTTATATTTCTAATCTTGTACTCAAAACCAGCATTTTTCAGCCTCAGGAAATCAGGCTATTATTGGCTTGGCTCCACCCATACTAGCAGAATGCTTTGAGTGACAGCCACCCACCAAATAGCTCCGCCCATCTCCCCGTCCTTCCCTCTCTTCCCTCTCAGGTGTTTTTATTTCGACACGCAAAACATATACGGATTTTACTAACTAACAGCATTAATAACAATCAACAATCATGGCTGTACATTATGTTTGGGATCCAGAGAGCGACCCACAGTATGATTCAGAAGAAGAAGAAGAAGTCGATTTGCAACAGCGAGGCTTACATTACATCGTTTCCGATTGGTAAGTTGATTGCACAGTTAGTCTAATGGTTGTGTACTTCTGTCGCGGCCCGTCGAAAACACACACTAACGTTAGATTGTACTCACACCCCCCCCAAACAACAGCGATCGAGGCTTACAAATAGTTTACGATTGGTTAGTTGATTCCACCGTTAGTCTAATGGTTGCCGAAATAACGGTACTTACTTACTTGATCGATCAGCCAGCTTTTGCTTCGATAGCTTACTATAAGTAACGTTACCTTGCTTCAATAGTTTGCCAAAATGTTAGTTTATAAAGAGCAGCAGTTATACTGTATACAGTGTACTTACTTCTGTCGCGGCCCGTCTAAGAATGACCAAATAGTAAAACAATTACAATATAATCCAAGCCACAAATATAACGTTACCTTGTTTACCTCTCACTAGTTGTGTTTTTTTATTTAGCAGTTATGACTAGCTTGCTTCAATAGTTTTCTATAACGTTACTTTATAAAGAGCAGCAGTTATATACAATAACGTTAGATTGTATTTATGATAACATATCTCACCCACCCCCCAAGGTTCCCTCCCACATACAAACAGTGAACGTAGCTAGCAACAGTCAGTAAGTTAGCTGGCTAATTACGACATATCTACTTACTACTTGTGTCGGGTCGCGTATTGTCTACTTACTACTTGTGTCGGGTCGCGTATTGTCGGTACAACTCCTTTGTTTAGCACCAACATGGATACCACGCCAGCATCAAAAATACCTTGATTGGTAACGTCCTCGGTGGAAAAATGTGCAGTACAAACCCGAGTATTAGACGTTGCGACAGAACTTGGAGGGTCCCCAAAAACGAACTTGTTCCATTGTTGGCGAAGTTCGGCATCAACGGGAAAGCCGTGCAAAGACGTATTAGTAGCTTTACAGCCAGGAACAGAACATGTTCTGCAGGGTTTGCTCATCGTGGAAGATAGGCGAGTGACGGCATTCCTGTTTCTAGGTTGTAGGTCTAGGTTGTAGGTAGCAAGAATGGGGGCGGGCATTAGCTCCAACCACAGAGCCAATCGCATCACCGTGCGCTATCCACAGCGCCCAGTGACGTGCTCAGGGACTTCAAATAAAAATGACCCGATTTACTAGAGGCACAGAGGGGTTGGGCTGTAACTGAGCAATTCGCCAATATGGTATTTAGGCCCAAAAACACATTGATACAAACTCCTATTACTATAATACAATGCTAGAGACTGAAAAATGACATTTATAATGCATGGGACCTTTAAATAATAAATCATGACTTTTCCTTTTTCCTCTATGGGTGTTGTGTTTGCAGTGTCACAAGACAGAGTCATTGTCATAACAAAATAGCCTGAGACTGGAACGCCCCAGAGAGAGGGGGGCCATGAATTACAATGAATTCTGGGTAGTGTTGTAGTTTTCTAACACTGTAAGTGTAAACTCTTCAAGGCCATTTTTCTCTGAATACGTTTTGTGATATCACCATGATTCATAGGAAGTAGCTTGAAAAGTATCCCACCAAAATGTTCAAGTGATGGCTTATTTTAAAGGTATGAATCTGTACTTTCATAATATGTGACCCGCCATGACCAAACCCGACTTGTTGTGCAAATAACATTGCTCAGAAAATCGTGAAACTGTCTGGCATTTCAGAATATAGGTACAAATCGAAATATGGCTTTTTTGACTGCTGTGACATATTCTATATGTGTTCCCTTATTTGCAAAACTTAATACAACTTGTAAATGAGTTAATTATTGTTATTTGTCCGATAATATGTGTCCCAAAAGGACTACATATAAGGGCTGCATGGGTGTGGTCTGTCTGCGCCGTGTTATTCATGCATTAATCGGTACTTAGAGAGGTGTTGAAACACACACTGCTCTGCTGCCTATCATCATTGCAGAGAGAACGAAAAAATTGCATGCACGCACATTTTCTAATAACAGCATTATTAGACATGCCAATCCAACGAAAGACGTGCTGGTCGCGTGAGAAAAGAAAAGATGTTACGTCTTTGACGTGTTTTGTTATTCTAAGATGCTAATTCATCTGTTAACCAATGAACAGATTTCGTCGAGGCAGGTAGCGTTATTTCGGGGAAATTGATATCTATAGTCTGGTATATTTTTTGTCCACGAAAAATGGAGGCTCTAATTATTATTATTCTCTAGCAATAATTATTATTACAGCCTCCATTTTTCGTGGACGAAAAATATACCATTTTCCCGAAATAACGTTACCTGCATCCACAAAATCCATGCATTGGTTATCCAGATACATGAATTATCATCTCAGAATAAGTGGCTTTGTACGCGCTGCATATAGAAACGCTCTAAAAGCTGTCCGCTGGACGAGAATTCTATAGCCTATTACACCAACGGTCTTCATTAGATAAACCAATAGATACAAAACATTGTGTATGACAAAATAAATATGGGCTGATTATAAACACAGACGTAAGTTTTTTTTAAGCTATACGGCCAAAATGTAGGCCAAATCAAGGAGGGGGATCCCAATGATATTATCAATAAAAACGTACTGTCAGTTCATTTCCAAGAGATAATGTTCATGTGCACAGCAAGTTTCACCAGTTCCCGGTATTTTTAACCAGTGGAGAAAGGTAAGAGAGATTTCCCTATCGTTTTCTTATATGAATTATTTTCGACTGAATGACTTCTTCACTTCCCGCGAGCTTGACTTTATGCTTTAATTTCACACAATCAGACACACATGAAAAATGTCATACGTTAGATCTTGTGTTATCATTTGGTGTATCTGTCTCTATAACAGACATCTGTGCTGCAGGTATTTCTGACCATTCACCTGTTGTGTTTACCTTAATAGCCCCATGCCCCTGCGCGTCAATACTTTTACCAACTACCCTCCAGTTCCGCGTTCTGCGATCTGAATGGCCACTGACGTTTCTGGTCATGCGACATCTGCGCCAATCGTGTGACGTCTGTTTCTATCACCGGTTAAGCTTAGGCACTCTTTCGAAGTTGGTTATGGTTAGAGTTTGTCTTAGAGCAGGGCGATAGAACACCAGCCCTGATTCCAAACTCTAACCTTAACCAACTTCGAAAGAGTCGCCTAAGCTTAACCAGTGATAAACTAGGCGTTAGGTAGTTTGCAGGCTGTTCGAGGCGGAAATAGGCGCAGAAACAGGCGTCACGCGATTGGCGCACATGTCACATGACCAGAAACGTCAGTGGCCAATCAGATCGCAGAACGTGGAACTGGAGGGTAGTTGGTAAAAATATTGACGCTGCCCCGGCGCGCCACTCGCGCACAATAAACCCTTCGACTGCTGTACTTTTTTTCTGATGCTTTTAATGGCTCCCCACTTCACGCTTTGGTCGCAAACTGTGTTTTTAATATAGATGATTTAATTTCAATGTTTGACTCGACTTGTACAAACATTTTAGACTCTGTTGCACCTCTCAGGTACAAACGCAGCAAAACACTCCAAACACCATGGCTCAATGACTCCACGCGCGCTCTCAGACGCACATGTAGGCGTGCGGAGAGAAAGTGGAATAAGGATAAGCTCCACGTCTCCCTCGAAAAATCCTACGTGACTGCTTGTCTGCATATCAAAATGCTGTCAAAACAGCTAAAAGCAAATACATTTCTAATTTGGTCTCTACTAATTGCCACAAGCCCCAGATTCTTTTCAAAATTCTTAACTCCCTCATTAACCCCTGTGATGTCTCCCCAGTTGTGCCAACATAATACAGTATATAAATACTAGGTCCTCCTTATAACCATTTAGTCATTTTGCTGACGCTTTTATCCACTTTTAGACTTACAAGGTCTGTACGACAAGTCATCAGGAAGGGCACAACTCTATCAGCTGAGTAACAATGTTCATCAAAGTGTTGAGTGCTACAGTGTAGGTTAGTAGGACAAGTGTATATAATACATTATATAAATACTAGGTCCATATAGGCCTAATACTTGGAGATTGCTCATCACTGGGGCATGTCATAGAAGACAGTGTAATGGCATAGAGTTGCACTTACATAGCAGGGAAATATAATATAATTTCTTGCCACAACCCATGCTGTTCCTCATACTAGCTCTGGATAGTTCACCACAAACGAATGCAAAGTCAACAGGGTCAAGCATCTGTCTGTAGTACAAGCTAACTGGGGTACACTGAAATCCAACCTCTTCAACCTCATTCCTAAAAATATAGTCTGCTCTGGTACACTACTGACATTTTAAGACCACGTATTAAATTAAAACAGACACAATCCTTTCACCTACCACACTACAGAAGGTTAACCTTTCACTACCACACTACAGAAGGTTAACCTTTCACAACCACACTACAGAAGGTTAACCTTTCACTACCACACACACAGAAGGTTAACTTTTCACTACCACACTACAGGTTAACCTTTCATTACCACACTAAAATTTTAAATAAACTATCATGACTTTTCCTTCTATGGGTGTGTGTTTGCAGTGCCACAAGACAGTCATTGTCATAACAAAAGAGCCTGACTAGAACGCAGCCAGGTGTTAATTGCCCCCAGAGAGAGGGGGGGCATGGATTACAATGCATTCTGGGTAGGGTTGTCGTTTTTTAACACTGTAAGTGTAAAACTGTGAAGGCAATTTTCTCAGAATACGTTTTGTGATATCACCATGATTCATAGGAAGTAGCTTGAAAAGTATCCCACCAAAATGTTCAAGTGATGGCTTATTTTGAAGGTATGAATCTGTACTTTCATAATATGTTAAAAAGAAAAATAATAATTTGAAGATGCCTCAACAAGTCCCTACTGTCTATGGCTGGTCACATATGTAATGGAATATATATATTTGAAGATCCCTCAACATGACCCTGACGTCCATACCTGGTCACATATAAACATAACACTGCCTTCATGGTAGGGCTGGGCGATATGGCCTCTAAATCAGTGGTTCTCAACTGGTCTAGCCTCGGGACCCAACATTTTCCTTAGTCATTAAGTCGCGACCCAACATTTTTCAAAACATGAAATAAACACAAAAAAGTGCAACTATTGCTAAAAACCCAATGAAATAAAAGAATAATAAATAATATATGCTTCTTAGCAGATTTCTTAGCTTAAAGGGGAACTATTTTACTATTTCTTTCACTATTTGGGCACTTTTACACAATTCCTGTGAGTCTATGGAACACCTCTGTAATATATATATTTTTTTTATTCATTGTTTTGTATTTCTAATCAAGTCCTCAAAAACAGCATTTTTCTACCTCAAGATCTCGAGCTGTTTTGAGCCTGGGCTCCAACCACTGTGCAGCGGCGTCGTCCGCCTGAACATTAACATGCAGCAGTGACTATATGACATCACATATAGGGCACATTTTCAAATGACTCAGTTCAGTGAGGGTGAATATTGTGAGAGGAGAATTGGAAGAATGCGCCAATATGAGAATTAGAGACATAGATCATATTAATATAAGTTCACATAGCTAGGAAACAATGCTAAACACTGAAAAAGGCCATTTATAAGATAGTTCCCCTTTATAACATAACAGACCTAAGTTTGGGGGAACTAATGGGATAACTGGGGTTGCAACAAAAGTGCAACTAGGGCTAAAAACCCAATGAAATTAAATAATAATAATAAATAATTATGCTTCTTAGCAGACTTCTTAGCTTAACATAACAGACCTAAGTTTGGGGGAACTAATGGGATAACTGGGATTGCAAGAAAAGTGCAACTAGGGCTAAAAACCCAATGAAATAAAATAATAATAAATAATATGCTTCTTAGCAGATTTCTTAGCTTAACATAACAGACCTACATTTGGGGGAACTAATGGGATAACTGGGGTTGCAACAAAAGTGCAACTAAGGGCTAAAAACACAATGAAATAAAATAATAATAATAATAAATAATATATCCTTCTTAGCAGACTTCTTAGCTTAACATCCCAGGGAACTAATGGGATAACTGGGGATGTTGTTTGCTCCTGACAAGAGTCTCAACGTCTGGGGTGATGGTAGACAAAGCAACTCTGAGGTCATGCTCAATGTCCAATCTGTTCCTCCGCTTTGTCTTCAGCTGGACCAGAGCTGAGAAGCCACTTTCATAAAGTTAGGTATAAAAAAAAAAAAATGAAAAAAAAAAGTTAAAAAAAATAAAAAAAAAAATCACACATCCGCGACCCACTCAAAATGGCCCCGCGACCCACTTTTGGGTCGCGACCCACCAGTTGAGAAACACTGCTCTAAATGATATCACGATATTTTTTGGCTGTGTCACGATACACAATGTACATCACGATATTTTGACATTTCCTCTAAAGCCCTTAACCTCTTCCACCCGTGGAATATTATCTGAAAATCCACCTAAAATATATACCTAGGTAAATGGAATATTGCTCCACTTCTACAAGTCCCATTTGCATATTCTTGGTATCTAGTGACATCTATGGACCTCAGGGAATGTATTCAGTGTCAGAAATATTGTGTCTATTACTAGGCTTGCTTAAATTGTGATGAAACAAAGGAGAATATGAATTATGATTTTTCTTTGCATCTTTGACAGTGAATAACACCATGCTAATAATGACCAAACATTAAAAACTATAAAAAAAATATTATTATAGAATATAGAATAGGAGGCTTATAAATTACCTTATTATAGCCAATTCGCACATTTATATATATATACATATATTATCTTTCAAATGTACAGTAGCTTTTTTATTTTTATCAGTGGTCGCCCTCGCGACTAGACTTGACCAAATCGAAAAGTTAAATCTATCTAATGACACGTTTAACCTATTGCTAAACTAACGTATTGATGATAATATACATTCTACATGCTGTTGTGACATGTTAGTGATGTTAATACTTGAATACGTTTGAAAAAAAATCGCTACTTTTATACAACATATAAAAAAATATTGATTTATGACCAGATGTCATTTGCGGTCCGCCGATGGACTGCACGGGTGGAACAGGTTAAAGATGCTTGATTTAACCCTTTGAAGCATACAGTCATGCCAACATGGCGATTAAAATAGTCCCTGCAACATATACATGTCTGCATTAAACCATGAAGATGCTTTCAAAAATAATTGTATTAAACATTTCTAAAAATCGAAAAGAGTAGTCTACTGATACACTAATACAGAATTTTTTTTATTAACATCTAAGACAATTTATATAAAAACTCTTGGGTGGCTAAGACTTTTGCACAGTAGTTTTCTATCCACTTTAGCCAAAAATACACACACTACTGTGAGAAAATAATAATCATGTAACCGAGGAATGGTCCGCCTATACTTTTAATAGTAATATAAAATCACGTGGAGACTTGATAGCTTAAGCTTATGATTTTTATTATCAGCAATGTTATAACATCCTACTGGTAAACAAAACACTGTAAAGGTGTGTGTGCATCATCATCATATATATATTTACTTTTTAATTGCATGAAACATTATGAAGTATTCTCTTATGCCGCTTTTCCACGGTCTGCATGGTACCTACTCGACTCGGTAGTACCCCCCATAGATAGATATAAAGACGGTACCCCCCCCCCCCCCGCTAGTGTAGCTGGGGCGCCGTGACATCAGCTTCAACGCGACACACACAGAGGATTTCGACGCTATAGCTATCAAGCTACTGTATGAATCCAGTGCCTTATTAGCTCATTTTACGCTAGCCGCAATGCTAACGGTTAGAACGCGAGGGTACTACCAGTTCATCCACCTCTGCGCCTCCATATGTGACCCCATATGTATCCCCGTTCCCTGTTTCCTCAAAACAAACCTGTGGCGCCGCCTCTCTGGGTGTGTGTGTGTGTGCGCATGTGCGTGAATGTGCGTGTACGTGACGTAAGTTGGGACGAGTGTGTGTGCATTTTTTTTTCTACGAGAGAGTAAAGGCAAGCGCTGCGCCAAAGTAAGTAATCTCAACCGCGGCGGCTTATAAACTGATGTGAGGGATTGTGAGAAACATCACGATGTCCACGATACGTTTAAAAAGTGTATCGTTTATGAACTGTACCCGATATTTATTTAATATCGTCATATCGCCCACCCCTACTTCATGGCACAATCTTGATGTAACTAAGACATTATTTTCATGCATGAATTACTAGATACACGCATGCACACACATATACATGTATGCACACACATAGTAAATTGAGGGGAAAAGATCTTGTCCCCCCCAAAACACACTGAAGCCCCTTTCACACATGCACTGAACTCCTGACAAACTGCACAGTAATCAGAGGGGCTGTATGTGAACTGTTTGCTCGTCATCCAAAATGAACCGTTCATGAGTAATACAAACATTTTGGGTTGTAAAAAATGTATATAGTTTAACAATGTAAAATCAATTTTTTTGCAATGTTGGTTGCTTATTTCACTGTTTTGAATACCAATGATCCTGTCATTTAATTGCAATCCTTTATTTTAACTAGAAAAAAGTTCCCCTCATTTGCAGCGATGTCAGGTATAGAAAAGAAGAAATATTTTAACATTAAATACATATTTAGATGATGATCTTCATACACAAGAGATATGTGACTAGCCGTAGACATTAGGGACTTGTTGAGCCATCTTCAAATACATCTTACATATTATGAAAGTACAGATTCATGCCTTCAAAATAAGCCATCACTTGAACATTTTGGTGGGATACCTTTCAAGCTACTTCCTATGAATCATGGTGATTATCACATTATGTTAAAAATCTACAACACTACCCAGAATGCATTGTAATCCAGGAGGCCCCCTCTCTCCTCTGGGGACAATTACCACCTTGCTGGGTGCTAGTCAGGCTATTTTGTTATGACAATGAGTCTGTCTTGTGGCACTGTAAACACAACACCCATGAAGGAAAATACTTCATGATCGTTTATTTAATTTAGTGTGGTAATGAAAGGTTAACCTTCTGTAGTGTGGTAGTGAAAAGTTAACCTTCTGTGTGTGATAGTGAAAGGTTAACCTTCTGTAGTGTGGTTGTGAAAGGTTAATCTTCTGTAGTGTGGTAGTGAAAGGTTAACCTTCTGTAGTGTGGTTGTGAAAGGTTAACCTTCTGTAGTGTGGTAGTGAAAGGTTAACCTTCTGTAGTGTGGTAGTGAAAGGATAACCTTCTGTAGTGTGGTAGTGAAACCTTCTGTAGTGTGGTAGTGAAAGGTTAACCTTCTGTAGTGTGGTAGTGAAACCTTCTGTAGTGTGGTAGTGAAAGGTTAACCTTCTGTAGTGTGGTAGTGAAAGGTTAACATTCTGTAGTGTGGTAGTGAAAGGTTAACCTTCTGTAGTGTGGTAGTGAAACCTTCTGTAGTGTGGTAGTGAAAGGATTGCCTGTTTTAATTTAATAAGTAGTCTTTAATGTCAGTAGTGTGCCATTACACTATGACATGCCCCAGTGATGAGCAATCTCCAAGTATGAGGCCTATATGGACCTAGTATTTATATAATGTATTATACTTGTCCTAATATAGTACTAACCTACACTGTAGCACTCAACACTTTGATGAACATTGTTACTCAGCTGATAGTTGTGCCCTTCCTGATGACTTGTCGTACAGAGCTTATAAGTCTAAAAGTGGATAAAAGAGTCAGCAAAATGACTAAATGTAAATGTATTATAAGGACCACCTAGTATTTATATACTGTATTATGTGGACCAGGACCTAGTATGTATATTATGTATTATGAATTGAAAATGGGGGACCCTGATGTAAACAAGACAAATCAAGTTTCAAGATTTTATTATCATTTAAAATAACACAAGATGTATTCACATACACACCAGGGCATACAGTGAAATGCGGGTGGCCATGCCCGCTTTGATTGTGCAGTAATACTAATAAACTAATAAAATAGACATAATAAACAGATAAAAAAATAGGCATGATAAAATAGACATGCTAAAGTCAATGTTCAATGTTCTGATGGCCTCTCTCCAGAGTGATCACCGTGGTATTTTTGAACCGCTGCTCGATACTTTGGCTGGTGCTGGGTATGTGATGTCTTGGGCTTCATCATCACAGAATGTCGCCAGCGCGTTATTGTCCTCAGCAGTGTCCACCGAATTCACCAAACCGGTTTAACGCATCAGCCACGTCCCACGCTGTAGTATGCACGGTGAATTATCAGCAGAGCACTGTCAAAACGCTGTTTATATCCATCAATAGCCATCAACTTAATGACGTCACCGCCGTGGCGGCCTGTCCTGACCAATAGCGCATCTTGAAAGGCGCGTTAATACATTTGTTTATCTGGCTTACTGCCGCGGATTCAAGCCACGCAATAACAAAGCGCAACATTAAAATAAGGACAGCTGTTTACAAGTGGATGTTTAATGACAATAAAGCATAACAATGGCTGAAATGAAACCCAACGTTAAATGTGAAATGCCTGTATGGAAAATGCTGATGAAATATAATACCTAAGTTGTTTGTTATTTTCCCTATTGAATGAATTTACTTTCTTATGGCATTAGGTTGCAATAAATCCACTCGAACGAAATTCGTTCGCTCATAAAATTTGTGACATTCTAAATGTGTTTTAATGTTGTTTAATGACAATACGACCCGACCTGCGTTTTATGATGAAGGTTTCGGAGTCAGTGCGACGCGCGTAATAGACACTGCCGTTTGTCACAATTTAAGTAGCTATAACTTATAACGTTAAGATAAGTGTGTTAACATTGTTCTCTCTGCTATTAAGAAAGAGCTATCCTTGTGTGTGTTTTCAACACCTTGCTAAGTACCTGTGATTAATGCATGACACGCGCAGACAGACCACACCCAGCGTAAAGCCCTCGTTTGTAGTCTTTGCCACAGTATTGAGACACAATACTGTTGGACAATAACAATAATTAACTCATTTACAAGTTGTATTTAAGTTTTGCAAATAAGGAATCAGAGAAAGAACATTTCAAAGCAGTAAAAAATGCAATATTTCTATTTTGACCTATTATCTGAAATGCAAGAAATGTTCGCGATTTCTGAGGAATGTAACCTGCCGCACCAAGTCGGCCTAGAAGATGCAGAGTCACATATTAGGCGTGTTCGAGATTGATTTCGGCTCGCCTCGAAAGTAGACGAGTGCAGCCGGGGGAGGAGTTATAAAGGCGGACACTTCAGATGACAACAGCCTGCTCGCCTAGTCTCGCATGGCAGATATCGCGTTCACGTTACCACACACACATACACACCTGTCCAGCTCATTATAATGCGATGGCCGTGTGCAAAATTAGATTAAATTCAAATGTACAGCACACCATATACTGCTATAGTGGAATATACTATTCATATACCATAATGTATACCAGGGGTAGGCAATTAGGTTTGGCCGAGGGCAAAAATGTTTCCAAGCCATTGTATGGGGGGCCGGACACAAAAACAATGGCTAATTTAATATATTGATAGTGAAAACATTTTAACTCTGTGACAGACCACCTTATAACTAAGACATACATTTGTGGCAGAGGCAGAGAATGGACAAAATAAACGAGCTGCATAGGTGGCATAATAAACTGTAAACGACATACACATTTGCACTGAACATTATACCTTTGTCTGTTTGCCATTTTATTATAAAACCAGAGACAAGCGCCTCTCTCTTATCGGCCTATCTTACATTACGCGCAACCAATTAGTCTATCCGACAGCCCTTTCTGTGGAGCGCACTGGACTATTGAGAAACAATAGGAATTTTCCATTGGTTCTCCCAGTCCACGTGACCATTTCTAGCATTTCCATTGGCTATAGTGACAGACATAGATATGTGATAAATGGATAGATACAGCGGATTAGATGAAGTCCAGGGAAAACAACCAATCTAGATATTTCAAGATTCTATGCTTTACATCCGCGCATTCTCTGAGAGATGCACAACATTTTTAGATGACAATCGATTCCGATACAATAAAGCAAGTCTTTATCACAAACAAATCCAAAGATATTCAATGTTTTACAAAACATGTCTAGTGTTGCGCCCGGCTTTAGAGGGTTAAAAGCCTAATTGTATGTTTTATTTAGTTAATAAATGTCTGATTGTAATTCCTTATATACCTAATGTAGCGCATCTTCTTGAAGCAGATTCAGCTTTTTTTGCTCTGATTTGACTTCAGTTTAATTGCATTGTTACTGTTCACATGTGTGGTGCCGTCACAGTCATATATATATATTAGTAAAGATAAAGTTTGAATGACTTACTGAACTGGTGTTTTAATTTCACACCACACTGCTTGTTTGTTATTTCAGCACCAGGCGCTGTCCACCGACTTTTTTTCATGTTGAGCAAGCGCTACATTGCACCTCACTGCCTACCTGTTATTCACTCTCAACATGGTTAAAACAAAGTATAATAAGCATTATTTAGGTGGTGGTAGTTTCTCTATTTGGACATTATAGCTAACATATAGCCTAGCCTAGTTGGTCTGATATATAATAAATAAAAAAAAAAAGTTTAAATTTTTTTTTAATATTCTGAAGGGCCAGATATTATTGCTGGCGGGCCAATTTCGGCCCGTGGGCCGCCTATTGCCGACCCCTGATGTATACCATCTTGTTGCACGCTCCTGTCCACCACAGCGCGCACGCACACACAACACACTGCTGAATAATTCTGTTTCGCATCAATATATATATATATATATATATATATATATATATATATATATATATATATATATATATATATATATATATATATACTGTATATTGAAGCATAACAGAATTATATATACAGTATATATTGAGGCAAAACAGACGACGCATGTGTGTATCAGCTAAGCTCAGCTGCTGCATCGTTAATGAACTATAGATTTATATAGAATTCGTTAATCTATCTAGCGATTGGGTTAACTGAGAGCCAGATTGCTTAGAGTACTGTACAAAGAACGGTAATGCTCAGATTGCTCATTGAGTCATGACTATGAATGCAAAACGTAATTGTCGTATTTATTATCATTATAATTATTTAATTCCGATGATAGAAACAGTCCGTCTGTAGAATCGACTTGAAGAAGCAATCACCAAGAATTTGTTCAGGGGGGTTGATATATTGTTATTTTGATATAAACTCCATTGCAGAGATGGTTATTAAGACAGCATTCATTACTCTGATAAAAATAATTTGGTGTCTGACAGCTTGAAGTTTATCATGATGATAACATTATTTGAGGAAGCTCTTGGTACCCAAACTCCTGTATCCAATAATAATAATAAAATATATCTGATAGACGAGATCCGTACTGTATTGTACCCATTCTGCAATCGGTTAATAAAGTTTTCAATCAATCAATCAAACGTCTGATAACTTCCTCTTGTGGGCGTGGCTGGTGGTGACAACTTTTCTGAGCCAATATTGTCTCTTTCTGCGTCCTGCCCTGCTCAACCTAGGAGCCACCCCTACTAAACCACATGCAGTGTTTACTAGTGAGTCCAGTTGCAAAGCTTACAGATGTCAAAGAATATTTGGGAGGGACACAATCTTTCAAAACAAAAAAAATGCATAGTTGCATCTATATTTAGACCATATTCGATAGCATTTCAATACAAAATGTAAAAAAAATTTATGCAATTACCACCAGCCAGAAAATTGAGCCCTATGCATGTATGGTTACAGGCAGCTATGTTGGAACAGAGACAACTATTGTTGGAAGAGAGGAATAGAGAGCAAGGCCGCTATTAAAACCAAATCTTGAGAATATCTGAAGCTCTTTCCATGATGGTCACAGTGGTAGGGTTTCTCTCACATATGAATGTGTTGGTGTGTCTTTAAGAGTGCAAGCTCTCCTCACAGTGGTAGGGCTTCTCTCCTGTATGAATGCGCTTGTGAATCTTTAAGTGTCCAGATTGACTGAAGCTCTTCTCACACTGGTCACAGTGGTAGGGCTTCTCTCCTGTATGAATGCGCTGGTGAATATTTAACTCTCCAGAGCTCTTGAAGCTCTTCTCACACTGGTCACAGTGGTAGGGCTTCTCTCCTGTATGAATGCGTTGGTGAATCTTTAAGTCTCCAGATTGGCTGAAGCTCTTCTCACACTGATCACAGTGGTAGGGCTTCTCTCCTGTATGAATGCGTTGGTGAATCTTTAAGTCTCCAGATTGGCTGAAGCTCTTCTCACACTGGTCACAGTGGTAGGGCTTCTCTCCTGTATGAATGCGCTGGTGAGTCTGTAATTCTCCAGAGGTCTTGAAACTCTTCTCACACTGGTCACAGTGGTATGGCTTCTCTCCGGTATGAATGCGCTGGTGCTTCTTTAAGCCTTGAGTGGTACTGAAGCGTGTTCCACACTGGTCACAGTAGTAGGGCTTCTCTCCTGTATGAATGCGCTTGTGACTCTTTAAGTGTACAGATTGGCTGAAGCTCCTCTCACACTGGTCACAGTGGTAGGGCTTCTCTCCTGTATGAATGCGCTGGTGAGTCTTTAATTCTCCAGAGGTCTTGAAACTCTTCTCACACTGGTCACAGTGGTATGGCTTCTCTCCGGTATGAATGCGCTGGTGTTCCTTTAAACCTTGAGAGGTACTGAAGCGTGTTCCACACTGGTCACAGTAGTAGGGCTTCTCTCGTGTATGAATGCGCTTGTGACTCTTTAAGTTTACAGATTGACTGAAGCTCTTCTCACAGTGGTCACAGTGGTAGGGCTTCTCTCCTGTATGAATGCGCTGGTGAATATTTAACTCTCCAGAGCTCTTGAAGCTCTTCTCACACTGGTCACAGTGGTAGGGCTTCTCTCCTGTATGAATGCGTTGGTGAATCTTTAAGTCTCCAGATTGGCTGAAGCTCTTCTCACACTGATCACAGTGGTAGGGCTTCTCTCCTGTATGAATGCGTTGGTGAATCTTTAAGTCTCCAGATTGGCTGAAGCTCTTCTCACACTGGTCACAGTGGTAGGGCTTCTCTCCTGTATGAATGCGCTGGTGAGTCTGTAATTCTCCAGAGGTCTTGAAACTCTTCTCACACTGGTCACAGTGGTATGGCTTCTCTCCGGTATGAATGCGCTGGTGCTTCTTTAAGCCTTGAGTGGTACTGAAGCGTGTTCCACACTGGTCACAGTAGTAGGGCTTCTCTCCTGTATGAATGCGCTTGTGACTCTTTAAGTGTACAGATTGGCTGAAGCTCCTCTCACACTGGTCACAGTGGTAGGGCTTCTCTCCTGTATGAATGCGCTGGTGAGTCTTTAATTCTCCAGAGGTCTTGAAACTCTTCTCACACTGGTCACAGTGGTATGGCTTCTCTCCGGTATGAATGCGCTGGTGTTCCTTTAAACCTTGAGAGGTACTGAAGCGTGTTCCACACTGGTCACAGTAGTAGGGCTTCTCTCGTGTATGAATGCGCTTGTGACTCTTTAAGTTTACAGATTGACTGAAGCTCTTCTCACAGTGGTCACAGTGGTAGGGCTTCTCTCCTGTATGAATGCGCTGGTGAATATTTAACTCTCCAGAGCTCTTGAAGCTCTTCTCACACTGGTCACAGTGGTAGGGCTTCTCTCCTGTATGAATGCGTTGGTGAATCTTTAAGTCTCCAGATTGGCTGAAGCTCTTCTCACACTGATCACAGTGGTAGGGCTTCTCTCCTGTATGAATGCGCTGGTGAGTCTTTAAGCATCCAGAGGTCTTGAAACTCTTCTCACACTGGTCACAGTGGTAAGGCTTCTCTCCTGTATGAATGCGCTTGTGACTCTTTAAGTTTACAGATTTACTGAAGCTCTTCTCACACTGGTCACAGTGGTAGGGCTTCTCTCCTGTATGAATGCGCTTGTGACTCTTTAAGTTTACAGATTTACTGAAGCTCTTCTCACACTGGTCACAGTGGTAGGGCTTCTCTCCTGTATGAATTCGCTGGTGAGTCTTTAAGCATCCAGAGGTATTGAAGCGCGTTCCACACTGGTCACAGTGGTAGGGCTTCTCTCCTGTATGAATGCGCTTGTGACTCTTTAAGTTTACAGACTTACTGAAGCTCTTCTCACACTGGTCACAGTGGTAGGGCTTCTCTCCTGTATGAATTCGCTGGTGAGTCTTTAAGCATCCAGAGGTATTGAAGCTCTTCTCACACTGGTCACAGTGGTAGGGCTTCTCTCCTGTATGAATGCGCTGGTGAATCTTTAACTCTCGGGAGGTATTGAAGCGAATTCCACACTGGTCACAGTGGTAGGGCTTCTCTCCTGTATAGGGCTTCTCTCCTGTATGAATGCGCTGGTGTATTAGAAAAGCTGCCTTTTTGATGAAGCGCTTTCCACACTGGTCACAGCAGTGAGGCCTTGACTCATTCATATCTCTGCTTGCTGTTGGGGAGCAATGCAGCAATTGTACCTGGAGAAGAGAGAAGTACACCAATTAAGAGTTGAGACGTTAAACGCTCGTCCTGCCAGATTATTTAAACTAGGGCTGGGCGATATGGCCAAAAATGATATCGCGATAACGATACCGATAACAATATCAAATCACTCGATTAAAAAAAAAAGTTTGAAGCGTGTTCCACACTGGTCACAGTGGTAGGGCTTCTCTCCTGTATGAATGCGCTGGTGTATTAGAAAATCTGCCTTTTTGATGAAGCGCAGAAAGAAGTACACCAATTAACACTTTGAGAGCCCACCACGTGATAACACGTGTTATCAGCCCGATGCCTGAATGCCCACCATGACAATTAGCATGTTATTTTTTTATTAGCGATCTGAATTCATCAACGGAGTCTCCCGTTGGTAAACCAGCCCCATCAGGAGCTCAGATGTGAAAAAACCGCCCCCTATTGTCTCCCAGATGGTTATGCACCCTTTTGGAATGGACTCAATGAAAATGGATGAGAAAAGAAAAATCCGGAATCCACATTTTACTTCTCAGGCATGTAACCCGAGCCGATCGGATTCATTGTGGACCATCAGAACAGCGTGGAATATGTGTTTACAGTATGTAGCGTTGGATCAATAAAAGCGATCGATTTTTGGAATGGCGATCAGGAATTGGAATGATCTTTTTGGAGAACATCTGATCTGAGGTAAGGAATCTATTTTACAAGTCTTGGGATAATCAGAGTTGTATTCGCTGAGCTCTCAGCGTTCGCCCTATGTGTGTGTGTGTGTGTGTGGGCGATGGCTTTGAGGAAATCAGAGAATCGATTTTTCAGATCGCCTATATAGCGTGCATACCTACACATATACTATCGATAATCTAGCGTTTATTTGAAAACGATTCATAAATAGGCCGAAAAATTTCAACGTTTTTGTGTATTCTAGAATATTCCAGTACAGGGCATTTATTATGGAATCTTTTTATTTTCCTTGAAAACGAGGGCTTTTCAAAATGCTATAAAACAAAAATGAACCGATAAAAAAAACAATCCGCTTCGACAATGTTGACTGGAAAACGAGTCATTGATAAGCGATGGGCAGATTAGACACATTTAAAACATAGATTAGGCGTTATTAACGCTAACATTGAAGTGGATGGTGGACATTCAAGCACTAAATCGTGCGCCCCCTGCTGGCACTGAAAGTGTTAAGAGTTGAGACGTTAAACGCTCGTCCTGCCAGATGTATGTTTAGTTTGCAGCAATTCTTTGTCATTGCCGCCATCTTTAGTGTTACATGTTAACGATAGACAGCATTGCTTCAGAGTCCGCCTATTTTGCGACCCGAAATAAGTGCCTGTTTTTTTCCCACAACGGGTCAAATGTATCTAACATTTATGCCCACGTCGCGTTAAATACCGAAATTAACGTCGCGTTAGTGTAGGGCTGGGAGATATGGCCAAAAATGATATCGCGATAACGATAGACAGCATTGCTTCAGAGTCCGCCTATTTTGCTACCCGAAATAAGTGCCTGTTGTTTTTTTCCCCACAACGGGTCAAATGCATCTAACATTTATGCCCACGTCGCGTTAAACACTGAAATTAACGTCGCGTTAGCGTAGGGCTGGGAGATATGGCCAAAAATGATATCGCGATAACGTTAACAAACAAACAAAAATCGAATATATAATTTTTTTTATAAAAAAATATAAAATATTTTACAACAGATGTATGTTTATTTTGCAGCAATTCTTTGTCGTTGCCGCCATCTTTAGTGTTACATCCCCTCACACTCCAGTTCTCAGGCTGCAGCTGGTTTGAAAGCGAAAGTAAACCGGCTTCTCTGCTGGCTGTGGCTCCAGGGGAGTTGAACAGTTCTGGCTCTGCTAGTTTCTTTTCTATCTTTTGGCGCTTTTTTGGTGGACAAACCACCGCACATGTGCACCGTGACTCATGACTGGAGACTAGCTCTGCTAGCATAGCCTACTGTGTACAGACGGTTTCAAACTGTATTTTAAATTAGAAAGCAACCAAAATAAAAGAGAAAAATATATCTCAATTTGGTCAGTATTGTCATTTGGACAAGCAAAGCCATTACTTTAAGTTGCAGGCAAGAAAGACAAGTCTGTCCACTGTCTCTGGTTTTAAAACTGCCCTGTTGCAGGTCAAAAAAATATATATTAGATAATTTTTTCCCCGATATCGATTATTTTCCTCTCCAACCTCTCCCAGAAGCAGTCGCATATCTATCTCCTCTCCCACCCTCCACAGAACACCTCAAGGCCTCTCTCTTATCCGCCTGGAGACGTCCGTACCAGCCCTCTACAGCTCCTTTCCCCAGAGCCTGGATCTGCTCCTCGCTGGAGACGCTCAGCCGTTTTTGACCTTTTTCTTCTTTTCTTTTTACAGCAGAATAACTCGACTCGATTTTTGACCGTAATATGGATCTAATAAGCTGGGCTTTTACAGCGATTGATCGCATATTCTCGACGAGGAGGCAAAATGCGGATGACCCATTATGCCCTCTTGGGAGCTATCAGGCGGGATACACCATAAATTCATACGGGACCTGGCTCGCGATATGCTTTTTCCCGTTGGAGATAAACGACGTTGAGGACGTATATCTTCTAATTGTCATGCTGCTCGGCTTGGGCTCTGTCAGCTGTTGGATCTGGTACTGTCTGAATCTAATTCGGAAGAAGTTGATTCCCTTGGCCAGGGATATGGCCGGGATCAAAGACAACCAAATGGAACTGTTTAAAAGGATCGCTGACCTCAATACCCTGCGGGGGGATGAACAACTGAGCTCCAAGACCATGTTGGAACGGTGCAAAATCTACCACGTAGATGAACAATCGTGCTTGAAGATAATTCTTGAGAGACTTGCTTCTAACCACGCAGAGGAACTGTCGCGGTCTCAGGCCATTCTGGACATCACGTCAGAAATTAGAGACGTGAAAATAAAGATGCCACCGTACCGTGCTAATAGGGGGTATGATGATGGTGACGATGATTAAACTAAATTGACCAAATTTTGACCATATGCAGCAATTTGCCTTAAGCTGCATGTATCACCCCCCCCCCCCCCCCCTTATCCCATTCTGCTGTGAAACCAACCAAGGCCGAGGTCAGCGCGGGGGAGCGATTCCGAGGAGGTGATTCCCGCGAAGAGGGATCGAGCTGTGCCGTCTGGAGGCGATAAGATTGATGAGGCCCCCGCCCCTCCCCCCTCCCTCTACCCCCATTCTCTACCCACCCCTCCCTTCGCGAGTACATCTGGCACCCATGCCTCTCTAGGACGGCTGCCTATGACTCACGTTGGTGGGGGCCCTTAGTCTGCTTCATTACCAAATTCCTGTCTCCCCCATCCCTCCCCTCCCTTCATCCCTCCCTCCCTCCCGTCACTGGCGCGACGATGTCTTGTTTACTACTCGGTGTTGTTGCTGCCGACTATCGCATATGGCGTCGCAGGCCTTCTGTAGATGACATGTGTCAACAAATGTACATGTCTGTTGAATTTATGCTGTGCCGTTGTTACTGTAAAAAATTTAATGATTGTGATGTTGTTATTATTAATGATACGTTGAGCTGTATGTGTGTGTCATTGGAATTTCCCCAAGGGGATTAATAAAGTAATATCTCATCTCATCTCTCATCTCATCTTAAAATATATCGCGATAATTATCGTTATCGTTATATCGCCCAGCCCTAATTTAAACCCAGCCCGCACGGCTCGGATCGTCCCAGAAAAGAAACTACACCACTTCTAACACTTCTAATAGAGTGCAATACCAGCTGGAAGGCGTAGGCGGCGGTATTTGCCCTTTTGCGAGCTCAGACCCATTCCCAATGATAACATCAGGCTGGATGGATATAGCTAATAAAGGAAATAACGATTCAAACCTGACTTATGCGAGAGCATAAATAACTGGGGGCTGATCCATTTAACATTTTATACATATGTCCCAGTTTCAGAAAGGAGACCCTCTGCTCCACAGGGAGCCATCCCACCTCATTGAAGTGACATGGCTCAATATGGGTTCGAGGTGGCAAATTTAGGAGCAATCGTATGGTCTTATTTTGGCTGGTTTGTAGCCTGTGTTTACTTTCCACTGTAACACAACTATACCAGTACGTACATTAGGGCTGGGTGATATATCGAGTATACTCGATGTATCGCGGCTTGTTCTACATGAGATTAGGGATGCACGATAATTATCGGGCCGATATCAGCAATTATGACGTCATCCCGATAAACTCGATAACGTTATTGATAGCTCCGATAACATAATACATTTTTTGGTTAAAAGAAATCCGGTGTGGGTGGATTTGGATGAAGGGCGCTTGTTTTTATTATAGCCTCCTCCCGTTTTGCCAGTACTGTGGTAAAACTGATAGCGTGTGGTTTAGGAACAGGGAGTTTTTCACAAATCCAGCGCTCCCTTTCTTGGCTGTGACGTAGTCACGTTACATTCAGAGACAGACAGTCGATCTGCCAATTACGTCCCACGGCTTGCACCCACCTCTTCTTCTTACCACCAATCAGAAGCTCTCGTTCGTTTATTTACCTCCGGATTGTCAGCCATTACTCTACTCGGAGCTAACGTTATCTCCCCGCCAGCCACATTGACAAGTACCAGCGCTTATACATTACTGGCAAATGTCTTGTTGCACTTGTGGCAACGAGCGTTGTCAGCATTTACTTTAGTAAAATAGACCCAGACTTTTGAACATTTCGTTCTGTCCGCCATTATGAGAGCAGAGCTGTCTGTACTCGGTGTGTGTGTGTGTGTGTGTGAGTGAGTGTGTGTGTGTGTGTGGGAGGGGAAGAGAGGAGAGAGCAGGCAGCCCGCTCCCCGCGCAGGCAGAGACACAGACTAGAGGCAGGAGAGATATAGACAACGGCCAACAAGATTAGTTTGCGACGTTTAAATTCCTCAAAAAAAAACTCTATAATTTCTCGAGTACCGATAGCAGTACCGATGACGTCAGAGCTTATAAATACTAAAAAAAAAGATGTTTTTTTATAAAAAAAAAATATATATATATTATATACAGTTAAAAAAAATATTATAATACAATAAATATCGGTTATCGGTATCGGCTTGAGGAGCATAAAGTTATCAGTATCGGTGTCAAAAAATCAATATCGTGCATCCCTACATGAGATGTAGTAAATTACTATATTGTGAACATCGAGTATATGTTGTCACGTTGCGGCTGTGATGAGACTTGCTTTTGCGCAGAGCTGTCCTCTCATTTCATTATAGACACATGACCAGCGCGGACCTTAAATTACATGCAATTGTAATTTCATTAGACAGACCAGCGCGGACCTTTAATGACATGCAATTTAATTGACACGAGCAATGGGCTAACGTTAGCTGCTAACCAAGTTATCCATGAGGACTATGCTAAGCTAACTAGCATTAGCTGCTAACCCTGGAAAACGCTCAAAGCGGACTCCACAACACTAGTTCCATTCGTGAGGAAAGGGGGTGGGTTATATTGACAACGCTTGACAACAGAAGTTTAAACATAACTTCATATTTATTGGTTATTTGTTTCTTTATATCATCCAGTTTCCATCTCCGTGTGTTAAACTCTTCCTGTTTACATTCGAGTGTGACATCATCACCTACGGCAGCTTAGACCAGTGGTGCCCAACCAGTCGATCGCGATCGACAGGTAGATCGCGGGCTGATTTCAAGTAGATCTCGATTAAAAAAATGTGCGCGTTCTCGCTCTCTCTCTCGCTCTCTCTCTACATTCAATGATTTAAAGTAACCAAACGTTACAGTATAAATACTAACTGGATAGTTGATGATATAAACATTTAATTTCATTATCTGAAATATTCTAAAATCATTAAGTCTGCTATAAGCCATTATCCCTTTGTGTGTGATTATTATTTTCTCACAGTAGTGTGTATATATATATGTGTGTGTGTGTGTTTGGCTAAAGTGGATAGAAAACACAGTACTGTGCAAAAGTCTTAGGCACCCAAGAGTTTTTATATAAATGGTCTTAGATGTAAATAATTTTTTTTATTAGTGTGTCAGTAGACCGGCTTGAATTTCTGCTGTGTCGTCTCCAGACACCAGAAGTGCTGAGTCGTCAGCATACAGTAGGAGTCTGCAGGATACTGCAGACACCATGTCATTAACATATAGTGAAAAGAGCAATGGAGCAAGGATGCTGCCTTGCGGCACCCCACATGTTATTTCATTATATGAAGATGCGACACCATTTATGTTCACAACCTGGGTCCTCCCAGTCAAGTACGACCTGAACCATCTCACAGACCCATCGTCCATCCCACAGGCTTTGAGCTTCTCAAGCAGGATCAGATGGTCAACAGTAGGGGTGGACGGTATAAACGGTATACGGTATAAACGGTATTAATTTGCTCTACGGTATGGATTTTGACTATACCGTGTAACCGGTAGAGTAGCTCTAAAATAGCAATGACGTCATGTAACCACAGCGCGACTATTTCAATCGCATTTGCCCCTAAAAATAGATAGAATTAGTCATAGATAATAGATCTGTGCAAACTGGAAAAAGTTATTTAGGAGGCTTCGCGCAGTGGGCGTGTCAACACGCAATTGTCATTTCATAATAAACACATCACCGCGGCGCACAGCAAGTTTCAATTTCAGTTCCTGGCATTTTTAACCAGTGGAGAAAGGTAAGAGATGTCCCTATCGTTTTTCTTATATGAATTATTCTACGTTAATAAAACATACCTGGTGATCAACTACAGTTTGCTGTAAACATTATGATATGCGTGTAGTGTTATGATAACGACGGCTGCAGCGGGAGCCGGGAGGACGGCGGAAGCAGTGGATTTGCGAATAGCATGCAGCTGCAGAGCCGCAGAGCCAGCGGCGCTTTCAGGTCAGATCCGCTCAACAGCGCCCCCCCCACCCAACAGCTGAAAGCTGTGACCAGACCTGAAAGCGCCGCTGGCTCTGCGGCTCTGCAGCTACATATGCTTCTAGCAAAATCCAGCATCCAGCCCTGCTGTTTGCAATGGGAGCAGCACGGACTCGGGACTTATTTTATTTGGAATATAATGACTTTATACGCAAAAGTAGCCTAGTTTTAAGTTAAAATATTATAAATCGACATGCCTTGAGGATGTCATTCTTTATATAGCCTGCCTATCAGGCAAAAAAAAACGATTCTAACGGAAACACCGATACCGTGATATATACCGTTACCGTCTATGCTTCAAATTATACCGTGATATAAATTTTAGACCATACCGTCCACCCCACGCTTTCTGCAGGTCAATCAGAACCATGCCAGTTTGTTTGCCACAGTCCATCTGGGTTCGAATGCACCCCATTCTCTCCAGTGGAGTCCAAGGGCTTTAGGTGTTAATTGCCCCAGAGAGAGGGGGGCCATGGATTACAATGAATTCTGGGTAGTGTTGTAGTTGTTTTACACTGTAAGGCCCAGTCCACATGATCACAGGTATTTTTGACACCGAGATTTTCAAAAAAATAAACCTCTGTACACACAACAGGTTTAAACTCGCACCGAGTGATGTAATATACATGTAGCTGACAGAAATAGAGAAGAAAGCTAGGTACATGAAACAGACATACTATTAGTGATGCACGATATATCGGTCGCCGATATAATATCGGGTGATATGGCAGTTTTCTTTACACATCGGTATCGGTCCGATATCAAGATAGGGCCGATATGGGCAGATAAAAAATAATAATAATAATAATTTTTTATCTTTTTTTTCTTCCATTTTTACATGTTTTGGCAAATAGTTTCAAAATATCAGTCATTTCTGAAAATAAGTTACAAAAGTAAAAAAAAAAATGCGTTTTGGAAAATAGCTCTTTATTTGATTATCATAAAAAAGTGTTTTCTATACAGAGATATCGACTAGTAAATATCGGTATCGGCCAGAACAGCAATATTAATATCGGTTATCGGTATCGGCCACAATTTTCACATCGGTGCATCACTACATACTATGAAGGAGGACCGAGAGCGACCAGACTTTTAGCTAGACACAACAAAAACTGAACACAATACACACAATAAGGGACACGAACACAAAACAAAATACTAAGAGAACCAGCTGAAATAGAGAAGACATTTGAAGAATACTATAAGAAACTATACACACAACAGATAGCGGCAGGAGAAGAGGAGATAGAGAAATGTTTAGAAAAATTAGGTCTACCATCGATAGGGAAGGAACGAAATATTAAACACAGAGATTACAGAACAGGAAGTGGGGAATGCGATCAGTAAAGCAAAGAACAGTAAGTCACCGGGTACTCGGGTAGCGACGGATTCCCCTCTGAATTCTACAAAACTTTTAGACAATGAACTGAGCCCCATATTAGAAGCAGCATTCAGACACACAATGAAAGAAGGCACAATGCCACTTTCATGGAAAGAAGCCATAATTACTACAATTCCAAAAGAAGGGAAAGATAGAGAACTATGTAGCAGTTTCAGACCAGTGTCAATACTTAATGTAGATTACAAGATGTATACATCAATAATATCAAAAATATTTGAGGCATTTATGACAGATATTATAGATGAAGACCAGACCGGATTCATTAAAGGAAGACAGACACATGATAACATAAGGAAGACGGTGCAGATAGTAGAGGAGATACAAAAAGAAGGAGGAAGTGCAGTATTAATTAGCCTAGATGCAGAAAAAGCATTCGACAGTGTAAACTGGATATTTCTATATAACGTATTGGAGAAATTTGGATTAGACAAAAACGCTATGAAAACAATTAGGGCATTATATAGAGAACCGACAGTGAGGATTAAGGTAAATGGCAGTCTGACGGACAGGATTAATCTAGAGAGAGCTACCAGACAGGGTTGTTGTCTTTCGCCGACGCTCTTCGATGTATTCATCGAACCAGTGGCTCAACTAATTAGACAGACCAAATACATCAAAGGGGTGGAGATGAGGGGAACAGAACATAAATTGGGACTGTTCGCAGATGACCTGATAGTATATATGAGACAACCAGACACAAGCTTTCCGACACTGATGGATCTACTGACTGTCAAGACTTTTGGTTTATTTAATATAAGGATCAGATATGTAAAGGGGTCTAAATAAGTTAACAGGTGTTTGTGATTGGGACTGAGCATGCACAGTTCGCGCAGCTGCCTTTCAAATGGTGGCTGGCTGTCATTCTCACTATAGCACTGACAGGATCACATCGCCCATTGGTAAGTGGACTTTATTAAGGGATTGCAATGTTAACTTGGCTATGTCACATATGTACAATGTAATGTATCACGTTGGCTGCTGGCTGCTAATGCAGCCTGCGGATAATATTTGCATAGTGCACGGTGTTAGTGATGCTGGCTGAATGAATGAACGTTGTGTCTGAATGTTTGCCGCTAGCTTGTGGGTCAACTTATCGGCCGATACCGATACCTGAACGATACATCGGTGCACCCCTAATATCCGCTAAATGAACGTAATTGAGAACGCGTTCATTCTCAGCGCTGTATAACGGCGTTCAAACGTGCGTTCATTTTCAGCACTCTATTATAACGGCGTTCAAAGATGTGCCAGATTTCATATGCATTTCAGCCGAAAACCCAGTTAAAACACACTGTAAACAGGCTTCAAATTTATGCGGAAAACCACCCACCCGATCTGGCAACGCGCCTGTCACCCCTGGCTACGTCATCAGACTCCTCACAACAAGCAGTGGAACAGCGGAATTGGCGAGCAGAAGCCGAGAGCTGCAGCAGCACTCGCTCAGAGTCAGACTCTACCTCTAGACGTCGGCGTATGAGCATTTAAAAGAGTTTAACGTTAAAGTCAGTACTGACTCAGATGGAAACAATCTAACGTTTGTCTGTAAACTTTGTCAACCCGGTTTGAAAAAGCAAGTCCGTACATCGACGTCGACAGCGACATTGAGAATATGCAAACGTCCTGTTTTAGTTTTCATAATAAAAGACAATTCAAGCAAAGTTTTTCCTCATGTTTTTGAAAATATACTATAGAGATGAAAGCTGCAGCTGCTACTAGTGTGGACTGAATGGGCGGCAGCAAAGCGTTATGGAAATGCCAGTATTCCAATTGCTGTCTGTGGTTCAATCATTTTTACAAATAATAGCTTGCAGCAACGTATTGAAAAAAGAACTAACAAAATGGGCCGTTCAATATCTCCTTTATGTTCGAAATGTCAAACAGACCTGGGTACCTACAGTCTATCACTACTTTTGGGAATCTAAGTGTTTATCCAGGTTCTGGGGCCAAGTGATTGATTGATTGATTGATTGAACACTTTATTAACAGATTGCAGAATGGGTACAGTACAGACAGCTCAGTCATATATGTTATGATGAATTGAAAATGAGGGACCCTGATGTAAACAAGACGAAAGTCTTTCTCTGGTCTGCATCCCCTTAATAATATTGAGCTGTACTGTACCCATTCTGCAATCTGTTAATAAACTTTTCAATCAATCAATCAATCAAACATACAATTGTTAACACATTAACTGCCACGCTTATATCCATCAATGTATGATCACTGCCACCAGTCTAAGCCTATGGAGATGTTCACCTTCTTTGCAGGGCTATAACTTTTTAAATTGTATTGACATTACTATGGCCCATTCAACATCGATTAGCTATCGTTCAGGATGTAGGAACGTTATACTTTTTCATTCATATATTCATACGAAAATAACGTCTAGAATATAAGTATGTTTTTATCGTTTTCTGCAGTAATTCCTAGAACGCTAGTTATCGGCCTAAACGCATAATATAGATTGCAGTTTATTCGCGATCCACGCTATATTAAAAAATCCAACTGAATACGATCCTAAACGTTATGACTCATCATGCGCAGATGAACGGAGGGGGGGGGGGGGGTCGTTTATAATTCCGTGATCGTCGTTAAATGCTTTATGTAGTATGGGTGATATATAGATCAGAGCAGTTTGCATGGATAATAATAAACAAACAGGCTGAAAGTAACGTCAACATCCTCTTACCGTTGGGCGATGAGACTGGAGCAAAAAGATCCCAGTTATTTGATGGGGAACGAGTCGATCCATTTCCGGTTTGTATAATAATAATACACGCCCAAATCATGTCGATTATTGAGTTATGGCAGCGATCGCTACACATGGACGTGTGTATACAGTCCCGCAACGATATGCGAGTGGCCGGACGCATTTCGGAAACGCACGAGATCCAACCGTCCATTTCCGGTTTGGCAACTTGCCGATCATCCACCAGGGGGCAGTATTGAAGCGTTGCAGAGTTGTGCCGGCTCACACTGCATCGGACCAGGCTCCGTGAGGGAAATATGAATAACATGGCGAAAAAATTAAATATGATCTCAATAACGTCTTACGCCGTGGATTGGCAGAATTCGCATGAACTTGAAACCCGTCGTACAATGTTTATGGCGCAGGATGTGTTAAGGGGATGCAGACCAGAGAAAGACTTTTGTCTGTTTACATCAGGGTCCCCCATTTTCAATTCATCATAACATATATGACATACATGACATAGATAGACAGTACTGCTACTAGGGATGCCCCGATCGATCGGCCACCGATCGTTATCGGCCGATAATTAGTATAAATATGCGATCGGGGAATTCCGATAATTAGTCATATTCGCCGATCGCGGAAACTGATCAAGTGGATATCTCACTCGCTTGTCTCAGACGCACAGGACCTGCAAACTAGGGCTGGGCGATATGACGATATTATATAAATATCGGGTACAGTTCATTAACGATACACTTTTTAAACGTATCGTGGATATCGTGATGTTTTGCCCAAGAGGATTGTGCCGCGTCAATCTGGTCCACACGTTGAAACTTTTGAACAGCGCCGCCCCACACACACACTACTGCATCAAAGTTACTACTTATGATAACAAAGGCATTCGTTTTGTGGCATTAACGTTATATAGTTACATGTTCAATAACATCAGCATATTTACATAGCACCGTCCGAGGTCGACCTAGATATAGCAAGCATTAGTCGTTCATATCTCAGCCCGTGCTGACTCAGTTGTGCCCATTCTGCGGTCTGTTAATAAAGTTTTCAATCAGACAGATGTATGGAAAGGCTTTTATTATAACATCCGTTGCAGTAAAATCATTATGCCTCCAGTCGTTTAGTCATCCTGCGTAGCTAAAAGCTAAACGTCGGCCGCGGGGAGCTACTGCTACCATTGTTGTTGTCATTGAGCTCTCCAATGGCGGAAGTAAAAAATTAATACGCGCTTGCCGATTGGTGCTAAGAACAGCAGGGCGGGTGCAAGCGGTGTGACGTAATTGGCAGACTCGACTGTCAATCAAAATGATTCTGTTTGCCGTCTGAATGAATGAAAACGTTATTAACAGATTGCAGCATGGGTACAATACAGTACAGCTCAATACAACAACAGTGGACTGGAGGATGCAGACCAGAGAAAGACTTTCGTCTTGTTTACATCAGGGTCCCCCATTTTAAATTCATCATATTTCATATCTAAATCATATAATATCTCATTGCTAAATATATGCAATATATAATCTAATAATCCAATAATCTAAATCTAATATATAATATAAAAATGCTAAATGCATGGGTATTTTATTTTGTCTTTAATCTTAGCTTGCAAACTCAAATACTGTCTTGGTAAGCCTCATAATGAATTGTTTGGGGAAAAAAAGAAAAACATCGTGATGCGTATCGTGTATCGCCGAAAGGTCAGAAAATATCGTGATATCATATTTAGGCCATATCGCCCAGCCCTACTGCAAACTGCTCCTCCTCCCTAGCCCCGCCCGTACCCGTGTAGAGTTTGTAAACACAGCCTCTGCTGAGTCTACTAGATAGTGCATTCGACCTGAGCTAACGTTAGCTACCTAGCTATCGTTACTGTTTAAACAAAATTACCCAGTCAACTATTCACTTTTAGTAGGCATTGTCTAACGGTATTTAGCCGGCTAGCTACCGATAGCTCCTGATATCAACAAATGCTCCAGCAAGTCTTGTAGTGCATGTTGATACCTCCGTTAGCTCGCGTTAGCTCGCGTTAGCTGACGTTAATTCACTGTTCAAAACGAAATGTCCGATTGAACTAAATAGTTGTCTTAACGTCATCTAGCCGGCTAGCAGTAGCTACAGATAGCTCCTGATATCAATGTCTTATAACATTGATTGAATGCGTATTCGAGCTGAGGGCTTGCTGAATGTTAAATGACCAAAGCATAACGTTACCAATAGGGTCCCGCTGCAGCGCCGGAGAATCCTTTTTGGTAGCTGGAGCCTACTAGAGTACACACAGACAGTGGAGCTGTTTGCAGATAGCGAACTGTTTGACTTGTTGCGTGGTGGCGATGTCTCGCAGATAATACAAGTACAAGTCTAATTATATAATATATATATTTTAGTAAAAAAAAAAAAAAATTATATAAAATAATTTTTAATTTCTTTTTAATCAAAAACGATCGGTATCGGATCGGTATCGGCCGATATGGCTCACGACGATCGGTGATCGGTGATCGGTGGCAAAAAACGTGATCGGGGCATCCCTAACTGCTACATCTATACCAGACCTGGGCATTGTACGGCCCGCGGGCCAAGTACGGCCCGCGGGATGATTCTGACCGGCCCGCAAAAGATTACATGATAATAAAAAATTAAAATTAAAAAAAAATTATATAATTTTAATTTTATTTTTTTAAATTTTTTATTTTCACGTCAACGTTCACACACACAATATACGCTTACCTAGGATTTTACTTGATTCAACAACAAAGCAGTCAGGGCAATGGCAAGCCAAAAACTGTCGAAAGTGTGGTTATTTTTTTTTCACAACTGCGGTAGATAGATTACATTTTTTTTTTTTGCAATTAATTTCAAGGCAACTAGGCAGCAACAATCTCGAACACATGAAAACCCTGAAAAAAGTCAAACCATCAGCTGATCACCGGCACAGGTACTCATCCATGTTAGGAGCACTGCATGATGAATTTAAGGCGTTTTCAAGATTTCAAAAAGGTTGAGGATGAAATGCAGCTCGTTTCCTCTCCCTTTACCTGCAGTGTTGATAGTGCACCCACTGATGTTCAGCTTGAACTCATTGACCTGCAGTCTGATTCACTACTGAAAGAGCACTTTAAGTCAGCCTCACTGCTAGAGTTCTACTCTGCTCTCAAGGAGGATAACTTTCCAAACATGAGGAGACATGCTCAGAAGATGTTGGTACTCTTTGGATCCACATATATATGTGAACAGACATTCTCAGTCATGAAGTTTACCAAATCCAGGTACAGATCCTCTCTCACTGATGAACATCTGTCAGCTGTGCTTCGCATCTCCACCTCAGACATTCAACCTGACTTTGATGGACTTGTTAAAGCTCAAAAGAGACTGGATTTTGCACACTGAATGAAAAAAAAAGAACTGAAGAACACTAAAATGTGGAAATATAACAAGTGAAATGGGACACTTGACCCTTTTCTTTTTTTCTGCACAGTAAAAAAAGAACTGAAGAACACTAACATGTGGAAATATGAATTGGGACACATTCTTTTTTTTGCACAGTTCTGAAAACATTAAATATTTAATATAGGCATGTAAAGTCAAAAAGGCTACAAAACTGGGACACTTTTCTTTACACAGTTACACAGTTCAGTGACATGTCTTGTTTATTTTGGCTACAAAGATGATGTGATGTCTTTAGAAAGCTAAGAAGATCCTTGTTTCAATAGTATATGAAACTAAAAATGCCCTTTGTTATTAACACTTTGGATGCCACGTCACGAGTATTCTCCTTTTTTTTTTTTATTAGCGATCTGAAATCATATTGGATCACGCGAGCCTACCGTTGGAGATCCAGGGACCGCCAGCGCTCAGATGTGAAAAAAGCACCCCCTATCATCTCCCAGATGGTAAATCACCCTTTTGGAATGGACTCAATGAAAGTGAATGGGAGAACGGATTTCTGACTCCACATTTTACTTCTCGCTGATGCAGCCGGGGTCTACCAGAGTTAATTCTGGAGCCTCTGAGCCACGGCGAATATGGGTTATACTGTACACACGATGGATCAATACAATTATCGATTTTTTTGAATGGCGATCGGAAAATGGAATAAACCATTTGGATACCATCTGACCTCAGGTAAGGAATCTATGTTATCAGTGTTAGGATAATCAGACTCGTTTTCACGGATATATAAGCGTTTATGTGATATGAGATATGGCTGTTTTGACTGTAAAAGCCATGAGGAAATAAGAGCAGCGATTATCAGCGCGCGGCACGAGCGTGCGTGCGCACACATATACTATCGATCATCTAGCGTTTATTTGAAAACGATTCATAAATAGGCCGACAAATGACAACGTTCTGGAATATTCCAGTAAAAGGCGATTATCATAGGCATGGGTTGTTTTTTCCGCAAAAACTGGTGATTTTCAAAATGCTATCAAACTGAAATGAAGCGATAAAAAAACAATCTGCCTTGACAATGTTGACTGGAAAATGATTATTTGATAAGCGACGGGCAGATTAGACACATAGCCATAATTTAAAACATAGATTAGGTGGGCGGTCAGGTGGCGTAACGGAGATTGCGTTTGTCACCAAACCCCGGAGCGGCTGGATTCGCCTGTTAGAATCCAGCTCACAGCTCCGGGGTTGTCACCAGCTTGGCTGGCCGTTCACACTAATACAATTGGCAGTATTAGAGGGTGGGAGAAGCTGGCGGGGTGGGTCCGGGTCGTTGTAAACAGCGACTCCTACAGTTCGGCCGGGGCACCTGCTAAGCGCGGATAGGACCTGAGTGGGATAGTGTGATCCTTCGACACGCTACGCCCTCTCAGTGAGAATCCGCGCTGCCAGGTGAAAAGAAGCGGTTGATTGGCTGGACGTGTGTCGGAGGAAGCACGTGGTAGCCTCCACTCTCCCAGACCGACTGTGGGGGGTAAGTGCGCAGCGACCAGGAAGGGGATTGGGAATTGGCATAACGACTAACATTGGGATGGGAGAAAATCGGAGGAAAATGGAGGGGGAAAATAAAGGGGGGGGGTCAATTATATATATATAAAAAAAAAAAAAAAAGATTAGGCGATATTAATGTTGACATTGGAGTGGATGATGGCATTCCAGCCGGTAAAAAGGAAAACACGGCTGGCGCTCAAGTGTTAATGTGACTGAAAATGAGTTAAATGTTTCACATTTTGTTTATCATTTTGGAAATTCTAATTTGAATAAATTATATCTTTGAAAGCTAACCTCACCTTTTAATTGCCAAATAATAACATACACTCTTACCAGCGGTCAAAACAATGCCATTTACTGCTTTTTATATAGAAATAAAATGTATATTATGCATAATTGAGTTCGGAATTTTGGCCCGGCCCTCCAAAATATTTTCAGTTGCTCATTTGGCCCCCTGGGAAAAATAATTGCCCACCCCTGATGTATACATTTATGACATACCAGATTTGCAAATACAGTACTGTTTGTGATACAAAAAAAGGAGGGGTGACACCCTTTACAATTCAAACTATTTGATAAACTTCTACTTTCAGCCCGGAAATGCATTCTGATAAACTGGATTAAGGATAAGCCTCCATTTTTACAAATGTGGTATAGAGAGATCTTCGGTGTGCTACCCCATGAAAGACACTGTGCAATGCATAGAGGCAACAACGCTTCTTTTCAGGAGGTGTGGGCCCCACTATTAGACCATTTTCCTGCTGAAATTTCTCGGATCCTTCTAAAGGCCCAGTGCCCCATTGTATGGACAGACCTAGGATAGAAAAAAAAAATTTATGTCTACATGTGAATGGGCTTGAGGCAAGTGCAATAGTGTACAGTGCCTGTCTTGGTTTACTTTCCTTTTTGCTTTTTTTTTTTGTTTTGTTTTTGCTTGCTTATGGTGTGGATGATGGCATAGAGATGAACTGGAGGACCCCCCCCCCCTGTCCCAATGTGTGTTTTTGTAATGTAAGTAACTGTACGTGAAAAATCTATAAAAAAAATTAAAAATTAAAAAAGAACTAAAAAGAACTAAATTAGTTCATTTTTGAAACCATGAACTTTAGTTAAAAAATTTGAATTATGAACTATGAACTGAACTAGTTCACTGAGCCTACTCAACTGCTAATTTTTGCTCAACTGCAAAAATGTATGCCTACTTATGTATTAGCCTACAGGGAAAAACACATTCACAACAGGCAGCAACGTTTATTTTCAGCCAAGTATGGTAATAAGGTAACTATTAGGATATATATGGTATGGATTACTTACTCTTTTGTGACTTATACTTTATTGAGTTCTTGTTTTCTTTTTGCACACAGTACTTCAGGACAATACAATGAATGACATATCTTTTGCATCAATATGGGTCAGTCCTGAAGGACAACACAGACACCTAGACCACTAACGTCTAGGCTACAATGACACCCCCCATATGGGGGGAAGACAGAGAAAAAAAGAAAAAAAGTAAAATAAAAATAAACACAAACGAAAAATTCTAAAACAAAAAAAAACCTATACCAGAAAATAAAATGGAAAGTAATAACTTACTTACTCTTAATAACTTATTACTATCTGTGGTAGCTCTAGTCTCCACCTACAAATTGTTTTTGTGCTGTCCATTGCTCATGCACCTTCACGTGGTAGGCACATTAACGATAGGTTTATGAATATAGTTCTATGAATACTAGTGACGCTCAGCGTCATCTGCACTAACCTCACTTCGTGCATATGCACTGAATAAAAATGTACCTTTACATACCAACATTCATCTGGCCACACCCCTATCCGCTACCCTCATAAGCAGGTGTGTGGCCCCACACTCGCCTCCTTCCCAATCTTTCACCACAAGGCAAGATCAAAGGCCGCAGTGGCGTCCAGACGCTGAGCATCACTAGTATTCATAGAACTACGGTTATATTCATAACCTATCGTTCTATATCATCCTAGCTTCCGCTCAGCGTCATCTGCACAACGGGAGCTGAGCGGGAGCTTGAAGCTCGACAAATGTACCCCACTGAGGCCCTCCACAACCATCAGAACCGGGGAGGACCGAGCCCCCCGACCCTCCCTAATGGAGGACACCCTCCCTATTGGAGGACGGGAGGGAGACGGATCCGACCGTGCGAAGAGGAACTCGAGCAACTCAACGCACAGGGTGAGTAGATCGTGGCTTGACCCCACGACTACGCACACGCACAACCCGCATGCCACCAGGGAACGAACGGAAGGAACAAACCTCGTTACCGCCCCCAAAATCACGGGGTCAAGAGCAAACTCAACCCCGTGGCAAGGCCGTAGCAGCGGAGCGCGAAGGAAGACCCAGACCCACTGAAGGGACTGGATGCCCCGGAAAAAAAGAGCCCGGAGAGGTCAACGACGTCACAGCATCAAGACCTCACCAGGCGGTCACTAGTGACACCGCCCCCCACATCGCCAGCGTATTCGGACAGGGCCCATCAAGAGCGGGCCCTTCCCCCCACTAGCACGCCGCCTGGCACACTGACCCTGGCACACTCAGGCAGTCAGCATGGCTGTAACTCGAAGCACTCAAGAGGCTACACTACAGCGGGAGCAGGCAGCGCACCGGGGAGACAACCTCCAGAAGGGGTCGATCCCTCAATCCAGGCAGCAGGCATTTGACCCGAGCCTGGAGCACTGCGGACGAGACAGGCGCCAAAGGGGTCAACTTAAAACAGCACCCCCGGCGGAAGGGGCATATGCTGGCATTGTTGCGCACCATGACAAAGCCTCCACCAAAAAACCCAGACCCAGAGGGGCCGAGGCAGAGAAGGCTGACACGATTGGCAGATGTCATGAACGTGCAGGGGCACACTCAACCGGGTAACCCGGGAGTTGACTCCGCTCCAACACACCAGGGAATCAACCACCCTCTTGGTACCACATGCGGTGGTTGTTCCTATAACCCCTCAAGAAAAAACTCCAAAACACACCTGCGGGTATACACTGGCTATACCGCAGTACAAGTGTTTCAGTTTTCGAAACGGGGTTATCCCAGGCCTACGGGTCGACGAAACACAACTTCGGACCGGGCCCGGCGGCCCGGGAAGCACACAGGGATGCCAGAGGAGGTCCATAAGACCACCCCAACAGCCCCCTCTTCGCCATGGGTAAGAGAGGGGCGAAAAGAATGGAAAACCAGCCCCTTCATGATAGCGCAGGGTACAACATGTAACCAACAAAGGGTCTCCATAACGCCCAACCCTGTGACACCCGGGCCGACCCGGCATTTTTCCCCCTGAAAAAAGCACAAGTCCCTCAGGGTACCAGAACAAAAGATCTGCGTCCCCGGCGGACAACGGGTTAACTGACCTGGACCAGCGTGACCAGACTCAGTCCCGTGCCCTAATCACGCCGACATCCCCACTCCAAGAGAGGGGGTAGGTACGCGTGTCGATCTAAAACATGAAAAGAGGGCGCCACCCAGACTGTCCCATTCGTACCGCGCTCAGTGGCCCACCCCAAGGGCGTGAGACCCCTCTACCTATGTTTTGATCTATTCCGTTAACATCCCCCAGATATGAACGAGAATTCGTCGAGACCTAGTAACAGGTGCTCGGAAGAGAAAACCTCCATCCCAGTTGCCCTATAAAAACGCTGTTTTAATAACGAGCAACCAAGGCGTACCAGCCTCATGCGTGATTCTTATCAGAAACACCCCGAGCCAGCACTATGTACGCGTCGAGACCCAAACACATCAATGGATAGTCTAACAAGACACCAGACATTGTTCCTCCAAGTCGCCTGGAAGAACGACAAGGAGCCGTCATGCTTCATGTTCTTTCCTCTTTTTATTAAAAAAGAAAGAAACACCGACTGACATGAATCCCACGTGACGCGGCTGAGGGTAAAAATTAGGGCTGGGCGATATGACCAAAAACGTTATCGCGATAAAATTATAAAATTATTTTCATATAATTCGATATCGATAATTATCGTCGATATAATGTCTGTCAAGTTTAATTAACTTCTTATGCTGCTGCGAATGTCTCAAGTCGAGTTGATGTCGTCATCAGTCCGCGCACGTTAACAGTAGCCGACAAGCGGAGCAACTCATGACAATAAATATGACACTAAAACTCTTCCGCCACAATATATTGAAATGACGTCCACTGTATACCCCACCCACACTACTTAAACGTGGCCTCAGAATTCAAAACACACACATACTCGGCACGTAAATATATAAAACAACGCCGTGCAAGCTAATTAGCCTAGCAAGCCTTGTTGTTGAGTGAGTCCTAGTACCTCTGGGTCTCCTTCCGGATCTCGTTCGCTCTCGGCCATCTCCTTCACTGATTGGTTGTTAGCTGTTGTGCATATGCACGTCACGTCATCACGTAACGTTGGTTGTTGTTAGTGGGTGTGCTGAGCCGAGGCTGAACGGAGCCAAGCTTGGAAATCGATATATCGAAACTTTGCGACCACGTTTCATGTTTATTTCGAGGAAATCATTTATCGCGATAGTTATCGTTATCGTTTTATCGCCCAGCCCTAGTAAAAATAGTTTTCATTTTTACATCCCGCCACCCTCACCACAGGGAGGAGACGGGAATCCTCAGAGAGACTTCCCACGTGATCCATGAATTGAAAAGTCACGGTAACATTGAGCCATGTGACCAACGGACTCAAGTTACACGTATATCGAGCGTAGCAGAACACCAAGTTCCTACGCTCTGCCCCGACAACTTGACAATGACAGAACCACACATGGGTCTGAAAAAACTCACGGAAGCCGCCGTCCAATAGAAACGTGCCCAGTGACGTATTCTATGACGGGGGGAAACCCATGACTCAACTGCCCGTGATAGGTGCGGAGTCAGGGAACCCCCCCCCCCCGTGCCAAGCTGCCTAACAGCTTGGCCGGACAGAATGAAAAAGAGGGTAAAAAAAAACGACCAATCAGAAGAGGGTAGGAGGGGTTTATCCGGTACCCCCTCGCAAGCCCAACCCTCGAATACGACAACAACAAATAGCCATCTGATACCTAAAGTAGCCAGTATGCTAATGAACAGCGCAAAGCTAACTCAATGCACGCTAGCCACAGACAAGTCTGTGACCAGGGTTTATAACAAGGCCAAAGTTTTTGTATGTGTGAACCCGACACCCGTGTTTATGTTGCAAGACACAGAAGATTTGATAGAGAGAGAGAGCGGCCTGAACCGCGGTACCTTTACACACACGAGCATTACTGCAGACCAACACAACAGTGTTGCGGCTCAATATCACTGTTTAAGCAACAGAGCACACAACTAACCTCTACCTTTATGTGAAGACCTAATCTTCAGGTTGAGGCAGAACAAATCTTTTTCAACCAAGTGTAAGCTGCAGGCCTTGCTTAAGCTCTATAACATGAAATGTAGCGACCAACAAGACTATAAGTCTAGCCCTCCTATCAAACCCACACTAGCGAAAGGTTCACACATCGTATCCCCATCATATGTAGTGAACACACAGTTTGTAACAAAAACAGTCCCTCCCAGAAGGGACCTTTTATTTAACAAAATCATATGGTGGGCCGGGAAGGGAACATGGAGGACCAACAGAGGGAAAAATCACTAGCGACGCCTGCCACAAGCCGCTCGGGACTTGCCACCCCGGGGAGCCCCGGAGGGACGGTAAAGGACTGGAGGCTGGTCACGACGATCCCTACCGTCACCTCCGAGCGTGGATGGGCCGGCTGCAGTGGCAGAGGCGCCCTCTCTCCTCCTGGCCTTCTTCGCTGAAGAGCCAGCAGTGGCGGTGGTAGCAGTGGTGGCTTCGGCGACGGAACCTCGACAACGAGCCTTCCGTCTGACTCCACCGGCGACATCGGGCGGGGGGAAATGAGGCTGGAGCACGGAACGCTCCTCCTGCATCTCCCTGCAGGTTGAGGTCATCAGCTGCAACGCCGACCCGAAGAGCCCAGCATCGGAGAGGGGTGCCGTCAGAAGTGGAGTCCTCTTCCTTTCCGGCACACGCGCCTGCTCCAGCCAAAGGTGGCGCTGGGCTAGAGTGGCCAGGGCGCGTACTTTCCCAGCGGCGCCGGCCTGCAGCTGGATCAGATGCAGGATGGCTCCTGCCGCCTGGGCGAGCTGATCACGTTGCACTTCGGTCAGCTCCGTACCGCCCGTCATTATCCCGGACATAAATCTCGCCAGCTGCGCGATGTTAGACGTGGCAGCCAGAGATTGAGTCGCGGAGATGAATGACTGGTCACTCCAGTAAGCCAACCGCCTCGCCGATTTCCCTTGGGGAACCGGCTTCCGTAACGGCTCCCACACCACCTCAGGACAAAGGAGAGCTGCCATCGGCCTATCAAGCCGAGGCACCCCCTCCTTCATACCATCTACCAAGCCCACCACCCTCGTGACTCGCACGTAGGCGGGGGTGAGGCCCGTGATGTGGGAGACCACCTGTCCCTGATGGACGTAGGCCTCCATCGAGGGGAAAAATGGGCAGACAACGCCCGTCTCTCTCACAGGACGACGTTGCCATAGATGACCTATGAGATCATCAGGGACAGGAACAGGCAGTGGCTGCGGCAGCGGCACGCCGTTTGCGACTGCCGCCGCCGCCATGAGCTCGGGGAACAAAGCATGCAGTTCCCCCTGCATACTTTCCCCCACCGAGCTCGCGTCCCTCACATGCGGCAGACTACTGGTTGCAGAGCCACATTCCGATGTGGCTGATAGCAGGGCATCCCGCCGCTGAGTCGGAGGTTCTAACCCAACATCAGCGTACGAGGGACCCCAAGGAGACCTATCACCCCCCGCCAGTGTAACCTGGACGGGAGGCGGACATGCCTCCACTAGAGATGTTCCGATACCATTTTTTCCTTTCCGATCCGATTCCGATACCTAAGCTTTGGGTATCGGCCGATACCGATACTTATCCGATACCAGTGCATACATAAAAAAAAAAAACGATATTATATACATTTTTTATAAATATAATTTTATTTTATTTTTTAACAAATACTGTTTTATATATACTGTTTTTTAGTCATAACTAGAAAGTAATGGTATTTATTCAACAACAGGTGATTGTATAGATTTGTATTAGTATCATTAATCAATGAGTATGGGGCTTCAGCACTGCAGATATACCCTACTCCAATGATCCACACGGACATTATACGTTGCTGCACTCGCTACCCACTGGCTCTGCAGATATACCCTACTCAGTCTGTCTACAAGGCTCCGTTCAGTAGCAGTCGGATCTGTTGTGATTTTTGCACAATAAATATTCAACATTCTCTTTTGAGACTCCGCCTCAGACTCTTATCATTTGGCACTAAAAGCTAAACATTGTCGCCGATATGGCTGTCCGCAACATGTCATTAATTGTGTACGCGACGTGCAATTGTGCAATGACGACGTTACCGGTAGCTAGCATGAGCTACCGGTATATGGGAAGACCATAGAAGACTGTAACGTTACTGGTGACATTGTGATTTAACTTGGAATACTCCTTTGCCAACTTGCTGTACTTTGCTTGCAGGTCTGCAGCCATTATTGCTGGATTATATGAATAGCGCCAACTTTAGCCAAGGTAATGTTAAAGCTAGCTTTCGGTTAGCTGTTCAATGCTAATAACACCAGCCACCAAGCGAACCCATGAGCTCCCCGTCAACACCGCTCTGTCGGGACGATGACATTTAAGAAAGTATCTGCTGTTAAAATGACAAATGGCATTGACACTTTAATCGATTAAGCACACGTTTGTTTTATAATGCTTACTCAACAGACCACAGTGTTGTTGATAAATTACGTCATATGGTATCGGAGCACAGCATTAGAGGGTACTCGCCGATACCGATACCAGCATTTTAGCCAGTATCGGCGGCTTTTCCGATACTGGTATCGGTATCGGAACAACTCTAGCCTCCACCAGGGCGTCAAACAAGAACCTGTCTGCCTCTACCATGTAGTCCTCTGTTTCCATCGGCCACGGAGAAGCAGACGCATCCTCATCCGGCTCCAGCAACTCCCCAAAACCAGGCTGTTCGCGTCTACAAGCCACCACCTTACGATGGGAGCGAGCAGACGCAAAAAGTTTGCGTCTCAAATCCTCCGCCACCAGAGGAGCCGGCCGCCGAAACAGCGGACGACTCTCCGGCGGCAAAGGAACCAGAGCAGGAACCAGGCCATCTCACAGGAGACGGCGCTGGTGTACCAGCTCCTTGGAGAGGCAAACTACCTATCGGACGCCTACCGAGCGCGGATGCCGACCACGACAGTGCCGTCAACCCCGCTCCAAGACGTACGACAGAGGAGGAAATGGAGAACAGCTGGTGAAGGGTAACGTTGCTAGCGCGACCCTCCGAGGTAAACATTATGACTTAGCTTTTTTCTTTGTAAAAGTATGAGAGAAAGAAAAAAGCAAGAAAAAATTTAAACACGTAACTCAACTTTCTTCAGCTTAACACTTTCTCCGCCAAGGACGCCTAAACTCGTCATTCCCCGCCATGCTCATTCTGCCAATGACGCCGTAACACGTCATTGAGATCAATATTTAAAAAATCTGTGATCGCAATCATATTTCTCCCCCGGAGACTTGAGATCTACTATTGATCCCCTCTCAACTCTCCAACGGTTCAAGAGTGCCATCTGGTGGCCGATCGGCGGATCGCCCAAACCGGAAACCGGAAACGGAAACTGGTGCTCATCCAAATTCGGTCCGATCACTCGCTATAGGTCCCGGGACTCGAGCGCGACACAATGGATAGCGATCCGTTACCAATAACTCGATAAACAACATGATTTGGATGTATATACTATTATACAACCTGGAGATGGATCGCATATTTCAACATCCCATAATAGGAATATTTTTGCTCCACGCTCATCGCCCCGAGGAGACTGGGGTACGTTTCAACGTCTTTTTTTACCGTGTTCGATACTAACTGCTCTAATGATCATACCACCCACACTAGATGAATCATCTAACGTTGGCCACGGAATTATAAACGACCCCCCCCCCATCCGGTCAACATCAGATGATAAGTAGTAACTTCTAGAAGCACGTCCATTTGAATTTTTTTTATCTCGCACCGATCGCTATCAAGCTGTATTTGATCATCAATATAATGCATTTAGGGCTATAAATCACGTTCTGGAGAATGCTGCAGAAAACGCTAAAAACATATTTATACTTTAGACCGTATTTTAGTATGAATATGTGAATGAAAAAGTATAACGTTCCCACATCCTGAACGATAGATAATTGACGTTGAATGGGCCATAGTAATGTCAATTTAGCAATACAATTTAAAAAGTTATAGCCCTGCAAAGAAGGGGAACTTCTCCATAGACGAATAGAGCTGGCAGAGGACGGTATAATGATGTACATAAGCCTGGCAAAGAAAGTGTTAATAACCTCGTCAAGTGATTGGTATACAGGCACTTCCTTGTGGTAAAAGTGAAGAAGGAGGCGAGTGTGGGGCCACACACCTGCTTATGAGGGTAGCGGATAGGGGTGTGGCCAGACGAATGTTGGTATGTAAAGGTACATTGTGAATTTTTATTCAGTGCATATGCACGAAGTGAGGTTAGTGCAGATGACGCTGAGCGGAAGCTAGTATGATATAGAACTGTATGTCAAACTCCCCAAACAAACACACCATTGATTTAATTGCCATATAAATCACATACAAAGATCTAACTATTACTCCTCTCTGAACATGAATATAAAACAAGAAGGTGATCTATTATTAACTGTGTAAACCGTATGCAATATTCATCATTGATATTTGAATACTTGAAATCTGTATGAACTGAGTAGTTAGTATCAAATGAAATAAGATGGAACAGCTCAATGCATTCATTGAATAAACAACTATTTGCTCATTACCAGTATGGTATTGTTTAAATTGTACAGCTTTTTGCACATCTTTGTCAGGGAATTCCAACAATTCTGGACCTGAATGTACCAGTTAATTGTAATCATCTCTCTCTCCTTATATCTAGTCAAGCCAGGTTGTGGAGGAGAGAGACAGGGATGAACAGGCTATAGACTACTTTGCCAATCCTGAGCCTGCTATGATGCAGGTGTTTTTACATCACCACCCAAAACAAGATTCAGCCAAGAGCGAGTGAGTACACTGGTCCACTTGTCCATGGGACTTACTACCCAGCTTTGTAGTGGGTTGGGGGAATAGTACAGTAGGTACACATATTTAAGGGGAATGCAAGGACGGTGTACTGGTGGGTGGTGTCCGACCGATTATAGTGGGCCGGTCTGGGCCAAAAAAATAAATGGACCTCCCTAATTTCTAAACCCTGGCTACGGCCCTGCCTGCGACACGGGTCAAAGTCAGTTGTTTATTTATTTATGTTTTACTGTTTGCATACGAGGTGGTCCGCAAATGTTCTTGATAACAATCTAGTGGTCCGCATAAAACAGAAGTTTGGGAACCACTGAGACAATCTCTAAATATGTGTTCTAATCTATGCTACGTATACAGTACTGCATATCTGTATGTCATGTCATAAATGTCATGATATATATCTGTATATCTGTATGTTGTGTATGTCATAAATGTCATCATGAATTGAAAATGGGGGACCCTGATGTAAACAAGACGGAAGTCTCTCTGGTCTGCCTCCCCTTAACAATTGTGTGTATTGAGCCGTACTGTATTGTACCCATTCTGCAATCTGTTAATAAAATCTTCAATCAATCAATGGCCTGGGCGGACAGAGCATAACTATATATATATAACTATATATATATAACAGCAATATATAATCAATTTCAGACAGAACGCATGCAATAAGTTATAATAATTATTATTATTATTATTATTGAAAAGTTCTGTATTTTTAAAGTGGCATTTGGGGGCAATTTGGGGGTATGCTTTTTTATTTTATTTTTATTTTGGGTAAGAATTTCTTATTTCGGTAAGAGTGCTCTCGACCACTCTTATAATTTGTTCTTGGCTGAGAAAAAAGAAACAATAAGAAAACTTTGCTGAATCCCAGGTAAGAACAAAGTAAGAGGAAATGCTAGTTAAGAACAAAATCTGTTTCCTATATCGCTTCATGCATGAGGCCCATTGTGAATACCCCCTCCCCCTAAACCAAACCATGGGGAAAGTATTCAATGTAACCTTTTGGACTTAATTTGGTGTTGATTGTGTCATACTGGGAATATGTCTTATTGGAGGGGGGGTGTCTACTGTAGGAGCAATTGGCTTACAGTTGTAGAGAGTGGGAGTGTAACCCCACCCCTAGCCCTAACCCAAGATGTTTGTCCTGGTTCTCGGATCTAGCCTTTACCGGGATTTAACGTTGGACTCTGCAGGTGGGGCTGGGGAAGAAAGAATACCTTTTTTGTTTTTAATGGGGAGGACTTCTGACAGACATTCAGACAAGATGCGAGAGCTTGAAACCTTGGTTTGTTGTTTTGAATTGGATAGCACTCCAACCCGGTAAGGCATGTAATATGAATGAATGAATGAATGAAAACTTTATTTAACAGATTGCAGAATGGGTACAATACAGTACGGCTCAATACATACAATTGTTAAGGGGATGCAGACCTGAGAAAGACGTTTGTCTTGTTTCCATCAGGGTCCCCCATTTTCAATTCATATAGACATTTATGACATACATAACATACATGACATTTATGGCATAGGGACATATAGGTATTTAGTACTGATACATTTGTGACATAGGCGGTATTCAAATATACAGTACTGTTACCCCTAGATCCTGACAGAGTATATACATATGATGGGGAGGGGACTGTACATTAGGAGGGGGTGGGTGGGTGGGAGGGGAATATACATACGGCGGGGAGGGAATATATACATGCGGTGGGGAGGAGACTGTCTATTAGGAGGTGGTGGGGGTTTTGGGCATTTACGGTGGCCAGTTTCGAATTGCAGCCTCCCGTAGGTGCTCTTTAAGGGCGGTTTTGAATGTGGGCAGGGATTCACATTCCTTTACAGCTTTGGGTAGGGCGTTCCATAAATAAACTTTAAATTAAACTTGAATACAAATTGTGGTCGGATAGAACTGATGACGTTAATATCACGTTGACGTTTAGCCATCGAATGTCAGCAGCTCCCTGTGACGTCGGTCTGGCTGAACACAGTGAACAATGAACTTACTCTTAATAACTTATTACTATCTGTGGTAGCTCTAGTCTCCACCTACACAAATTGTTTTTGTGCTGTCCATTGATCATGCACCTTCACGTGGTAGGCACATTAACTGTAGGTCAAACTCCCCAAACAAACACACCATTGATTTAATTGCCATATAAATCACATACAAAGATCTAACTATTACTCCTCTCTGAACATGAATATAAAACAAGAAGGTGATCTATTAACCGTGTAAACCTTATGCAATATTCATCATTGATATTTGAATACTTGAAATCTGTATGAACTGAGTAGTTGAGTAGTAGCCTGAACTGAGTAGTAGCCTGGGCGGCCAGAGATTAACTGTTCTAACAGCAATATATATATAAGTTGTGCTCGGATAGAACTGATGACGTTAATATCACGTTAACCTCTAATGGCAGCAGCTCCCCGTCACGTCGGTCTGGCTGAACAGTGAACAACAAGATGGCGCCGCAGCGTTCAGTCTCTCTGTGGCTCCGTGGAAATTGTGCTTGATTTTGTTCATTTTTACTGCATAAAGCACAATCTCAGGGGGCCCACACAGACCAAGCATTTCACTATAATGTACTTGTACCTTATATGTGACAAATACAATTAAATAAACGTGAAACTTTAAACTACAGCTACGATAGAGCTAACAGAGGTAGCATGTCAACATAATTGTACTTACAGATGTTGTGATGTCCACAGTCTAATGTCGGTTTTCTCAGGAAGAACGTTTTGATCCAGATGTGAAGTCTTGGTCCAGTAGAGTTCTGCTAGAGAATCTTTACACTTTAAACACACAACGCGTTGTGGAGGAATCCAGGAAGACGGTGGAAGCCTCAGCGCCGACGGTTCCGAGTTGGGTATATCTGCAGAGTCGCAAGCCCAACGTCTGGGCGGGGCTTCGGGGCTTGTACTCTGTTTGAGGCGGGTTTGGGGCTTGTACTCTGTTTGACTGTGCGTGGGCCGGGCGTCGGGTCATGTACCTTGTTTTGCACTACTGCGCATGCGGATGAGGGGGGGGGGGGCTCTCTCTCATTCGTGAGTTGTGGTGTACTCTACGTACTAATGGAGTGCTTCCAAACTGAGGGGCTGTCTACACGAGCGCTGGATTTAATGTAACCATGATTGTATGTGTGCAATTGCACTGTTCGGCCACACACAACGGGGGTTTTGCTACACTGCAACCCAGGGGCGTTTTTAGGGTTAGAAAACATTGGGGGCTTCAGCCCGGGGGGGTGGAGGGGGGCTCCCCCCCCCCCCTTTTTTTTTTTTTTTTTTTAAACACAGAAATACGCAATTTTAGAGTAATTAGAGATGAATACTGAAGAACTCGAATCATTAGAGGTTCTCAAAGTGAGGTCCATGTCCATGAGAGGGATCTGGGCAGTTCCCATAGAAAATTCAAAGTTAACAGGACCAAATCATCAGTTTCTTATTTATTTATTTAACCTTTATTTTGCCAGATAAAACATTGATCTGGTCCAAGAGGCCCCAACAGGAGTACAAATATACATATATACAGATATATATACATATATATATAATATATATACATATACTGTACATACATACACACATATACACCAATAACAAAATAAAAACAGTTAAGAATCATACACATAAGCAAATAAACAAACAAACAAACAAACATTATGCACAGCCTATGTACAAAAGAAATAAACAGTTCATCTCTAGTCTTTACAGTTTTCTTCAATTGCATAAACACTCAAATCAAAAGTATTACACAATTATAAAAACCTTACACTCAAGGAGCAAAACGTAGGCCCAGATTTGCACCCCTATAAGCACAATGTCAGCCTCACACTTTTTGCAAAACAATACACACAGTGATTTGCAAAACACTAAACACACTTCCATTACATTAGACACAGAATGTCAAATTACCACACCTATGAGCCAATTGGTTAAACACAGCCATCAGATGCACAAACACACCATTGCTTAATTGTAGATACACCAATCAGGTTTAAGCACTATAAAAATGCAGCAGGTGAGTTCACCTGTCTTCAACCAAAATGGAAAGAGAGTGAAGTACTGTACACAGAGAACGTGAAAATATACAATACATTCACCAAACACTACACAAGACAACCAATGATGCAGACTGATGAAAATATACATTTTCTCCCATTTTCCCAAATCCGTCAACATGTCAACATGGAGAATCACAACAAAAAATGATCTTGCCAGATCCATAGGCAAAGAGATAATGTCTAGTATTTTCTGTACTCTATTTACATTTTTTCAAAATTGTTTTTGTTTTACTGTAATTTTAACCTGTACTGGATACAGTATTTTATGTTTGTCTGATATTTGCTGAGCTTACAGTGTTATGCACATAGTAGCATGAAAACTGGGACATGTTTTGTTGTGATTCTCCATGTTGAAATGTTGACTGATTTGGTTATATGGAGAGAACATTTAAATTTTCATCAGTCTGCATCATTGATTTGGGTATATGGAGAGAAAATGTTTTTTTTTAGCAGTCTGCATCATTGATTTGGGTATATGTAGATAAATAAATTATATTTTCATCAGTCTACTCTACAGCATTGGTCTTGTGTAGTGTTTGGTGAATTTATTGTATATTTGCACATTCTCTGCATACTTCACTTACAGTACTGTAATCACTGAGAAGTAGAATTGCTAAATGTGTTTTAGGTTAAGCACAGCAGTGTGTGTAACTGGTTCAAACAGAATTGAGTCATATGAAACGTGTGTTTCATATGGTAACAAAATGTAGTTTTTATAAATTAGTGTATGGTTTTGACAAGTGTTTAATTTAGCAAAAGATCTGAGGTGTTCTGATAATTGTGTGTGTGGTTGTGCTAATTGTGTGTTTTGAAACACCAGGCCCTGTTTTCAAAATCATGCTTAAGCAATCGAAAAAAAACTATTGTGTGTTTCATTATAATTATGTTTCAGTCTTCTCATAAAAGAAATATTCGATTTTTGGGTCTTTTCCTGCCTTTGGTCCGCTTTGCATTCACATCTCAAATGAACCGTAGCAGGGTTCACTTGCAAGAGTGAATGAGCTTTCACACCACCCCAAACCAACCGGACTATCCGAGGAAATGAACCAGGGTTCGATTAAAGCTTATTATAGTTTATCACAGTATCATGAGCATGTCTTTGTCAGTGGACACTGGACATGGGTATGGATGGCTCCAGGTGCTGCTGTGTTAAAGTGCACATCTTCAAGTCCACAAATCGGTGAATGAAAGAATGATAGGATCAAATGAAAACTACTTACTAAAAATGGATTAAAAGTACTAAAAACCAACAAAAAATACCAAACACTAACAAACATTCAGCACAGACAATGGGGATGCTGACATAAAAAAAAAAAAAAAAGTAAAAAAAAAAAAAAAATGTAAACAATTTTTTTTTTTTTTTTTTTTTTAAGGTCCGGGGCTAGGAGAAAAACATCCGGGGCTAAAGCCCCGGAAGCCCAGGGCTAACGACGCCACTGCTGCAACCGCGGTCTTTGAAAACCGGAGTCCAGGGTGAAGTTTTGCGCACATCCCGGTTGCAGTGGGTGCGTGTGGGCATAGCAACCGAGGTTATTCCCAGTGTTTACAGCAGAGCTGTCGCAATTATTTCCCATGTTCACGGCAGACTGTCGCAAACAATAGCAAGTTAGCAACCGAGCGCGGGTAGAGAGATTAGAGCAGAGCCAGCTACACCAGTGTTTACAGCAGAGCTGTCCCAAGTAGCGTTATATGAAAATGATTGTAACAAACTTTTGTTCGAAACGTATCGTCTGTGTTGAAGAGTGTTGTGATCGACTGATGTCTGTTGTCGCATTCCTGACCCGACTCTCAGAGTAAACATGTAGCTGCGGCTAAACTAAAGTTATTGTTATAAGGAACCCAGTCCAGACTGCATCCCCTTAACAATTGTTTGTATTGAGCCGTATTGTATTGCAATGTGTTAAATAACGTTTGCATCCATTCATTCTACTAGCGTTAACGTTACCACATTATTACGTTAGCATGTAAGTTAACAAAATCGCCGATGCTAGCCTCAGCTAGCCTCGATGCTTACTATACATAGAGAATGCCATTCACATTAGCATGTAGCTAACAACACCGGAGATCTTTTTGTGAGACTAAACTATCCGCTCTTGGTGGTAAATTGTGTTGCTGTTGGTTTTGTTTCATCAACAAATGAGAGGCAGAACACACAGTGAATGTATCCGTTTGTTTATTGCACTTTTATTGCACTTTCTTTGCTGAAAAATATATGCTACATTGGCTAAATGGCTAACGCAAGGTATTTAAAGATGGTGCCTTTGTTGTTTTTAAGCAGGAAGTGTAGTGAGCGTTCAACCTTTTCTGATTGGTTGAAATGGCCTTCATGTCTGAACAACATCGCCGCCTACTGCTTTGGCATTGCACTACATGTATCGGTTGCTGGTTTTCCAGCCGCTGTGAGTATGCGGTTATACGCGGTTATTCACCTGTGTGGACAGAGGTTTATTTTTTTCAAAACGTCTGTGTCATTAATACCCGTGATCGTGTGGACAGGGCCTGAGGGCCGGGTACGTTACAGTTTAGTGTTTGGTGTGTTGCTAGAAAACATGTACAACTACAGTTCATTTCCTGATCCAGGGCGGCTGGAGTTGGTAAAGTTGTCGCCCAATTTGCCAGCAATGGGATTAATACAGTGACTTTACTTTTTTATTTGGTTGCTTTTTTATATAATTAGTCAACATTCATTGCCAGTATTCCTTGGCTGTAGACAGCTGACAGGAAATGAATTGTAGTCACTTTTGAAATGCTGGTTTGTGTTGAATCAATGATATGAAACCTTTGTTACATATCGGCTGTCATTTGTTTTCAGTCAGAATTTTGCTTTGTGTCTGTAATTCCACTGATAAATTGTTTTTCTTAATTTGAAAGGCACGGCAAGAGGTTTGCCCACAGGACCAGGGAGTCGAGGTGTCTGCTCCAAGGACGGCTACAACCTGTTTACAGGGTGCCTCGGACTTCAAGGATTACTACCAGTATCCCACAACACCTCCAGGTTGCCATGAACCGCAGTGCTGAACAAAAAAAGCTGGTGGACTTCATCATCACAGCACATCGGACTAAAGAACACCTAAAGGTACAGTATGTTGGCACCTGTTGCCAAATTTGTGTCTACCAAGCCTATCTGATGTCTACATTGATTTGATCCTGGATGATTCTCTCACATTGCTTTTCTGTACTCGCAGGCCGTCGTAAGTGGCAGATAACTGTCAAAGTGGTTGCAGAAGTACATCCAGAGGTCACCAAGCAAGAAGCAGTCATGGTCAACGTGTGCCCCAGTCTATTTTCAGGAGGACGGGCATCAAAACACAGTGTTTGACTTCTTGTCAGACATCCTGGCCAGCACAGTCTCATCTGTACCCATCCTGGATAATGTAGATAAAGTATTGCTGCCTGAGGTGAATTTGTATGATATTTTTACTTTTCACTATGTATGTACTATGTATTTCTCCTCATTTCCTCAATGAATCAGACAATGCTGTAATACAAATTGTGTGGGGTCAATGTGTCTCAAGTTAATATCTTACAGGAGAATGAAACAAGCCTTTGTTGAGAGATTTCAATTATAATGTGTCGAGGTGTGCAGTTATTGAAAAATGATGCATGATGCAGGGGCTAATTTACAAAATCAACCGTGAAAGGAAGAAGCAGCGCTGAACACATCAAACTCGGCTGCAAGGGTCCTCACGCACACCAAACCCTGGCAGCACATCACCCCCACCCTGCAAAAACTCCACTGGCTCCCCATCAACTACCGAATCCCCTACAAGATCCTCCTCCTCACCTACAAATCCCTGCACAGGTTGATCCCTTCCTATCTGACCGACCTACTCCACCCCTACACTCCTCCAACTCCGACTTCCTCACCATCCCCCGACCCCCGCACCAGGCATTCCACACAGGGAGACCGAGCTTTCTCTGTAGCTGCCCCCACACTGCACTCGCACACACAAACGCACCACAGGTCACGGAGAGGACATTGATGGGCTCACAGAGTGCATCACAGACTACATCAACTTTTGTGTGGACTCCAATGTTCCATCTAGGACTGTTACCTGCTACCCAAATAACAAGCCATGGGTCACTAAGGACATCAAAGCCCTTCTGAACGAGAAGAAGAGGGCTTTCAACGCAGGCAACAGGGAGGAGGTCAAACGAGTTCAGGGGCGTCTGAGAATTAAACTCAGGGAGGGCAAAGATAAATACAGGAGGAAGTTGGAAGGGCAGCTGGAGAACAATAACATCAAACAAGTGTGGTCTGGAATGCAGACAATAACCGGCATCAAACCAGCGGGGGGAAGGGGAGTGGATGGAGACGTGGACCGGGCTAATGAGCTAAACCTGTTTTACAACAGGTTTGACACAGCGGCCCCTGCCAGTCTGCCCCCCCCCCCCCACCGACACTTCAGCTGCCCTGCCCACCCCCACACCTCTCAGCCCTTCAACTCGAGCTACCCCCCCCCCCCCCCCCCCTCCATCCCCCCAACTGCCCACGCCCCCTCATCTCTGGTGCAGCCTGTCTGCCCCCCGCGGCTTGAAGACCCCCCCCCCCCCCGCCCCCCAACACCTGCGACCCCCACAGTATGGCTCTCTGCAGACCAGGTGAGCACACAGCTGAGCAAGTTACACGCAGGCAAGGCTGCAGGTCCTGATGGGGTGAGCCCAAAGGTACTTAAAACCTGTGCCTCTCAGCTGTGTGATGTGCTCCAGTTCATATTCAATATTGCTGCTGTCGGGACAAAACCTCATAACTCCAAAAACCCAACTTTTCAGCAGATGAAAAAAACTAACACAGATTTGAGGGTGAATAGAGTTAGGAGGTTTAGACAGATGATCGGTTTAATGCTTTCCCATTGTTTAAACTTTGTAAAACCCACACACACATATGGAGGATGATCTACGGAGTTGATTTATATAATTAAAAAAAAATTAAAAAAAAATGGAGTTATGAGGTTTTGTCCCGACAGCAGCGATATGAGCCTGAGGCTGCAGAGAGTCCCGACACTGTGGAAAACCTCCTGTGTGGTCCCTGTCCCCAAGTGCCCGCGTCCCAGCACGTCCAAGGACTACAGGCCGGTGGCTCTAACCTCTCATATAATGAAGACCATGGAGAGGTTAGTTTTGGAGCAACTCCGCCCGGTGACCAAACCCCACCTAGACCCACTCCAGTTCGCCTACCAGCCCAGACTGGGGGTAGAGGATGCTGTCATCTACCTGCTGAACCAAGCCTACACTCACCTAGACAAGCCGGGGAGCACTGTGAGAATCATGTTCTTTAACTTCTCCAGTGCTTTTGATACCATAAGGCAGTGGTGCCCAACCAGTCGATCGCGATCGACAGGTAGATCATGGGCTGATTTCAAGTAGATCTTGATTAATAAAATTTTATTATTACATTTTTATTTTTTTTTGCTAAATCAACTCTTCCTCTCCTTGTTAACTACAACAAGCTTGCCGAGGCTATTAGCACACCGACAAGCTGTGTAGCCAGCTACCGTTAGCTTGCCGAGGCTATTAGCACACCGACAAGCTGTGTAGCCAGCTACCGTTAGCTTGCCGAGGCTCCAGCACACCGACAAGCTGCTGGAGCCGGCAGCTACCGGTAGCTTGCCGAGGCTATTAGCACACCGACAAGCTGCTGGAGCTAGCTACCGTTAGCTTGCTGAGGCTATTAGCACACCGACAAGCTGTGTAGCCAGCTACCGTTAGCTTGCCGAGGCTATTAGCACACCGACAAGCTGTGTAGCCAGCTACCGTTAGCTTGCCGAGGCTATTAGCACACCAACAAGCTGTGTAGCCAGCTACCGTTAGCTTGCCGAGGCTATTAGCACACCGACAAGCTGTGTAGCCAGCAGGCTGAATGCTCCGCGACGCTGGTTGAACTGGAGCTAGGTAGCCAGCAGGCTGAATGCTCCGCGACGCTGGTTGAAGTGCATCTAGGTAGCCAGCAGGCTGAATGCTCCGCGACGCTGAACTGCCTGGGCCGGTCTGTCTGTCGAAGACTGAGGGAACCGCGTCCGGCTTCAGCTGATTAGTGGTCTTCTGGACAAACATCCCACCCCAACAACATAATCCGAGGCAATGAAGTGTTCGCTGCAGATCCTCCTTCCCTGTCCAACAGGCTGGTCGCGCCGCCTGAGTGCAGCCAGCCTGAGCCAACGTGCCAACAACACTGTTTTTTTCACTGGTAGTTTGTGGAAATTAACCAACTTTCCTCTCTTTCACACGGTAAAATTAGTTTGAACAGCCAGGAGCAATACAAACAGAACCACCGCGGTCCTGTTGTTTTGTAGGCAACATTTTATTTACTGACTGACCCATTCACTATAGGCAGCTAACCAGCAGTGTATACACCAAACCAGCCCCATGACGTCAGCAACAAAATGGCCGCGCCCATAATGATAAATGCTTCAAAAATGCACATAACAAATCGTTTTTTCTTAGAAACTGCTTATTTTTATAACGTGATTTTTTCTGTGGCTTATCTAAATACTAATGTGATGCTATGAATATGTATTTATCGCTATGCTTCATCTCCACTTTAAATGTTGAGCGATTTGCAGTGTCTAATTTCCCACGGGATAATAAAAGTATTTCTATTCTATTCTATTCTATTCTAAACACACAAGAAAAGGACACTTTAAAGGAAGGAAAAGGACAATGGCAATGGTATGACAAGGTTTGGTACATGTTTCCACGAAAGCAGGATATAATTTTTTTTATAAATCAACTCTGTAGATCATCCTCCATGTGTGTGTGGTTTTACAAAGTAAAGAATGGGAAATAGGGGTGTAACGGTACACAAAAACCACGGTTTGGTACGTACCTCGGTTTTGAAGTTGGGTACGGGTTTTCGGTACAGTGGGGGAAAGTTTGGCTTTCCATGTTCCACTCAGGGGTGATGTAGTGTGCAGTAACTAATTGTACTTGTAGGGCTGTCAACAAATATTTTATATCGAAATGAATAATCGACTTGTAAAAGAGAAAAAAATATATATTGGATTGTGAAAAAAACAGATGGGCAGTCAATAGTGGTTAACATACCGTTGTATTTGTTCGGTACATTACACACTGAAACGGTTTGGTACGGATATGTGTACCTTTATACCCCTAATGGGAAAGCATTAAACAGATCATCTGTCTAAACCTCGTAACTCTATTCGCCCTCAAATCTGTGTTCATTTTTTATTTTGCATACTCATGTTTTCGACTGTACAGCAAGCTACAAGGGAGTGTCACTCAACACCAAGCTACTCCAGGGACCCGACTTGACAAATTCCCTGCTTGGAGTTCTCACAAGGTTTCGCCTAAACTCTATAGCAGTTATGGCTGATGTAAAGGCTATGTACCATCAAGTCTACGTGGCAAAACGGGACGTGGACTTCCTTCGCTTCCTCTGGTGGCCAGGAGGTGATCTAACACAGCCGCTCACTGAGTACAGAATGACTGTCCATCTGTTTGTTGCAGTATCATCACCCAGCTGTGCTAGCTTTGCCCTTAGGAAAACGGCTGAAGACAACACAGCAGACTTCCCAGTCCACATAACAGACACCATCCAGCACAACTTCTACGTGGATGACTGCCTGAAATCTGTGTCCTCAGAGGCAGAAGCCATATCTCTGGTTACAGACCTTACAGCTGTATGCCAGTTGGGAGGTTTCCAATTGTTGAAGTGGATGAGCAACAGCAGATCTGTGTTGGAAACCATTGATGTAGAAAAAAGAGCCAAGAACGTAAAGGAACTGGACTTCGACAGGGACAGCCTTCCCGTCGAGAGAACCCTAGGACTGCAATGGTGTGCAGAAACTGACACCTTTAGGTTCAAAATGTCAGTTCAAGACAGACCATTCACAAGGCGAGGTCTTTTGTCTGCTGTCAGTTCAGTCTACGACCCTATTGGGTTTCTAGCACCCTTCACCTTACCTGCCAAGATGCTGCTGCAAACCCTCTGTAAAATGGACTACAGTTGGGATGAGCGTATTCCTCAAAAGTATCAGTTGCAATGGGTGGGGTGGCTAGAGGACTTGAAAAGACTCAGCACCTTTAGTGTGCCAAGATGCTTTCAACCCAAAGATTTTGGACAACTCACAGGTGCCAGACTACACAACTTCTCTGACGCCAGCGAGAATGGCTACGGCACAGTTTCATACTTGAGGCTGCAAAACAATAATGAGAAGGTCCATCTGTCCTTTGTTCTAGGAAAAGCACGGGTTGCTCCTCTAAAGAGTGTGACAATTCCAAGGATGGAACTGACAGCTGCTGTACTGGCGGCAAGAGTTGACAAGCTCCTGATATCAGAGTTACAACTGGAGCTGGAAAACTCGACCTTCTGGACAGACAGCACAACGGTGTTAAAATACATCAGGAATGAAACAAAGCGCTTTCACACCTTTGTTGCTAATCGGATTGCTGCTATCAGAGAAGCTACAGATATATCACAATGGAGGTACATTGACACAAAGCGGAACCCAGCAGACGAGGCCTCCCGCGGGGTGAAAGTTGAACACATTCTCACCTGCAGTAGATGGATCCACGGCCCGGAGTTCCTTTCCAAAAGTGAGGAAGAATGGCCTCTTAACATTATGGATTCAAGTTCCATCAACAGCGATGACCCAGAGGTCAGAGGAGAGGCCTCAGTTAATGCTGTCATCATCAACGACGCACCAGAAGCAACAAATCAGCTGATAACTTACTTCTCCTCATGGAACAGACTTAAGATCTCAGTTGCGTGGTTTCTCCAGCTGAGGAAGACGCTGCAGGTGCTGCGTCAAAGGAGAAAAGAACTACAAGCTGCTCTGTCCAGCACAGAGTTTGACATAACTCACAAGAACAAAGTGGAAGAGGACATGAAGAGTTTCAGAGCCACAATGGGTGGTCACACCTTATGTCCTGAAGACATCGACACTGCGGAAAGAGCCATCATTCAATACTGTCAAAGTTTAGTAACAAAACAACAGCTTTAAAAGAAGGAACATCTGGAGTAAAGAAAGGCAGCCACATTTGCAAACTTGATCCAGTACTGGATCACAGGCTTTTGAGAGTGGGAGGAAGACTTAGCAAAGGAGCAATGCCCGATGATATAAAACATCCAGTCATTCTTGCTAAAGGTCAACACATCACCACTCTCATCTTACGCCACGTGCATGAACAGCTGGGACATTGTGGAAGGAACCACCTGCTTTCAGGACTTCGCAGACGGTACTGGATCACCAAAGCAAATGCGGCTACCAGAAAAGTACTCAACTCCTGCGTTGTCTGTCAACGAAACAGAGGAAAGCTGGGTGAGCAAAAGATGGCAGACTTACCAAAGGAAAGGTTGCAAGCTGACCTTCCACCGTTCACAAATGTCGGCATAGACTACTTTGGACCATTTGAGGTGAAGAGAGGCCGTAGCCTCACCAAATGATATGGAGTTATTTTTACATGCATGGCCAGCCGGGCAGTCCATTTGGAAATGGCCTACTCATTGGACACCAGTTCTTGCATTAACGCCATACGCAGATTAATTTCTAGAAGAGGCCAAGTGTCACACATTAAGTCCGACAACGGAACCAACTTTGTTGGGGCAGAACGTGAGCTGAGAGAAGCTCTAACTCACCTAAACCAGGAGAAAATATCAAACTCACTACTTCATCTTGGAGTAAAGTGGAGTTTCAACACTCCAGCTGCATCTCATCATGGAGGAGTGTGGGAAAGGGTAATTTGCATGGTCAGGAAGGTGCTGACTTCCGTTCTTCATCAACAACATCTAGACGACGAAGGATTGCAAACATTCCTGTGTGAAGTGGAGGCCATATTGAACGACCGTCCCATTACAAAAGCCTCAGAGGATCCAAATGACCTTGAACCTTTGACGCTGAATCACATTCTCCTGTCAAAGGGCAAACCTTCCCTACCACCAGGGCTCTTCAGCAAAATTGACTCTTATTCTAAACGTCGATGGAGGCAAGTTCAATTCCTCTCCAACCTCTTCTGGCACAGGTGGATTCGAGAATATGTACCACTGTTGCAGGAGAGACAACGGTGGACAAGTTTCAAGTTTCAAGTTTCTTTAATAGTTGTCATACAGAAGTACAGAATACTTTTGTACAAAATGCTTCTTACTGTTGCGCTCCAGAGACTGTGCATGACAAGATAAGTATGAAATAAAAACATAGTAAAAATTAGAAGTAAAAAAAGAGGTCACAGTGTTCAGTTTAGACATATGTACAATGTTCGTAGACGTAGTTACCATACAATATATTATACAATACTGTGCAGTGTACTAATATACAATACTATATAGTGCAAGGCATAAATGGACGAGGTGCAGTTTAGGTACAATTCACAGTAGGTGTACGAGTTGTAGTGCAAATCCTTTATCAATAAATATAAAGTGTAAGTGTGTTTGTGTGATCTAAAGTGTGGAGAGTGGGTGCTGCAGTGTGTTGTTTGTTTGAGTGAGTGTGTGCGTGTGGGTGTGTGTGCTGTGTGCATTTGATGGTTGTTGCATAGTGATTATTGTTCGTTTAGCGATTATTGTTCGTTTAGCAGCCTGATGGCCTGGGGATAGAAGCTCCTTCTGAGTCTTTCTGTGCTCGCCATAAGACTCCGGTATCGCTTGCCTGACGGCAGCAGTTCAAAGAGGCAGTTGTTCGGGTGGCTCGAGTCCTTAATAATTCTCTTAGCCTTCCCCTTGCACCGCTTGTTGTAAATGTTCTGGAGGGTGGGAAGCCCCCCTCTAATTGTGCGTTCGGCTGAACGTGTCACTCTTTGTAGTCTGCTACGGTCTTGTGCAGTGCTATTCCCAAACCAGGAGGTGATGTTGCCGGTCAGGATGCTCTCTATTGTACATGAGTAGAAGTTCCTAAGGATCTTCTGACTGACTTGGAACTTCCTTAGGCGCCTGAGGAAGTAGAGGCGTTGTCGTGCCTTCTTCACAACACTGTCAATGTGTGTGGTCCATGTCAAGTCCTCGGATATGTGGGCTCCGAGGTACTTGAAACTGTTCACTCTCTCAACTGGTGCCCCGTCGATGCTGAGGGGGCTGTAGTCCTTGACCCCCGACCTCCTGAAGTCCACAATCATCTCTTTTGTTTTGCTGACGTTCAGGAGGACAAGGACAAGAGGAACTTTGCCACAGGGGACATCATCATGATTGCGGACTCTAATGCCCCTCGTGGATCCTGGCTGTTGGGCAAGGTACTGCAGACCTTTCCTGACAGACATGGACTTGTGCGATCTGTGAAAATTCAGACCAAGTATAACATTCTGGAGCGACCGATCACCAAGATCTGTCTTCTTTTGGAAGCTAATTAGACTAGTACCTGTTTTCCTTCGGACTACATGAACTTTGGACATTACGAATTAAATATCAACGCAGACTACGCACTTGGCTACAATCACTTGCATGCATTGAATTGTTACGTGTTTATATAGTATCAATTGGGGGCCGGGGTGTTGTAGCCAATTTAATGATTTTCTGCCGTTATATTATTGTATGAAGGCACCGTGTCATCATGAAAGTGTTGACCAATTAGCAGGCAGTGGGCACAGGAGGCGGGGCTCATGTGCGCTTAGGTGCAGTCTATATGTATGTGTTCACAGGTGTGCAGCGGCAGGGAATTTGGGTAATTATCACAGGGAAGCCACACTATCTTTTTACCGTGCTCGTTTGTTTTGTTTTCAGTTATATTGAGTCACTTTTTGTGTTTACTTTGTAGCAACTATCCTGTGTTTAAAGTCCAGTTTAAACACAGAGTTTACAGTACGCTTATATTTGTCCACACTGCAATTAAGAATAAAAACTCTCAACAGTACTCAAGGAGAAGACATCTTTTTATTATCAACAAGCATCACGCGTTGGAAAGAGCTTCAACCAGTATTCCCTCACTGGCATCTTTTCTTGTTAGGTTGCCCTTACAGCTATATTTAATTTAGTTTATATCCCATAAAATTGTATTCAACCTCTTATTTACTGATTCTGATGTAACTCTAACCAGTTAATTAACAGTCTCTCCATATGTAACTCTAACCATATTTGCATATCTTGTATGTCACAAACTTAAATGTCCAAACCCAACCCCCTCCAATGTAGTTCCCCCCCCCCCCCCCCCCCCCACCTACCCAACCTCTTCCAATGTCCAGTTTCTTCCCCCTCAAATGTATATACTCTCTTTTTAGACTCTTTTTGTATCACAAACAGTACTATATTTGTAAATCTGGTATGTCATAAATGTATAGATGTAGCAGTACTGTCTATCTGTATGTCATGTATGTCATATACTGTATGTTATGATGATGCATTGAAAATGGGGGACCCTGATGTAAACAAGACGAAAGTCTTTCTCTGGTCTGCATCCCCTTAACAATTGTGTGTAATTGAGCTGTACTGTATTGTACCCATTCTGCAATCTGTTAATAAAGTTTTCAATCAATCAATCACAAATGTAACACAAGACGATGTTGTGTATGTCGTAAACAAGGCAAAAGTCCACGTAGGGAGAGAGAGAGAGAGAGAGAGAGAGAGCCCCCCCCCCCCCTCATCCACATGCGCAGTAGTGCAAAACAAGGTACAAGCCCTGACTCCCAGCCCACGCACAGTCAAACAGAGTACAAGCCCCGAAGCCCAGCCTCAAACAGAGTACAAAACCCAGAGTACAAGCCCCGAAGCCCAGCCTCAAACAGAGTACAAGCCCCGAAACCCAGCCCAGACGTTGGGCTTGCGGCTCTGCAGATATCCCCTATTGACGGTTCCACGTATCAGGAAATTATATGGGGCAAGACCGTCACAACACTTCCGGTATTCTGAGCTCATGGAGGAAGTGCGGGGGGAGAAAAGTAATGAATGTTGACGATAGCCTTGACTTAAGGGGGGGGGGGAACTGTACATTGGAGGTGGTTGGGTGGGTGGGGGGGGGGGAGGGGGGGGTAACTGTACATTGGAGGGCGTTGGGTTAGGACATTTACAGGCGGCAGTTTCGAATTGCAGTCTCCCGTAGGTGCTTTTTGAGAGTGGTTTTGAAAGTGGGTAGTGATTCACATTCCTTTACAGCTGTAGGTAGGGCGTTCCACACTGATGTGGCATAATTGCAAAACGTGTTTAGTCCCTTGTTTGAGCCAAATCTGGGTTTAACATGATTTGTGGAGCTCCCTCTGGTGTTGTGGTCGTAGTAGATAGATAGAATAGTTTATTGATTTAGAATGGAATAACCCATATACATTTCAACACAAGATGAACAGGTATCCATATCACCATTTACCAATAGGATTAAAATAAACACAATAAAGCCATAGGCTTGTTTCCATTGCGGTCCTTCATCATTGGTGTCCATGGATTTATGTACTGGTGTGTGGACGTGGGTGTTTGTAGTGTCTGTATGTCAGGATGTGTGGTATAAAAAGAAAAAATTGTCTGTGGATATGCATGGGTGACCACAGGGAGGGGGGTAGGGGCGATATATTGCATACAACTTACAATAAAATTGTTCAACTGTGCAATACCAATAATACATGCATACATACATTAATATTCCATTTTATAGACAATAAAAGAATAAAAAGGAATAACACATATTGGAAACCCTTTGGTCACTACTCCCAGCTTCTGCTACTTATGATCCACCTCTTTATAGCTGATTTAAAAGTGGAGCCGGCTTATGGACTTCAACTCCATTGGTAGGCTATTCCATCATAGTACTGCTGCTGAATATATGAATGAGTTTTGGCCTATTTTTCTATTACATCTCACTGGGATGATGTCTGTTGGACTACCCCTGGTGACATGTCCGTGTTCACTGACCTTTGGGAAGTATTTTGACATGTACATGGGTACCTTAGTTGTGTAGTGTATCTTGTAGACCAGGCCCATTGCAAGTTGCTGTACTCTGTCGTCTACTCTAAGCCATCCTAGGTTGTCAAAGTGGGCAAAGGTGAGGTGGGTTCTAGGAGTAAGGTCTTACCAATTTGTTTTGTGATGTTTGTAATACATTTTTTACCGCGATTGAGGTGCTTTGGTACCATGAGGTGCAAGCATAGTCGTAGTACCCTTGAATGAGTGCTCCTGCCAGAGTCTTCAGGGTATTCTTGTTTACCAGAGAGGAGATCCGGTACAATCTAGTTTGCTGGTTGACTTTTTTGATTACATTGGATGCCATTTGTCACAGGAAATATTTGCCTCTAGGATGGAACCTAGGCATGTTATTTCATCTTTCCTTGTGACAATATTGTCACCAACTGTGCTGGGGTGCTGGAGACATGATCCAGTAGACTTTTATACTAGTGATGGGAAGTCAGGCTCTTTTAAAAGATTTGGCTCTTTTGGCTCAGCTCTCTTTGTTACAAAAAAAAAAGACAGTTACTATTGTTTAACATTTTAATCAAACCTTTAATGAACAATTGAACACAGAACCACAGCATATTTTAATTTAGCAAGTTCTGCACTCAGCTTTGCAGTCTCCAATATTGTTGAAATGCAGCCAGAGGTGCTTCTTTTTCAATTTTTGCTAATTTCTTACGTTTTCCAGACTCTCTTATTTAAATCTGGCTCCCCGTCTCTCTGTCGCTGTGTGTGTGTGTGTGTGTGTGTGTGTGCGTTCGTGCGTGTGTGTGTGTGTGTGTAACTCCTTCAAGCACTGCAGACACAAGTGGTTTCCTTTCGACGGGTTTATTAAAGGCTTGGTCCTCCAATCCACCGTGAAAACTTAAACAGAAACATATACGTTGCGTCAGGTCAACACAAACAATAATATACATGGTATGAAAACAACACATCAGAAAAGCAAAATACAAACAAACGTTAATTACCTCGTTGGCTGCATGCTACATAGAAAAGGGGTCTTGTTCTTCTGTTCTTGGTAACAGTCTTAGTGGTACGCTACACATAGTGGTACACTCTTTAGAAGTTAGAGAGCCTGTACAACTCGTCTAACCAACCCTGCCGCTTGCTCGCAGGTGTCTGTACAACTCGTCTCCAACATTCCTGTCGCTTGCTCGCAGGTGTCTTTAATCAGCCCCAAAGGTAAAAAACGCGACAGCAGCCTAACGGGACACCATATCTGACCAGACGTCAAAATGAATATATTATAAATTGTAGCAAATTAAATAATAAAGAAAATAAGAAATGAAACAAATACATTCTCAAATATTACACTTACAAACTGAAATAACATAAATGATGAAACCATATAATGGCCACAGTTACACTCCCACCAAATCGCACACACGTGGGATTTCTCTGAACATAATTTAGTTATCTTCTAAATTAAATATTTCTTGTGGTCATTCAGCCGCTAGTTGTGCCCCTCCTGGGGACTTGTACAGAACTTGTAAGTCGCCCTGTATAAAAGCGTCAGCTAAATGACTAAATGTAAATATCATCATTAACATAAGTTTTAGGCAAAACATTAAATTAGTCTGCTTCGAGTAGCGTTATAACCTTCTGTACAGGTATCAAGGAACACTTTTAGTTATAGGTTTACCTTTTAAGGTGGTGTCACTCACCCGCAATTTCAATTTTCTCACCCTACCATCTGACCCCGTGTATGGCCCTTAAACATAGCCAGGTAAGTAAGAGATCATATATTTTGAGATCCTTCCTTCCTTCCACATAGATCGGATCAAAGCAGTCTATGCCAAGCAGTCTATGCCAGCGTAAGTGAAGGGTGGAGTTGCTTCCGATCTTGTGGTAAGTCACCCCCTCTTTGTCCTTCAGTACATCTTCTGTACTTTCTACACTTGACACATTCCGAGAATCTCTGTAGGCGATCCAATGATGATCTGTTTTCCTTTGCTTTAGTGTTGCACACAAAAGCCTTGTGGAGTTCAGGATCATCTTCCTTAATTTCTCCCACCTTGAGTTCTCTGACAGGTCGTTTTTTCTTCTTTTTTCTTTTTCCTTTTCTTTTCTTTTCCTTTTCTTTGAATGGTAACGGCATGTCGTAGTGACCATTGTTCTTTTGCGTGATGGTCTCTCTCACCTTCGACAGGCACTTGACATGTTCTTGAGACACAGGGTCATGTTCTCCAGTTCTTTCTGAGAAGTCTGATTCAAGAACTCTTATGTCTGAGGGAGTCATTTCTTTTACTTGTGTTCGGCTCACATAGTGTACTTCAGTCTTGAGATTAACAGAACGTTTCACACCTGCTGTTACTCGTCTCAATACTATGCGATGGCTGATTCCGATGTCGTCGCCGTAGTCTACGCAGGGATTCCCATGGCCAACAATACTCCATCCAAGGTCTGTACGCTGTGCATAAGGCTGACTTTCTTCGCCAGACACAACTTCCCTTGGAAGCAGGGCTTGTGAGCAGTCGTACCCAATGAGCAGACCTACTTTACAGTCCTGCATAGGTGCAATCTTTCCTTGGAGGTGCTCTAGATGGGACCACGCTTTTGCAGTTCCATCTGTTGGTATGTGTGTTCTGTTGGCTGGAATGAAATCCCGAGTATAGACTGGTGGTAACAATATCTTCTTACCAGAGTAAAAGCCACGGATTTGTAAGTTGTCTATTCTTTCAGAGCTTACTACTGTCGTTCTTGAGGTCATAGTAGAGAGCTTGACTTTGACCTTGACTTTGGTTGCTTCCAACGCTTCTGCTACTTCCCTTATAACAAAGGTTGTGTCGCTTTGAGAATCCAACAGAGCGTAAACAAGGACTTCTTGTGTTGGTTGATCTGTGGATGAAAGCCAGACAGGAATTATTGCAGTCGTTTGTGTGTTAGCTTCATGAAGTATTACTCTATGTGAAGTAGAGTTTGTGGTTGTTTCTTTGCATTGTGTCGATTGAGGTCTTTCTTTGTACCATTGTTGACTTGTACTTGGCTTTTCTTCATTTAGCTTTAGCTTGGCTTGTGGTGGTCTTTGTCCTTCTTTGGCTCGCTCCTCATGCAGACATGTAGGATGTTGCTTGTGGCACACGTCGCACACATTCCTACTGTTGCAGCTCTTTGAGTAGTGACCAGACTTGAGACAACCAAAGCATAGCTTTCCAGCTTGAACAAACTTGACTCTGTCTGAAACAGTTTTCTCCATGAACGTCCTGCATTTATGCAAAGTATGCCCTGACTTCTCACAGAAAATACATGTTATGACAGTCTTTTCATTGGAACATGTGGTCAGTGCCTTTGCTTCAAAGCTTTGATATCTTGGGCATTTTGGTTTTTCAGTCTCACCTTGTTTTAGTGACTGTAGTGATGTAACAGGGTTGCAGGCAATTTTCGCTTCTCTTGTCAGAAACTTTACAAATTGGCTGAAGGAGGGGAATTGGTTACGCTCTTCTTCTTCTTGGATAACCATCCTGTTCCATCTCGCTGTTAGCCAATCAGGCAACTTTAAAAGAATTTTCCTGTTTTCATTACAGTCATTTAAAATGTCCAATGCCTTGATGTTGACCATGGCAGCCTCACAACTCCTGAGAAAGTCTGCAAACTCTCTGAGCTCAAAGCTGTCCTTAGATCCCATCTTGGGCCATGCTTGGAGCTTGTCTCTGTATGCTTTTGCTATTGTAAATGGATTACCATATCTCTCCTCCAAAGTCTTCCATGCTGCAACATAGGCAGATTTGGTTCCGAGTAAGAAATAGCCATCAAGTGCTTTCTTAGCTTGTCCACTTACATACCTACGGAGGTAGTATATCTTCTCCTTGTCTTCAATGCTCTTCTGATCAATCAGTATTTCAAAGGAAAGTTTCCAGTCATTGTATTTCAATGGGTCCCCACTGAATGATGAAGGTTCAGGAATTGGAATTCTGTTGACACTCAAAGCACCTGCCAGCATCTTAACAAGCTCTGCTGTACTGTCATTTGAGGAGGTGGTCACAACTTGTGGTACGGGAGACGTATACAGGGACAGAGGACTTGTGGGAGCAGGCACTTTGTTGTCTGCTACCCTCTGATGTTCTAGTACGTCTTTCCGCTCTTCTGTGGCCTCCACTTGATCGTACACAAGAATTCTTGCTCGTGCTGCATTAAGACCTTTCACTGCCTCCAAATGCTGTATCTTTCTCCGCTTTTCCTCCAGAGTCCTTTGTATAGCTCCATGTTCTTCTTCCAGTTGAGCTTTAATTTTAGCTTCCTCTTCCTCTCTCTTTATTCTTCGTTCAACCTCTTCTGTTTCTCTTTCTAAACGTTCTGCTTCTCGTTCTAAACAACGCTTTATGCCTGCTGCCTCTTGCTCAGCTATCTTCTTTTTAGCTTCTGCTTCTAGGCACTGCATTTCCAATTGTTCTTTTTCTTGTTCTTTTAACACTTCCAGAACAGCTTGGCTTGCAGCAGCATCAGCGACAGCATCTCGTCGCTTTACAGAAGAACTGCTTGAATGCACTGAGGTGCCTTTTCTGGAAGAAGTGGCAGAACCAGATTTATAAGCACTTTTCCTGGAAGAAGTGGCAGAACCAGATTTATAGGTGCTTGAGTCAAAGAGAGAGCCTGCTTCTGGCCACTCTCTCTCCTTCTTCTAACACACTTCCCCCCAGTCTAAATGTGGCTCTGGACACAATTATCTCAGAAATCCCTGCACACAGATCCACTCTTAGACGCGTGTCCTGGTCTGGAGTTGAGATGTCACGTAGTTGATCATAAATATGCTGCACATCATTAGAAAGACCTGTGACATCTGTAATGATATCAGTAAGCAGCTCATTAGACAAATGTTCTGTTGATTGTGATAACGGACCTTTAGAAGATTTAACTTGTGTCCTCCATTTATTGTAAATGTAATTAAATCTTTGTTGTAGCGCTTTGATCTTATCCTCCTGCATTGCTTTACCCTTCTCTGTTAGAGTTCTGGTTCTTTGAGATCGTTTTGGTACCTCTTGCTGAGCTTCAGCACCTTCTTCCTGACCTTCTTCAGGTCGGTCTTGGGAATTTGCACTATCCCTAACACTGTCCCCTACTTCAATTGCAGGCCTAATTGGCTCTGTCATTGTAAATCACTACTTTAAATTGACCAAAATTTGTAAAGAAAAAATAGTAAATACACCTTTAAACCTTTAGCCTGTTTTGTACTCAAATTTGAATTAAATGCAGTACTCTCCGAGCAAATCAAATTGCTTAATTCAATTGGCTTTCAAAATAACCTCCACATATATATTAAGCGCTTCAGAACGCTTAGGAACATAAATATTAGATGCCAATAATAGCCTTCACCTATAAATTATACGTGCCTTTTATAGGTTATAATTTCCAAAACACACTTTAAATTAGAAATTAATTCAATCAGAAAACATATTTATACTTTAACGTTGACACCTTAATGTGTGTACAAATGGTTAGCGTCAGTTAAATTATATAGGCAAATAAGTCAAAACGTTTTTGCACGCACACCACAGTAATTAGAATTCGCAGTCAAATATATTATAGAAACGTTTACAAAGCACTCTTCTTGACCTGACCACTCTTAACTTATAATGTCCAAGTCCTTTATGGCTTTATCTTGAAACGCTTCTCATTATACTGTGTGCATCTTCTTACTTCTTGTGTTTATGCGTGTATTGTTTGTGACTCATCTGTCCTTTGATGACGGCGCGCCGGCAGCGCAGCAAACAATTGTCGGGGAAGGTCCGCTGGACGCCGGCCTTAAACTTGGACTTGCTTCATCGCCCACTTGCATCGATGAACAGTCGAGTTTTCACTGTAACTCCTTCAAGCACTGCAGACACAAGTGGTTTCCTTTCGACGGGTTTATTAAAGGCTTGGTCCTCCAATCCACCGTGAAAACTTAAACAGAAACATATACGTTGCGTCAGGTCAACACAAACAATAATATACATGGTATGAAAACAACACATCAGAAAAGCAAAATACAAACAAACGTTAATTACCTCGTTGGCTGCATGCTACATAGAAAAGGGGTCTTGTTCTTCTGTTCTTGGTAACAGTCTTAGTGGTACGCTACACATAGTGGTACACTCTTTAGAAGTTAGAGAGCCTGTACAACTCGTCTAACCAACCCTGCCGCTTGCTCGCAGGTGTCTGTACAACTCGTCTCCAACATTCCTGTCGCTTGCTCGCAGGTGTCTTTAATCAGCCCCAAAGGTAAAAAACGCGACAGCAGCCTAACGGGACACCATATCTGACCAGACGTCAAAATGAATATATTATAAATTGTAGCAAATTAAATAATAAAGAAAATAAGAAATGAAACAAATACATTCTCAAATATTACACTTACAAACTGAAATAACATAAATGATGAAACCATATAATGGCCACAGTTACAGTGTGTGTGTGGTGTACCTGGCCTGTACCACTACACTCGCTGTGAGACATAATGGTATGATCCTAGTAGACAGTAGGATGGCTGAGAGGGAGACGAGAGTAAGGGAGAGACAGGAGAGAATGTTTTTTTATTGAGTCAGTAGGAAGACTGAGAGGGAGACAGAGTAGGGGAGACATGGGATAGAAGGTTATTTATTATTATACAACGGCATGCAAATTTCTCGATTCTGATTGGCTGAAACAGTCATTTTACACGTCTTTATTGGCAACAATCCACGCTGCTGGCCCAGGACCCGCCCACAACCGACCCACATCACATCACTCCGCCGGATCACAAGAAGGTGGCCAATAATATTTACAAATGGATATGTTAATGGCGACTAAACGACTAAATATGAAGCGATTCTGTCAAGGGGAATGTGTTAGCCCTTTAAACAATGTTGGATGATGTAATTGATGGGTCTTGAGGCAATCTAGAACAAAAGAAAAATCGCGGTTTGATTGATAGATTAATTGATTGATTTAAATTTCTACTTCCTTCTTGCTACTGACTGCAGCGTTCTCTCTCACTGTCCGACGCGTCACGCTGGCGTACCCACAAACACACACACACACATACACACACACACACACACACACACACGCACACACACACTGTGACACACACACACACACACACACACGCACACACACACACACACTCCTGTCTGCAACAGCGGGAGAGTCAGACTGAGAGAGAAGCAGCGCTGTTTTAAGTGAGCATGGTCTATTGAATTGATTGATTGGTTGATTGCTAATTTTATTACTGTACCCCTGGTTTCCAACTGGTTAAGTTTAGGCTAAAAGAAATAAATAAAAAAATAGGGCGAAGAAAACGTTTTTTTCCTATGCATTCCCTTAACAATTGTGTGTATTGAGCCGTACTGTATTGTACCCATTCTGCATCTGGTAATAAAATTTTCAATCAATCATTCCAATAATACACAGTTGGATGTGTTAGTTGGTTGGATGCACTTCAAGCTGCTTCCACATGAGGCAACTTCTCTCAATCATTCCAATAATACACAGTTGGATGTGTTAGTTTGGTTGGATGCACTTCAAGCTGCTTCCACATGGAGTTGTGGGAACTACTTTTTCTGGCGGATGGTTTTTTCAATAAATCTTCGATTAATGTGTGTTTATTGTATAGAAATAAGGTTGGATGAATCTGGCAGTTGTATAAAAGCTTTACACCACGTGCAGTCGTGATTTGTGACCAATAAACCATGCCTAGGGGGGTCTAACGACCCTCGGCTGCGCCTCGGGCCTAACAACCACCCCTAGGCATGGTTTATTGGTCACAAACCACTCCTGCGTGTGATGTAATGCTTAAAGACAGCAGGAAGGCTGAGAGAGAGACAGAGTAGGAGAGACACAGGAGAGAAGGTTATTTATTGAGTCTGTAGGAAGGCTGAGAGGGAGACAGAGTAGGGGAGAGACAGGAGAGAACATTCTTTATTGAGTCAGTAGGAAGGCTGAGAGGGAGACAGAGTAGGAGAGACACAGGAGAGAAGGTTCTTTATTGAGTCAGTAGGAAGGCTGAGAGGGAGACAGAGTAGGGGAGAGACAGGAGAGAACATTCTTTATTGAGTCAGTAGGAAGGCTGAGAGGGAGACAGAGTAGGAGAGACACAGGAGAGAAGGTTCTTTATTGAGTCAGTAGGAAGGCTGAGAGTGAGACAGAGTAGGAGAGACACAGGAGAGAGGGTTCTTTATTGAGTCAGTAGGAAGGCTGAGAGGGAGACAGAGTAGGGGAGACACAGGAGAGAAGGTTCTTTATTGAGACAGTAGGAAGGCTGAGAGGGAGACAGAGTAGGAGAGACACAGGAGAGAAGGTTCTTTATTGAGTCAGTAGGAAGGCTGAGAGGGAGACAGAGTAGAGGAGACACAGGAGAGAAGGTTCTTTATTGAGTCAGTAGGAAGGCTGAGAGGGAGACAGAGTAGGAGAGACACAGGAGGGAAAGTTCTGGTGGGATCAGACAGTACACTACACACCATCTACAGTATGTTATCAACCAAATGGGTACCAGAACTTTTGTTTATATATTTCTACCCAGCTACCTGGCAGCGGATGCCAGTTATGATGCAGCCAAAGTCATCGCCAGGAAGAACGACGTGGCATCGCTCAGAACGGCAACCAGCCTGGCCAGGGTGGTCGGTGAGGCCCCCCTGTCCGAGTCCCTCTCCCTCAGATGTGCTAAAGACCTGGGCCTTCATTCATCAACGTGTGCGTAGAATATGTTCTATTTCCACACGTAAGCAAAGAATGTAGAATCAGTGTACGCACAGGAAAATCGGGATTCATCACACGTGCGTACGCAGGTTCTACGCACACCTGTCATGATGAATCCCACCTTGGCCCTGCGCCGAGGCTCGTGCACACTTTCACGTATTTGCATACCAAAACCGCCCCGATTAAATATACGGTAATGGACACCCCCATGAAATGTGGAAGAATGGACTAAACCGAGGGTGTTGTACACTGTCGGATATTATACCTATTAACTTCCTAAAAGACCATTGCTGCCTGGACACCGCAAACACTAATAAAGACCACCAACCACTGTTTTGCCATTGCCCGTTAGTGTCATTAATGCATGCTGGAATAAGAATGCCTTTCTTAATTTATTTTTAATATTAATAATTATTATAATACAATAAAAGACAGCTCCGTCTTTTAATACACATATATTGTACAGTAACGTCAAATAAATACTACAGTCCCCGCTGAAATAAAGGTTCTGCAGCACATACCAGCAGTGATCTACAGCATAAAAGATAGCCACTTTATAATACTATTCTGAGTAGATAATTCATCTGTATCGCAACAGAGTCACGGATCTGGTCGGGGCAGGTATCATTATGTCGGGAAAATCCTTATGAAATAAACAAAAGTGAATTAAAGAATTTAAAAACAAAGTTTAGCATATTAAATTGTTTTATAAGCTTTCTGAGTAGATAATTCATCTGTATCGCAACAGAGTCACGGATCTGGTCGGGGCAGGTATCATTATGTCGGGAAAATCTTTATGAAATAAACAAAAGTGAATTAAGGAATTTAAAACGAAGTTTAGCATATTAAATCGTTTTATAAGCTTATAGCTTTTTTCGTGCTGATTTGAGAGGGTCCAGCTGCAGAGCCGGAGAGCAACTCTCAGGGCCAAGATAGCACTTATACTATTTTGAGAGAGACAGCAGAGAGACAGACAGCAGAGAGACAGACAGACAGACAGACACTGTTCCACAGTGTGTGTGTGTGTGTGTGTGTGTGTGTGTGTGTGTGTGTGTGTGTGTGTGCGTGTGTGTGTGTGTGCGTGCGTGCGTGTGTGTGTGTGACTACTAGTCTAATAGTAGAGACTCAGCCCCCCCCCCCTCTGGACCACCTCCTAGTAGAGACTTCTCTAGGAAGAAGACGAAGATGAGGATTAAGGCGAGACACTGCAGGTGAATAGGCAAATATACCTTTTTTGTTGATTTTGAGATTCTGTTATATTTTGCTTCCTAAACATGTCTTCTATGAAACTAGTGACAATAAAACGTCAATAACACACATTTAGTTGTTCATTTTACTTCATTTTGCCTTATTGCATCCATAAATGTCCACATATTTAATGGGGAAGTGCCTCATTTGCATGTATAAACATAAATTTCAGAAAACTTGTCTCTACTAGGAGGTGGTCCAGAGGGGGGGGGGTCTCTACTGGGAGGTGGTCCAGAGGGGGGGTCTCTACTAGGAGACTAGTGGTCACACACACACACACACACTGTGGAACAGTGTCTATCTGTCTGTCTGTCTGTCTCTCTGCTGTCTGTCTCTCCGGCTCTGCAGCTGGACCTTGATCAAATAAGCACGGAAAAGCTTTTAAGCTCGTAGCTCCAATTTGGGTCCCAAATTGCGGTACAAATGAAGGAGGTGTCTCGGGTAGTGGACTCTAGTTAATATTATGTTCTCTCTGCAATTAGACTGCCCCTCATTCATCCCTATCTGATGCTATCTCTGAAAACAGTTCCTGCGAGCTGATTGATTGATTGATTGAAAACTTTATTAACAGATTGCAGAATGGGTACAATACAGTACAGCTCAATACACACAATTGTTAAGGGGATGCAGACCAGAGAAAGACTTTCGTCTTGTTTACACCAGGGTCCCCCATTTTCAATTCATCAGGACATATATGACATACATGACATACAGATAGTCAGTACTGCTACATCTATACATTTATGACATACCAGATTTGCAAATACAGTACTGTTTGTGATACAGAAGGAGTCAAGAAAAGGGAGTATATACATTTGACGTAGAAACTGTACATTGGAGGAGGTTGGGTGGGGGGGGTTGGGTACACTGGGATATTGACAACCATACTGGGTAATTTACATTGGAGGTGGGGGGGGGGGGGGGGGCACATTGTATAAACAAGCAAAACTGTACATTGAGGGGGGGGGGGGGGGGACTCTGTACAAACAAACAAAATTGTACATTGGACTATTGACAAGACCATACTAGGTAAATGACTGTACATTGGAGGGGGTTGGGTTAGGATATTTACAGGGGCCAGTGTTGCATTGCAGTCTCCCGTAGGTGTCTCTTGAGAGAGGTTTTGAAAGTGGGTAGTGATCCACATTCCTTTACAGCTTTGGGTAGGGCGTTCCACATTGATGTGGCATAATTGCGAAACGTGTTTAGTCCCTTATTTGAGCCGAATCTGGGTTTAACATGATTTGTGGAGCTCCCTCTGGTGTTGTGATCGTGGTATTCACTGACCTTTGGGAAGTATTTTGCCATGTACATGGGTACCTTGGTCGTGTAGTGTATCTTGTAGACCAGGCCCATTGCAAGTTGCTGTACTCTGTCATCTACTCTAAGCCATCCTAGGTTGTCAAAGTGGGCAGGGGTGAGGTGGGTTCTAGGAGTAAGGTCAAGCAGTAGTCTGACCAGTTTGTTTTGAGATGTTTGTAATTTTGTTTTTAGCGCCTTTGAGGTGCTTTGGTACCATGAGGTGCAAGCATAGTCGTAGTACCCCTGAATGAGTGCTCCTGCCAGAGTCTTCAGGGTATTCTTGTTTACCAGAGAGGAGATCCGGTACAAGAATCGAGTTCGTTGGTTGACTTTTTTTATTACATTGGATGCCATTTTGTCACAGGAGAGATTAGCCTCTAGGATGGAACCCAGGTAGGTAATTTCATCTTTCCTTGTGACAATATTGTCACCCACTGTAACTGAGAAGCCGTCGGTCTTGCTGAGTTTGTTATTTGAACCGAAGAGAATGGACTCTGTTTTGCCCATGTGTAATGATAGTTTGTTATCAGCGAGCCATATGCAGATTCTGCCTAGTTCAGAGCTGAGGGTTTTTTCAACCTGTAACTTGTTCTTGTCAGAGACCAGCAGGGCTGAGTCGTCCGCAAACAGGAACAAGTTGCAGTCACAAGCTGACGACATGTCATTTGCATAAATTAGGAACAGTAGCGGTCCTAGTATGCTTCCTTGTGGAACACCACAGCTCACTGTGAGAGGGCAGTCAGTGCACCCCATAACGCTATATAAACCTGCATTCATTCGGAGAGAAAGACCTATTCCACATGCTATTTAGGGTTTGACAATAATTACACTAATATCGCTATTTCACAATGAACTATAATGGATTACGGGGTCATACAGAACACGCGCCAGTGTCTTTATTTCCGCCTTGAAACTAATGCAGAACTGAGGAGCGATTATGCGTAGTAACGATATTCTACCACTGGGCGTCAGCTAAGTGTGCTCTGACCTGTGCGTACACGTAAGCACGGAGTCAAGTTCAAGTTGAAATTGATGAATCCCACTCTTTGCTTAGAAACAAACATTAACATGAGCGGGCACACACTCATGTCGCACACACGCACACTTATGGCCAAAGGAAAGGACACTTTAAATTAGAATAACAGGAACAGTGTATTGCACTACCAAAGCTAACTAGCATGTCACACATGCGCTGTAAATAACTATGTACAGATACCGAGATGTCACTCCATGTTACCTGCTACCTGTTACTGCACAATGTTGTTCTTCTTTTGATTCTATTATATGTACCACTGTATTGCACATCGTTGCGGGCAAGACCACCCGCATTTCATTGTATACCTGTATGCCGTGACAATTAAAACTCTTGACTTGACTTGACTTGAACAGCGGGAATACTCACCGCTGCCTGTTCTCACGTCTTCCTGAGGGAGTATGGGCTCCGCGCTGCCCCTGTTACCGGAGGAAGCGTTTCAGAAGGCGGGGTAAACGTGCAGGTAACTCGGTTAAGCTGAGAAGCCTTGCCGGTTCCCGTTCTCCTTCTCCACCGAGCCATCTCCTCCAGCTCTACGACGATGGACCCGCTCAGCGCTCCTACTACATCCACAGACGCAGGGACGTGCACAGGACTTTAGAAAGGCAGGTGCCGAAAAAGTTGAAAAGGGCATTATTTATTAAATGCAATGCGAGCGCGCGAAGCGCGCAAGCCCGATTTTTTTGGTTAATACAAGTCTATGGTACATTCAGTTTCACCGATGTCACCAAAACTACATAGTGTCCCTTTAATAACACAATATGCGCTCCAGACCAACAGCTGCGCAGTAGTAGTAGTAGTAGTAGTAGTAGTAGTATGTCATATATGTTACGATGAATTGAAAATGGGGGACCCTGATGTAAACAAGACGAAAGTCTTTCTCTGGTCTGCATCCCCTTAACAATTGTATGTATTGAGCTGTACTGTACTGTACCCATTCTGCAATCTGTTAATAAAGTTTTCATTCATTCATTCATTCATGCGGGCGCGCTGTGTTGAGAGAGCAAGAGAGAGAGAGAGAGAGAGAGAGAGCGAGAGAGAGCGAGAGCGAGAGCGAGAGAGAGAGAGAGAGAGAGAGAGAGCGAGAGAGAGAGAGCGAGAGCGAGAGAGACAGAGAGAGACAGAGAGAGAGAGCGAGAGAGAGCGAGAGAGAGCGAGAGAGACCGCATTAACTCACTTGTTAGTTGAAACGTGTCAGCAGGGCTTGATGAAGTATTATGTCCACTGTCCCACAGGCCACAGTCACAGACTGTTGTCTTGATGTTTATCCACTGTGACTCCAGACTGCATCCAGCCAAATCGCTTATTGTTAGCACTGTAGCTTTGTTGTTGTCAGCACACATTATCTCTTGAGATAAAGCTGGGAACGAGGTTACAGCACACGGGACATTCAGGAAGTCAGAAAAGATAGTGCTTGCCGATTGGTGCTAAGAACAGCAGGGCGGGTACAAGCGGTGTGACGTAATTGGCAGACTCGACTGTCAATCAAAATGATTCTGTTTTCCGTCAGAACGAATCCAGGCTGGAAGGGTCTATTATTTACGAGAGGGGTGGCATTTCTCTCTCTTTCTTTACCTAATATTTAGATGCTATCGTGACATCTTTCATTTGGAAGGGCAGGGCAGTACATCTATGTGCAACAGTAAAAAAAAAAAAAAAAAGAGGGTGGCATAAAAAGGGCACTTTCTAATGAAAAATGAAAAAGGCAGGTGCCCGGGCACCCCTTCACCCCTATGTGTGCACGTGCCTGCACAGACGTTCCCTGGAGCCGAGATACACCTCACTTTGCGCGATTACACTAAACGTAAACCTGGATGGGCTGCCGACGGCGGGGATTCCCCCTAGGCCGCGCGCGAAACGCGGGGGGTAGTCTCTGACAACCTCCGCCCGCTGGTGTGGATACCCCCGTCATCGGATCATACTACCACTGCTGCCCCCGACCCAGTTGAAGTGAAAATGGCTCTGATCAACGCGAATCACATCTCCAACAAAACCTTCGTCTTAAATGACTTTGCGACCAAAAACGGACTGCATTTTTTGATGGTGACTGAAACATGGGCTACCCCTGGTGAGCTCACTCATCTCGTGGAAATGTGTCCCAGTGACTGTAGCTTTTTTAGCACACCCAGATCATCAGGAAAAGGAGGTGGTCTAGCTTTGATATATAAAAACTCCTTTAACTGCCGTGTTGTGAACTGTGCGCAATTTTCCAGCTTTGAAGTACAGTTGACCATGGTTGACTTGGACAAACCTCTCCTAATCGCCCTCGTTTATCGGCCCCCTAGCAGCAAGGACTTTATCTCCCAATTTTCCGAATTTCTGTCAAATACCATGTCCATCCATGACAGAATCCTGATTCTTGGTGACTTTAATATTCATGTGTGCTGCCCATCCAAGCCTATGGTGTCTGATTTCATGGAATTGATCGACTCATTCGAACTCACTTTGCTTACTACCACCGCCACCCACAAACTAGGCCATACACTTGATTTAGTCTTAACCCATGATTTATCAGTGTCAAATATGAATATTGATGAAAATGCATGCTCCTCTGATCACTATGCCGTAATGTTCACCTCCTCTCTTTCTCTCCCCCCAGCCAAATCCCCCTCCCCGGGGCGTCTCTCCCGCAGCATTAACCCCTTAACAACCAGTACGTTTTCCTCCGCCTTCCTAGCTGCCCCTAACATCTGTGCTATTGAAGCCTCTCCCTCCCACCTTAACATAGATGAACTCACATCCCTGTTTAATTCCACCTGCCTCTCCATTCTGGACTCAGTAGCCCCCCTTAGACTAAAAAAACAAACAAAGTCTAAGGGCCAGCCGTGGCTAAATGACACCACCAGAGCCCAGAGGAGAGAGTACAGGAGAGCAGAGCGTAAGTGGAAAAATGATAGACTCCATGTCTCTCTCGAGATGCTTAGAGACACTCGCATCAGATATCAGTTAGCAGTTAAAGCAGCGAGAGCCGCATACTTCTCAGACCTCATCTGTAACTCTCAAAACCCCAGGACCCTATTTGCCACCATTAACTCTTTCATTAGCCCCCCCCCTAGAACTAGCCTGGATGTGTCTCCAACCAAATGTGAGGAATTCTTAAAATTCTTCATAAACAAAGTTGAGGTAATCAGAAACAACATCACACCACCTACACGTAGCTTAGATGTCTCGCCGCCCTGTTCATCCACCCTGGCCTGTTTTCAACCCATCACCCTCTCTACTCTCACAGATATAGTCTCAGCCATGAAACCAACCACCTCCCCCCTTGACATAGTTCCCTCTGTTCTTCTCAAAGAAGTATTTCACACAACTGGCCCCAGCATCCTCTCTATCATTAACACCTCCCTAGTCACTGGTACCGTTCCAACCTGCTTCAAACAAGCAGTGGTCCAGCCCCTTCTGAAAAAACCCAACCTAGACTCCACCCAGCTCAATAATTACAGGCCAATCTCCAAGCTCCCATTCCTATCAAAGGTCCTTGAAAAGGCTATTCTCTCCCAGCTGTCTCCCTACCTGCACTTGAATAACATCCTGGACACATTTCAGTCAGGTTTCAGAGCCAACCACAGCACAGAATCTGCCCTGCTTAAGGTCACCAATGACTTGCTCCTCACTACAGACAACCGGGACTGCGCTGTCCTTATGCTCTTAGACCTCAGTGCAGCTTTCGATACAATAGACCATGCTATCCTCATTGACTGTCTCCACCAAGCAGTTGGTGTCAGTGGCACAGCCCTATCATGGTTCACCTCCTACCTCAGTGACAGAAGCTTCTCCGTTAACATCGGAAACTGCTCCTCCCCCTCTGCCTCTCTCTCTTGCGGGGTTCCACAAGGCTCCATCCTTGGCCCTATCCTATTCTCCCTATACATGCTGCCCCTTGGTCTGATAATTAAAAAACACAACATCTCTTTCCATTTTTATGCTGACGACACTCAGGTCATCAAATGCTGGATGGCACACAATTTTCTACAACTCAATCACTCAAAATGTGAAATCCTCCTTTTCGGCCCTCCAAACCAAACCAATGTCATTGCCAGCAGCCTGGGTAACCTGTCTCCCCTAGTCAAGCCCTTTGTTAAAAACCTGGGCGTGCTCTTTGACCCCGAGTTTTCCTTCAATAGGCAGGTAAACTCGGTGGTGAAGGGGTGCTTTTTCCAGCTCCGGTCCATAGCCAAGATCAAGGCCATTCTCTCCCCCTCAGACCTGGAAAGAATAATTCACGCCTTCATATCCTCACGCTTAGACTACTGTAACTCCCTGTACCTGGGGCTAAATAAATCCACCATAGCCCGTCTACAACTCCCCCAAAACGCTGCCGCTAGACTGCTCACAGGTACCCGGAAGAGAGCTCACATCACCCCTGTACCCTGCCTCCCTCCACTGGCTCCCGGTGCGCTTTAGAATAGACTTCAAGGTCCTCTTAATGGTGTACAAAGCCCTAAATGGTAAAGCCCCTGCTTACCTAGCAGACCTCCTCACCCCCTATACCAACGCCAGGGCCCTCAGATCGGCTGATAAGGGTCTCCTAACCACTCGTAGGTCCAACTTCAAGTCTAGGGGGGGACGTGCTTTTGCGGTCGCAGCCCCTGACCTCTGGAACAGCATCCCCATGTCCATCAAATCTGCCCCCTCCATCGAGTCTTTTAAATCAAAACTCAAAACCCACCTATATCGCCTGGCCTTCCCTGACTCACTTTGACTCTTGCCGTACTTGTTGACGTGTTGTTCTGTTTTTCCTTTGTCTATCCGTTGATTTTATTTTATTTCTCTGTTTATTTTATACTTTTCTTTGTACTTAGCTTAGCCATGTGAAGCACTTTGGTTGACAAGCGTCATGTTTAAACGTGCTATACAAATACATTTGATTGATTGATTGATTGATGGAGCGAGGTGGGTCTTAAGTTCTGGGCCCATAGCTTGGAAGCTCTCTCTCAGCTCTCTTTCTCCGCCTTTGAAGTTTGTCCCGTGATCAGACAACAATATAGACGGTTTGCCTTTCCGCGATGTGAATCTTCGGAAGGCCATAAGGAATGAGTCTGTGCTCATGGTTGGAAGGAGTTCTATGTGCATCGCTCGGGTGGTCATGCATTTGAATACAATACCCCACCGCTTCTCGGTCCCTCTTCCTTTCTTTACATACAGCGGGCCGAAACAGTCCATACCAGTGGAGTGAAAAGGCTTGTCGCCGAGTCGGAGGCGACAGGGAGGTAGGTCAGCCATCCGGGGTATACTGGGCTGTGCTCGCCATTTACGACAGTCTAAACAAGTCCGCTGGAAACGTCGTACTGCTTCTCTCCCTTGCAGTATCCAATAACGGCGTCTGATCTCCGCGAAGACTCTCTCTGCCCCGGCGTGATGCACATCCTCGTCGTATTTCTTTATGATCAGCTCTGTGACCTTGTGTCGGCTGTTTAAGACTATCGGGTACTTGACGTCATTTGGTAAGTCTGGAGCTCTCCGCAGACGACCACCCACTCTGATGAGATTATGGGCGTCGCTCTCGGGGGCTAGGTGGAGCAATCTGCTGTCTGACGGGACGGGCTTTGCTCCCTGTAGACAGTCTAGCTCATCGGGAAACGAGTCTCTCTGGGCTCGCTGTAGGAGAAGAAGTTCTGCTTCTTCGTAGTTAGCTGCAGTAATGTCAGTGGTGAGCTGAACCTCTGGGTGGTGCCACAGGAATGTCTTTAGCTGCGCACTCTCAAGGGTGAGGCAATCGTCTATGTCGGGGTCTGTGGAGACGAGTGTGGTCAATCCACAGAACATGGATTTCTTGTTCTCTGCCTCCTCTTTACTCGCTTCCCGTGGGGTGGGTGTAGGCCACTCTTCTTCCGGGAGCTTGAGGAACTCTGGCCCGTCACTGTATAGATTGTGACGGGTGAGGTCATCCAGGGACATTCCCCGGGTGATGACGTCAGCTGGGTTGTGTTTTGTGTCCACATACCTCCAGCTTGCTGCTTCTGTTAAATCTTGGATCTCTGTGACTCTGACTCCCACGAAGACCTTGTATCTGCACGAATCAGACCGGATCCATGTGAGTACTGTCGTGGAGTCTGACCACAAGATTGTTCTTTGCACCGGGATGGTGAGTTCACGTTGGATTAACGTGGCGAGTTGCGCTCCTGCTAGGGCTGCGCAGAGCTCTAGACGCGGGATAGATTGTTGCTTGCATGGGGCTATTCTTGAGCGAGCCAGGATGAAAGCAGTATGTATTTCTCCTCCCTCCTCTCGGGCACGCAAGTAGGCCACCGAACCGTAGGCTACTTCGGAGGCGTCGCTGAAGACGTGCAGGTCCATCTGGCACGTCTCCGGCCTCACTGTGGGTGGGAAGTAGCTGCGGCGTATGTTGACACCTGGGAGTGAGCTGAGTTCTGTCTCCCACTCTCTCCATGTGGAGGCAAGGTGTTCGGGTATGGGGTCGTCCCAGCCCTGGTCCTTGTCCCATAACGCTCTTACAATCATCTTTGCCCTGGTGGTGTAAGGTAGAATACATCCCAACGGGTCATATTGTCTGGCGAGTGTTCTGTATACCCTCCGTCTTGTGGTCGGTAGTGCAGTCGACCTTCCCTGCTCCTTGGTCAGGGGTGTGTGTTTATAATGGAGCGAGTCTGTTTTGAAGCGCCAGACCAGTCCTAATGTCATTTCTTGGGCTTCTCCTGGGATGGTCGCCATCCAGGTCTCGCTGCTTGCTGCCTTGTCCTCGGGGGAGAGGCTGCGCAATACTTGAGGGTCGCTGCTGGCCCACTGCCTGAGATCAAAGCCGCCTTTGATCAGGGAGGCGCGGAGCTTGAGTAGGAGGGCCTCGGCTTCTTCTGGCGTTGAGACGCTTTGCAGACAGTTGTCCACGTAGAAACTATTTCCTACACTTTGTCGGACCTCTTCATCAGCTGCTGGGTCCTCTGCGACGTGTTTTTGCAGTGCAAACGTAGCACAGCATGGGCTGCATGTGGTTCCGAAAGGGAGGACTTCCCATTGATAGATGGCTGGTTGCTCGTCCCCGATCCTCTCTCTCCATAGGAACCGCAGCAGGGGCTTGTCCTCCTCCACTAGTCGCACCTGCAGGAACATCCCTTTGATGTCGCCGCTGATGGCCACCTTGTCTTGGCGGAAACGTAGTAACACGCCTAGTAGAGAGGGGCCGAGTGTTGGGCCGAGCAAGAGCTCTTTATTCAGATTTTGTGATCCGATCTGTTAGTTGCAGTTGAACACAATACGATCCTTGCCGTTGTGGTGGACTTTGTGGTGCGGCACGTACCATGATTCGGTCGTCTGATCGGCCTCCTTAATGTCAATTTTCTTTATGTGTCCCGCTGTGATTAGCTTGTCAATCTCAGCGCGGTACACAGTCTCTTGAGCGGGGTCTCTGGCTAGGCGCCGCTCTGTGTTCAGTAGATACCGCTCCGTCGCTTCTTTTGGGGCGTGGAAGGTAGGCATACCCTCTCGCCTCAGGAGTGGAGTTGCGTATCTCATCACTCCGTTGACTTTGACTCTCTTTGTCCCCCGCTCGAGGAGGGCTATAGCGTAAATGTCTTCCTTGGAACGAATGTCTTTCTTTTCGTTCTTAAAGGGCATTGTTTCTAGTGTCCATAGCCTCTCGACATGCTGTAGGAGGGTGGTGTCTTCTTCTGTCACTCTGGAGTGGAGGCAGCTAGTGGCTGCTGTTCGGTTAAGAGACCTAGCGAGGGGGCCTTGTAGTGTCCATCCTAGGCGGGTCTCGACTGCTGCAGGACAGCCTCTGGGCCCTGTGTGGACCCGGTCCATCGGGACGATGAGGTCTGCATGGTCGGAGCCTATCAGCAGGGTCGGGGTGGCACCGTCTATGAGCGGTATAGGTAGGTGACGCAGGTGCACATATTTATCCATCAGCTTGGCGATGGGGTAGGTGTACTGCGACAGGCCTATGTCTTGGCTGGTGAAAGCGTTAGTGATCCTATACCGTCTCTCTGGCTGCCCGCTTGCTGCGATAGTGAAGGAGACATTCTCGCCCTTTATCGTCTTTAGATCTCTTCTTATTGTCCGAATCATCATCTGGTCTTCGCTCCCCCGCAGCCCCAGCTGGGCCGCAGCGGACGCGAGGAGAAGGGTCTTCTCTGACCCGTCGTCAAGGACGGCGTAAGTGTCCATGACCTTGTCTTGGTAACTCAATGTTACGCGGACCACCTTTAAGAGCACCCGGGCGCCCCCGCTGCTGGCGGGGTCAATGTACATAACACTTGCCTTTGTGCTGCTTGAGGGTGCAGGCTTTCTTCTGTTACTGTCGTGTAGGACGTCTAAGTGGGCTCCGTCACACCGACTACACCTCTTCTTTAAGCGGCAATCGGCTGCCATGTGACTGCGCGCACATCGGTAACAGCGTCGGTTGGACTTTATCCATTGACTCACCTCGTCGGTGGTCATCTTCTTGAACGTGTCACAGTGTGACAGCCAGTGTTCCTTTTCGCAGTACGGGCACACCATCTTCCACTTCTCTTTCATCGAGGGGGTACTGTGGTTCTTGTTGCTCGGTACTGATTCTGATTGGTGCATGACGGTCACCAATCTGCGGCCATCGTTTGCTCTCCTAGGTCCCTCTCTGGAGCTTGGTGTGCTCCGCATGAACGTATCCAACCGTAGGCTGTTGACTTCTCTCGCCAGGAAGTCGGCTAGGTCTAGGAGGGATGGCTCGGGACCGTTAGGATCACGGTGGTCTCTTTGCCGCCTGAAGCGCTCTTGTCGGGCGGGCGGAAGCTTCTCTAAAATCCTCTCGACATTAGAGTTTGCATACAGTTCGTGCATACCCTTTTCCTTTTGCGCCCCCAGCATCCCTACCAGGGATTGTACCTTGATAGACAGGTCATCTAGTGAGCGATTGTCTGTGGCTGGGGGTAGACGGTCAATATGCCTTATCTCTTGTATTACGTAATCCCATATGCGTCCATATCTTTGGTCGAGTGCTGCTAGAGCCGCGGTGTATGGGGTAGTAGAGGTGGCATATGCCAGCGCTATATTGTGCGCTCGGGGCACCTTGAGGTGCTTTAGTAGGATAGCATATTTGTACGGTTCATCAGCTACATCGGACATCATTGTCTCTAAGCACATTCGTAGCTCTGTGTACTGTGCTCTGTTCTCGTGTGTGAAGTCCGGGAACGTCGGTGTGCCAATGTACGATGCCATGGATGGCTGGCACATCGGTGAGCGTTGGAGGAGAGGCCTCCTAGGCGAGTCTCCTCTTACGTGTCTTGGTGGGCTGGTACCTGCTGGGTACCATGGCCCGCGTATCCAGGTGCTGTTCCTCGGGGCTGGTCGTGCATCAAGCTCACCCGTGAATTGAGTCGGGGGTCTGTAGCGCAGAGCCGCGGGGGTAAAGCCTGGGCTGTACTGGACCTCCTGGTCCTGTGGAGTACTGTGCTGCTGTTGGGCTTGACTCTCCTCCTCTCCCTCTTCTTCTTCCTCTGGCAGGTCATCTAGATCCTGTAGTCGTCTATTTAGCCTCTCCGCGGTATAGACCGGTTCTTCCCTGTAGCTGGGTCTCGCTTGGACCGGTCGGGGAAGGGGTTCGGAGAGGGGTATAGGCTCTCTCTGGTGGTCGGGCTCAGGGTCGCTTGATCGGGTAGGGGAGGGTGCCCTTGACCCTTGTCTTGACGAGGCCCTGGAGCCCCGTGCGGAGGGAGGGGGGGTTGCCCTGGTAATCAGCTGCTCCATTATCTGCGCTTGTAATCGGTCGCGCTCGGCTTCACGCTTGGTGAGAGCGAGGTCGCGCTCTGCTTCTCTTTGGGCACCGGCAGCGGCGCGCTGGGCTTCGGCGGCGGCGCGCTGGGCTTCGGCCCGGTCTCTTCCCATATTCTCTTCCGTCTGGAGGCGTCTAATCTCTAGACGTATACGGTCTTCGTCACTCCGTTGCTGCGCTTGAAGGCGTTCTCTTTCCATGGAAGAATGTTCGCGCTCACTAAGCGTCTGTGCTTGGAGTCGATCGCGCTCGGTTGAGGCTGCCAGGCTGGCGAGGAAAGCCTGCGCCAGCATCTTGTCCGCCTCGCTGGGGGAAGACGCTGGTCGAGGTGATCCGCTCCTGGTAGTACTCGTTGGAGATCCGTTCTCCTGTGGCGAGTCAAGGAGATCCATCTCCGGGGTGCTCGTCCCTTCTTGTAGTGGGTCGAGTTCCATCCCTGGAGGGCTTTCTTTATCCTGGAGCTCTCCGGGGACTACTTCTTCGGTCTTGGCGGGGGGTAAAGTCATGTCAGGTCCCTCCTGGTCCCCACCGTGAGCTTGGTCAGTTACGTTAGAACCCACTAGGGTTTCTATTGGCGGGGTAGCCTGGTCGATAGGGTCGGACATAATTTTACTATCTACTTTTTCCGCGTTTACCGTCTGTAGAAAGCTAGGTAGTATACTGGCAACGTAATCCTCTAAGTACTGAGGTGTCTGCCGTCTACGCTGCGGGCGATCTATTTTAGGAGAACCGTTTTGTGGAGTGTTCATCATTGGCCATGTCAATATTAATACCACTATATTAATATTACGCTAATTACCCTCCGGCTCGAAGGACCAATTGTAACTGAGGGGTACAATTCCCTGACTGTATTGATAAGTATGGTATCATTAAACCACTACCGTCTTATGTACGTCTATTCCTACTGGCCATACAGTACACAGGTATCTAATGATGAACACTTCCCCACAATGACTCGGTTCCACACAAAGCTGTATTTAAGTATTTATTAGCAGCAAAAGGTACATAATATACTTTACTTTACTTCACTTTGGATGCGCTTATAAGGCAAAGGAATGTGCGTAGGCAAATCAATAACGAATGTCCATTCTCATATTACGCAGGCGATAGTCATACAACCTGAATCTTAGGGAATTATATCTATGGTACACTAGTAATATAGCGGGAGATACTGGTAGGGTCCCCCCGGTTGTAAGCCAGCAAGGGTAGAGGATTTGTCGGTAGTAGAGTCTGGGTCAACGATGATAAGGAGACTCCGAGTACAGGAGACGGTGCAATAAGATCTTGATCCGCAGACGAATACAGCTGTTCTCCGTAGCATGTAGCTCCACATGGAAGAAAGCTAGCCGGCCTCAGACTTCTGAAGGCAGACTCGACGTGGCTCCTCACAGATTAAATCCCACACACTTGTGGGTGTCGGCGATTCTCCGCTCCATTAATTACAGGACCAAAAGCAAATATAATCCAGCCGAAAAGGGCTATGCAGTCGTCGGTAGGTTCTCCAGTGTACATAATCCACACGGTCCTCGTCTAGGGCCCCTCGGGTGAAAGCGCCATGGTAAGCAGCCCAGCCTGGATAAGCACTCTAGCTGATACGAGGAAACGTTGGTGATGCTGGTCACTGTAGAACTTTAGCCGCACGATACACTATACACAAATAGACTATTACTGACTTAATAGAATAGGTCGAACTCGACGGTACAGCGTTAAACTCTGACACTTCAGTTATTAATTCGCACGCGGTCTCAATGCTCTATTTGGGGCCAAACAGGCCATACTGCACCGCACGTCGTATCGTGGGTGAGGCTTCAACTTTAGTTACTAAGGACTTCTGACTAAGTGCTTCTGTATTCACCTGCGCCGTATTTATACGCTTAGATGAACAAACTAGTACCAGCTTTATTCCTGTCTCATATCCTTGCGCAGTACCGTTCATGTCCAGGCATGTCCCCGGCGGTGACTTTGAACCTGACTTTGGAGGCATGGCCTTGGCGCCTGTGGACCGCTGTCCAATAGGAGAATGAAATATTATGGTCTGTACTAGGCTAAAGGGATATTCCGTGTATATGTACAAGGAATATACAAGGGATATCAAACGATATACAAATATTATGCAATATATATCAATCAATAAATATATATATATTCGGTTTAATCTGATCCTTCATAACAGGCCTGATATTCTATATATATTTTTTTTAATCTACTTTTTCTCCCCCCTTTTTCTGTATTTTTCTCCCATCCCAATTTAGTCGTTATGCCAATTCCCTTCCCTCCCTTCCTGGTCGTTGCGCGCATTTCCCCCCCACTTGCCGGTCTAGGGAGGGTTGATAGATACTATCACATGTCCCCTCCGATACATGTGGAGTCCAGTGGCGTCGTTAGCCCTGGGCTTCCGGGGCTACCTAAAAAAAAAAAAAAAAAAAAATTGTTTACATGATGTCAGCATCCCCATTGTCTGTGCTGAATGTTTGTTAGTGTTTGGTATTTTTTGTTGGTTGTTAGTACTTTTAATCCATTTTTAGTAAGTAGTTTTCATTTGATCCTATAATTTTTTCATTCACCGATTTGTGGACTTTTTCTTTTGTGTCCTGAAAGGCGCCTTATAAATCAAATGCATTATTATTATTATTATTATTATTATTATTATTATTATTATTATTATTATTATTATTATTATTATTATTATTATTATTATTATTATTATTATTATTATTATTATTATTATTATTATTATTATTATTATTATTATTATTATTATTATTATTATTATTATTATTATTATTATTATTATTATTATTATTATTATTATTATTATTATTATTATTATTATTATTATTATTATTATTATTATTATTATTATTATTATTATTATTATTATTATTATTATTATTATTATTATTATTATTATTATTTATTATCATCCAGGAGGGAAAAGACACTTTGGATAGTAGGGACTGCCTCTCTGCCTGTCCTGACCAGGAAACACTTTGCAACTGTGATCTCCTCTGGCAATAGTTGGATATTGTAATGTGTGGCGAGGGGTTGCAGCAATTCCACTGAGAGAAACTGGTCTGAGGCTGGATAACATGCCTGTATACCTCTCATAAGTTCCAACTCATGAGAACCTGCTCTCAAGCTCTTGCAGCATTCTGTCGACATCTGGATAGAACAGTCTCTGTCTCAGCTGATCTCCTGAGCTGAGGTCTGAGCTTGTGCCACAAGATGCCATTACATATGGCCTTTGTCCACTGCCATCTCTGAGGTGCGATAATCTTTGAGTGTGTCCTGCACTGTGCTTTTAAATAGTACAGATAGGTATTGAAGATGTGCACGTTAACGCAGCAGCACCTGGAGCCATCCATACCCATGTCCAGTGTCCACTGAAAAAGACATGCTCATGATACTGTGATAAACTATAATAAGCTTTAATCGAACCCTGGTTCATTTCCTCGGATAGTCCGGTTGGTTTGGGGTGGTGTGAAAGCTCATTCACTCTTGCAAGTGAACCCTGCTGCGGTTCATTTGAGATGTGAATGCAAAGCGGACCAAAGGCAGGAAAAGACCCAAAAATCTAATATTTTTTTTATGAGAAGACTGAAACATATGTATATAATGAAACACACAATACAGTTTTTTTTCGATTGCTTAAGCATGATTTTGAAAACGGGGCCCGGTGTTTCAAAACACACAATTAGCACAACCACACACACAATTATCAGAACACCTCAGATCCTTTGCTAAATTAAACACTTGTCAAAACCATACACTAATTTATAAAAACTACATTTTGTTACCATATGAAACACACGTTTCATATGACTTAATTCTGTTTAAACCAGTTACACACACTGCTGTGCTTAACCTAAAACACATTTAGCAATTCTACTTCTCAGTGATTAGAGTACTGTAAGTGAAGTACGCAGAGAATGTGCAAATATACAATAAATTCACCAAACACTACACAAGACCAATGCTGTAGACTGATGCAAATATAATTTATTTATCTACATATACCCAAATCAATGATGCAGACTGCTGAAAAAAAAACATTTTCTCTCCATATTCCCAAATCAATGATGCAGACTGATGAAAATATAAATTTTCTCTCCATATAACCAAATCAGTCAACATTTCAACATGGAGAATCATAACAAAACATGTCCCAGTTTTCATGCTACTATGTGCATAACACTGTAAGCTCAGCAAATATCAGACAAACATAAAATACTGTATCCAGTACAGGTTAAAATTACAGTAAAACAAAAACAATTTTGAAAAAATTTAAATAGAGTACAGAAAATACTAGACATTATCTCTTTGCCTAGCTGGATCTGGCAAGAGAATTTTTTGCTCTGTGTGTATTGTTTTGCAAAAAGTGTGAGGCTGACATTGTGCTTATAGGGGTGCAAATCTGGGCCTATGTTTTGCTCCTTGAGTGTAAGGTTTTGATAATTGTGTAATACTTTTGATTTGAGTGTTTATGCAATTGAAGAAAACTGTTAAGACTAGAGATTAACTGTTTATTTCTTTTGTACATAGGCTGTGCATATGTTTGTTTGTTTGTTTATTTGCTTATGTGTATGATTCTTAACTGTTTTTATTTTGTTATTGGTGTAGATGTGTGTATGTATGTACAGTATATGTATATATATTATATATATATGTATATATATGTGTATATATGTATATTTGTACTCCTGTTGGGGCCTCTTGGACCAGATCAATGTTTTATCTGGCTAAATAAAGGTTAAATAAATAAATAAGAAACTGATGATTTGGTCCTGTTAACTTTAAATTGTCTATGGGGACTGCCCAGATCCCTCTCATGGACATGGACCTCACTTTGAGAACCTCTAATGATTCTAGTTTTTCAGTATTCATCTCTAATTACTCTAAAATTGGGGGGGCGACCGACCAAGCCGGAGGTACCGCTGACAGCTGGATTCGATACCAGTGTATCTGCGGTGGTAGGCAGGCGCTTAGTCCGCTGCGCTACCCAGCTGCCGTGATATTCTATATTCAATAATAATATTTCAAATTGCATGTGTCCGGATGGCAGAATTCAGTACCGTATCTACAAAACCTTCTGTTTAATCATCTTCCCTTTATTCATTATCCTTAGATTTTTTGTACATGTGATCTCAAGAAAGTACTGAACGAGCTCGTGGCAGTTTTTCATGTCTGGTCATTTTTAGCATGGTGTTATTCACTGTCAAAGATGCAAAGAAAAATCATAATTTATATTCTCCTTTGTTTCATCACAATTTACTCAAGCCTAGTAACAGACACAATATTTCTGACACTGGGAATAAATTCCCTGAGATCCATAGATGTCCCTAGATACCAAGAACATGCATGGACCTTGTAGAAGTGGAGCAATCTTCCATTTACTTAGGTATGTATTTTTAGGCGGATTTCCAAAAAATAGGGTCCTCTTGAGGACGATTTGCCCACCGGCACGACACGCCAGCTACACTAATGTGAAACATACACTATTTGACGCTGTGCTGAGCAGTGTTAATTTTGGCAGCTATTTTCATTTTAGTTTTAGTCTTAGTCATGTGTCAAGTGCTCCTTTTTTGTTTTCATCATATTTAGTCATCTTCATTTATTTTTCGTTTAGTCAGTTTTAGTCAACTAAATGTCTGAGCATTTTAGTCTTAGTCAGTTTTTGTCTCAATTTTGTCTTTTTTGTTTTAGTCTAGATTTAGTTGACAAAAACGGATGACATTTTTGTCTATTTTTACATTTTTTAGTTAATGTACTAAAAGAAATTATATTATATTGTGGTGACCTATATTAAGAGACATTCACCAAGGTGGGCTTGTGCCTTTAAGCGTGTGGGTTGTACTGTTTAGGGGACAGGTTAAATACCACTTCCGGTTCCGGGTTAACTTTGTTGTTATTGGAAAATGCTATGTGAGTGAGAAGTAAAGTACCTCAACTCGAACCACGTCTCTGGCTCGCTACTTTCTTATCGCCACATTGGTGACCCTGTGAAGAACATTTGTAACGTTAACAGCATTTAGCGTTATGGAAGACAACGGCGTCGCGCAACCGCAAGCACCCGCACCGAATGCTAACGACGCTAACATGCTACAAGCGAACATTTACGCTGCGACCGTCAAGTTGCCCGACTTTTGGCAGCATAATCCCCGGCCGTGGTTTCAACACGTCGAAGCCCAATTCCAGCTGAGAGGAATAACACAGGATCTAACTAAGTACTTCCATGTTGTGGCGGCGTTGGATGCTTCAACGACGGCACGGGTGATGATGCTGTTGGAGGATCCGCCGGCAGCTGACAAGTACAATGCGCTAAAGACATTCCTTCTGAAGCTATATGAACTGTCAGAACTGGAGAAAGCGGACCGCTTGCTGTCCCTCAACGGCCTCGGCGATGGCAAACCGTCGGAGTTGATGGAAAAAATGCTGGCTGTACTGGGATCAACTGATCCCTCTTTTCTATTTACACACATTTTCTTGCGACAGCTTCCAGTGCCTGTGCGCACAGCACTGGCGAGTTCCCTCCTCTCCTCCACCAAGGACTATCGCGGCCTGGCTGCAGAAGCGGACAGGGTTTTCCTGGCCAACAGGCAGCAGCAGTTTGTCCATGCGCTGCTGCCCCACCAGGGCACCTCTGCCCCACCACTGGAGGCCTATACAGACACCGCGGCTGCGGTGACAGCCCGACGCCAACCCGACGATGGGCTCTGCTATTACCATGCCAGGTTTGGGGACAGGGCCAAGCAGTGTCGCAAGCCATGCAGTTTCAAGGGGCAGGGAAACGCCAGGGCCGGCGCTCATTAGTGGCTGTGGGTGCCGGCCATGACTGCAAGCTATTGTTTATCACCGACTCCTTGTCTGGCCGGCGGCTGTTGGTGGACTCGGGCGCGCAACGCAGCATCCTGCCGGCACAGGGCGTGGACACCATGGACGGCAGACACGGGCCCCAGATGGATGCAGCGAACGGTACGCCCATACGTACCTACGGCACCAGGTATGTGGAGGTGTGTTTTGGGGGGCGCCGTTTCGGCTGGGGTTTTGTGATGGCTGCGGTGTCCACGCCGCTCCTGGGAGCAGACTTCCTCTGTGCTTTCAGCTTACTGGTAGATGTTAAAAACTGTCGCTTGATCGATGCCCTCTCTTTTTCCTCTTACCCCTGCACACTTGGGGCGGTTGGGGGGGGCGGAGCTCTCTGCCTGTTGAACACACTTGCCACCGGGGACCCGTATGAACGCCTGCTCGCCGGGTTCCCTGACCTCACCACACCCACGTTCTCATCTGCAGTGGCCAAACACGGTGTGGAACACCATATTACCACAGAGGGCCCCCCAGTCTATGCCCGGGCCCGGCGCCTCGACTCAGCCAAGCTGGCAATCGCCAGGGGGGAGTTTTCCACCATGGACCGACTTGGCATTGTGCGCCGCTCGAACAGCCCGTGGGCTTCTCCATTACACATGGTTACAAAGGCTGGCGGAGGTTGGCGCCCATGCGGCGATTTCCGTCGCCTTAATAACGCCACAACCCCCGACCGGTACCCTGTTCCGCACATACAGGACTTCTCTACCCACCTGGCAGGGGCGGTCATCTTCTCCAAGGTGGACCTGGTGCGCGGTTACCACCAGGTGCCGGTCCATCCACGGGATGTGCCAAAGACAGCTGTCATTACACCCTTTGGGCTTTTCGAATTCCTAAGAATGCCTTTCAGGCTCATGGGGGCGGCGCAGACGTTTCAGCGCCTGATGGACTCTGTGCTCCAGGACATGCCATTTTTGTTTGTGTACTTGGATGACATTCTTGTAGCCAGTACGTCCATAGAGGAGCACATGACACACCTCCAGCAGCTGTTTGAGCGGCTCAGTAAACACGGCCTCATCGTCAACCCGACCAAGTGCCAGTTCGGGCAGTCCTCCATCACTTTCCTCGGACACCATGTCGCTCCACAGGGAGCCACCCCACTCCCCGCCAGGGTGGAGGCCGTGGCCAGTTTTCCTCGTCCCCGCACCGTACGGGCTCTACAGGAGTTCCTGGGCATGGTGAACTTTTACAACCGGTTCCTTCCCCATGCTGCCCACCTCATGCGGCCCTTGTATGAGGCCATGCGGGGCAAAGTGCCCAAGGACGAGTTAGATTGGTCCTCGGGGATGGACAGCGCTTTTGGGGCTGCCAAGAACGCGCTAGCCAACGCTGCTCTGCTGGCGCACCCCTCTCCCACTGCCCCGGTCGCCCTCACGACAGATGCCTCTGACTATGCAGTGGGGGCGGTGTGCGAGCAGTGGGTGGGCGGTGCCTGGCAGCCACTGGCCTTTTTTAGCAAACAGCTCCGCGACAACGAGCGTAAGTACAGTACTTTCGACAGGGAACTGCTGGGTCTGTTCCTCGCCACCAGGCACTTTAGATTCCTGTTGGAAGGCCGCCAGTTCACTGCCTTTGTGGACCACAAGCTGCTAACTTTCTCCATGGCCAAGACCTCGGAGCCGTGGTCAGGACGTCAGCAGCGGCAGCTATCGGCGATCTCCGAGTTAACCACGGACATTCAGCACGTGGCGGGCAAGGACAACTTTGTCGCCGACTGCCTCTCTCGGGCGGTCATCGGGTCCGTCCACTTGGGACTCGATTATGCCGCCATGGCGGCAGACCAAGCCACGGACTCGGACATTCAGGCCTATCGGACGGGTCCTACCGCACTGCAGCTGGAGGATGTGGTGTTCGACACAGCTAACGCCACTCTCCTCTGCGACGTCTCCACTGGCCAACCGCGCCCTATGGTGCCTACGGCCTGGCGGCGCCGGGTTTTTAACATGATCCACAGCCTTTCCCACCCAGGTGTGAAGGCCTCGACTAAGCTGGTGGGGGTCAAGTTTGTGTGGCCTGGCCTCCGGAAGGATGTTAGGACCTGGGCTAGCTCATGTGTGGCGTGCCAGCGTGCCAAGGTGCACCGCCATACCAAAGCCCCTTTGGCACCGTTTATAGTGCCGGAGAGGCGGTTCGACCATGTGAATGTGGACCTGGTGGGCCCCCTGCCCCCCTCCCATGGATATACTCACCTCCTCACCATGGTGGACAGGACCACCAGGTGGCCGGAGGCTGTTCCACTGTCCTCCACTACGGCAGCGGAGGTGGCCCGGGCGTTCATCGGCTGCTGGGTGGCCCGTTTTGGCACACCGGGGGACATCACAAGCGACAGGGGCCCCCAGTTCACTTCGGAGCTCTGGACTGCAGTTGCGGAGCACCTGGGGGTGAAGATCCACCGCACTACGGCGTACAACCCGCAGGGCAACGGACTTTGCGAGCGGTTCCATAGGGACATGAAGGCCGCTCTTCGGGCTGCCCTTACGGATGGCGCCTGGGTTGACCACCTCCCGTGGGTCTTGCTTGGTCTTCGTTCTGCCCCCAAGGAGGACCTCCAGGCCTCGTCCGCCGAGCTGGTGTACGGCCAGCCGCTGCGGGTCCCTGGGGAGTTTCTTCCGGGGGCCACAGCGTCCTGGTCCGTCGCCTCCCATCGAGCAGTGTCCCGGGGTGTTGCCGATGCCCTTATTCCCATTCCAACATCCCGCCACTGCCTTCCCCAGTCCTACGTCCCCAGGGACCTGCCATTGGCCAAATATGTTTTCATCCGGCACGACAGCCATCGGACCCCGCTGCAGCCCCCTTATGACGGGCCTTTCCGTGTCTTGGAGGCAGGCACTAAAAACTTTGTTGTGGACATGGGAGGCAGGCCAGAGCGGGTCACTATAGACCGTCTTAAGCCTGCTCACTTGGACAAGGACGAACCAGTTAAGTTGGCCCTACCCCCGCGGCGGGGGCGCCCCCAGGTTTCGGCTCAGACCCCTGCCCTATCCTCTGTTCCGGCCTTGGCCCCTTCCGTGGCCCGGCCGCTGGTTCCACTTATCTCCCTTAGTCCCCCTCTGGTTAAGCGCAGTCGGTTCGGCCGCTTGATCCGTCCCCCTCCACGTTGACTATTTCATGCTGTGATCTGTTCACTGATGGACTGTTCACTGGCTATTAATTAGTTGCAGTTTTTGTATTGGTGAATTCTGGGGGGGCCTGTGTGGTGACCTATATTAAGAGACATTCACCAAGGTGGGCTTGTGCCTTTAAGCGTGTGGGTTGTACTGTTTAGGGGACAGGTTAAATACCACTTCCGGTTCCGGGTTAACTTTGTTGTTATTGGAAAATGCTATGTGAGTGAGAAGTAAAGTACCTCAACTCGAACCACGTCTCTGGCTCGCTACTTTCTTATCGCCACAATATAAATGATAAAACTTTTTTTTCTTTTCTTTTTTTACAGCTACTGTTTTATATATACTGTTTTTTAGAAATAACTAGAAAGTAATGGTATTTATTCAACAACAGGTGGTTGTATTAGTATTAGTATCATTAAATGACAACTATGCTCAACTATGCTTCACCCACGGAAAGGTTGTTGGCACATTGGTTCCACACGGACGTTACACGTTGTTGCGCACTTCCTATCCAGTCGGCTCCAGTTCAGTTATCTCCTAGCAGAGGCACTGTTGTGATTTTTAATGCAAAATAAATATTCAACATTCTCCTTTGAGACTCCGCCTCAGACTCTTATCATTTGGCACTAAAAGCTAAACATTGTCACCGGTATGGCTGTCTGCATTATGTCATTAATTGTGTGCAGCTAGCCACATTAGCGTGAGCTAGCTTAGCCACTAGCTAACGCGATCTAGATGGAAAAATACAAACAATGTAATGTTACTGGTGACAAAGTTATTTACCTTGGAATACTCCTTTGCCAACTTGCTGTACTTTGCTTGCAGGTCTGCAGCTGGATTATGAATAGTCCCAACTTTAGCCAAGGTAACGTTAAGCTAAAACTAGGTTTTCAAATAGCTCCAGCTAATGCTAATAACACAGAGCTCCCGTCAGCCGTCACACTGTTCTGTCGGGATGATCCCAGATAGCAAAAAATGAGTGAATCAACGTTGAAATAGGGTTAGGCAGAAATATTGAATCTATGTTGAAGCCTGACATCGAAATTATACAGATCGTTGTCTATGACTTACATGTTGAATCAACGTTAGGTGTCAACCATAACTGATACTATATCAATGTTGATTCAACCATCATCTAAATGGTAATCTACATGCACATTTTAGTTGATTTTATATTGAATCAATGTTAGACATCAATGTTTATTCAACCATAATCTAAATGGTAATCTACATGCACATTTTAGTTGATTTTATATTGAATCAATGTTAGACATCAATGTTTATTCAACCATAATCTAAATGGTACTCTACTTGTACATTTGTAACTTGTACATCTACTTGTAACTTGTAAAGTTAAGGAATCAATACTGATTAATGTACATTTTACATTAAAATATTGCTGCTGATATGTATACATCATAACATTACATGTTTTTTTCCTGCTGTTAAACACACTATTGTTAAATAAATAATAATAAAATTCTTATATGACCATATTTCCAAAAATGTGTGAACAAAAATGACAACATGGCTTTAATATGAATTTTTTTTCTTTTTCTAGGGTCTCATATCATACTTCCAGTGACCATACCTTTTACACAAAAAAAACAACAGACCTTATAACAGGCTTTCATTAACAATACATATATAGCCACTGCCAGAATAGTGACACACGTATTGTGTGTGGTGAGCACACGCATTCATGCACAACGAAGACAAGATTGCGTTGTCTCAATCATTTTAACTATAAATTTATGAGCTCAAAGTATGAGCTCACTGACTGAAATGTCCAACAAAAAGCATCAATTGTCAAATAATATTGATCACATTAACTAGACTAGATGTTTTTGAGGAAATTAGAAAGGGAACAACAACTTAACCCTTGTGTCTGATCAGATTCGTATTTGTTTGATAACTTTGCAGTGATTATGTTTGTAGCCAACATAATATGTGGCATAATCTTTTAATTATCTTGTATTTTTTTTTTTACTCTTCATAAATTGTTTATTCCACTTCAGCCCGATCATAACCACCACATATTCTTTTTTTTGTCATATTTAACAACTCTTTTCAGAGAAGTGGGAGTATTTCATTACAAAAATAATATAAAAAATGGTTATGATCAGGGCTGAAGTTGGATAAAATATTTATGGAAAAGAAAGTGGGAAATTATTTCAACATAATCTTTTTATGGAGTTTTTCAATTTAGTCCCCTAATAAGAGTATAATACTTTAGTTTTCAGACACAAGGGTTAAATAACAATGGCAGAGGATTTGAATTTAAACACAGTGGAGCTTAGATGATCTACAGTTGTCCACGACTTATCCTCCAAGGCATCTGCTATATAATAATCTTCAGATTTACTTAAGTGTTATTAGTAGGTTACAGCAGTAAGCATTAGTTTGCTCAGTCAATTATGGCCAATTCGTTTTATATTGTTTAATACAGTTAAATAAATAGATAAATGAAAAGCAATTTTTTTTGACCCCCCCCCCCCCCCCCCCCACTGTACCGAAAATAATACCGAACCGTGTCTTCAATACCGAGGTACGTACCGAACCGTGGATTTTGTGTACCGTTACACCCCTAATGTTTCTATAACTCTCTCCCATATAACTCTCTCCCATACCCTTAACACCAACCGCTGAAGTGCCCTTGAGCAAGGCACTAAACCCCCAACTGCTCCAGTGGAGTTGCTCAGTGGCCAACAGTGTCAGACTGTGGTTGTACTGGGGCCTAACAAAATTAATAGTTGGTTTCAGGTTGGTTGTCAGTTTGGCCATGGGTAGGTAGGGAATTTATTTAATTTTATTTTTTTATTTTATTCTTTCCCACGGCGACTATGGATAGGGAATTTCTTTATTTAATTAAAATGTTCACAACAACATGGATGCATGTACTCTGCCAGCATGTTTAATATCCATAATACTAAATGTTTGACTAAGATTTCTATGAAACTTTATAAATTTTTTTTTTTTTTTTATTTTTATTTTTTTTTATAATTTTTTCTAAAAACTCATAAAATATATTGGGTCGCACCTAAATCGGCAGGGTCGGTCGGCAACCTGAAACCAACTATTAATTTTGTTAGGCCTGGGCAGCTCCCAGGTGTGAATGGAACTCTGTGAATGTGAAGCAGGGCGTAGCTGAAAAAGAGCATCCGTGCTCAGCGAACCTACCCAGGGTAAATAAAGGTTAAAATAAAAAATAAAAAAATAAACACTGCAAGAACAGGCTGAAGCAGCAAGTCATTCAAGTAGATGCCGTCCATGGAAGAACAGTGTTCATGAGGGTAATTCCTTGTACTGTATGAACCAGGGAAACAGTGTGCTGGGGTACCCCAAGTTTGACTCTGGTTCGCTTGACAATTAAGTTTGGGTCACTTCGGTTCCAAGAACAGGCTGAAGCAGCAAGTCATTCAAGTAGATGCCGTCCATGGAAGAACAGTGTCCATGAGGGTAATTCCTTGTACTGTATGAACCAGGGAAACAGTGTGTGCTGTGCTGGGGTACCCTAAGTTTGACTCTGGTTCGCTTGACTTAAGTTCGGTTCCTTGAGATGCCTCCCTCCCGGTCTGGCGCATAACGAAGCCACTTCTTGACAGTTTCGCTGTAGTCCTGGTCGGTCAGCTTGGGGTCAAACTGTCGAGCAGCAGCTGATAGACACAAAAATAAAAAAGTGAGGAAGAGAGGTGAGATGATGTACGATGATAAGAGCACCCCTCACTTCACACGAGTGCGATTTTTTTTAATCACTCAATTACTCACTCTGTAGGTCTACAGTAACAAGCTACAGTCAGCATCCAGTTAGACTGGACAGGAAAGAGAATTAAGCAATCGCCTAGCCTGACACCATCTAGGCAATACAATGTGTATCCATGCACCTCTAAAGCTCACCAATTACGTTGTCCATTTCTTATAGGTTGCACTTTCATCACTTTATTCCAACATAACACTTTTTTTTTAAGTTTTTGCAACAGCATAATTATATTCTGAATCACCAGCATCACCAGCATCACCACCTCACTACCTAAACTTAACCTATGAAGTAGTTTGCAGGGGAGGAAGCTCACCAAACATGCAGGCTTGTAGTGTGGTGTGCTTGAATGGCTTCTTGCTTTCTGAACAACACTTGTCTTTCTTTCCAGCCCAGTTGAACCCACTGGCCAGGGCGTTGGTCATAGCAGTTTTCAACATCAGTCTGATCAGGTTCTCTGAATTGGTGCCTCCTACCAAAGCCAGGCGAGAAATCTAAATCAGAGAGAAGAAAATGAAGGCCCTGTGTTAGAAACAGCATAACATTTATTTTATGAACACAGAGCAACCAACTTGTTTATACACACACTTTATGCATGCACTGATATTCCAGCCCATGCCAGTCATTAGGTTTAACCACATTAACCCTCCTGTCCATATGTAAACGGTATATTTGAACAATTTCAAAACGTTTCATAAATAGCAGATATACAAGCTCTAACACGTTTTGAACTAGAAAGTGCTAAACACATTTTTCCCCTGAACAAGACCACACTGAAACGATCTACATTTGATAAATGAATGCAGTTCAATAAATTACCATCTTTTGACGGACTGATTGCTCCATCAGTAATGATTCTGCCTCATTGAAGTCTTGTTCACTGGCGATTGGCAGCTGGAAGGGGAGCATAGTGGTTGTGGTGGCCGCGTGTAGCTTTATGCCAAGCAAGCAGTGCAAAAATTTATCGTAGTGGCATGCAGTAATGCGCCTTTCATTTTCCGCCGCCCAGCGCCCAGGTCGCGCGGAAATAGGCTGTCTATTGCCATTCTCTTTGACAAACTCTAACCTTAACCAGCTCCTTAACAACGCCTAAACTTAACCGTTCTAACCTTAACCAACTCCGAAACCATGCCTAACCTTAACCATAGAAATTATATTGCCATTCTCTTTGACAAACTCTAACCTTAACCAGCTCCTTAACAGCGCCTAAACTTAACCGTTCTAACCTTAACCAACTCCGAAACAATGCCTAACCTTAACCTTAACCTTAACCATGCCTAACCTTAACCGGCGAAATAACCTTAACCGGCGAAATAATACACGTTAAAAAAAAATCACGTTAAAAAATATTTTCGATGGGATTCGAACTCGCCAGCAAACAAGCCATAGGATCCACAGCCATGTGTCCTTGCCAATTGAGCTATTGGTAGATACTGAATAAGGGGCGGTGACTTATATATATTGAGCTCCGCTCAAGGCGGGATCTCATGCGCATGCGCGGGCACCTCGCGCGAGCACGCCGGCGCACGCACGCACCTGAGCGAGCACGCCGCCGCCGGTGCACGCACGGTAGCATTTGTCTGAAAAGAAGGGCGCTTTACCGCACTAGCGTGCGGTGACGAATGCGGAAGCATTTTTGCACTGCTTGCTTGGCATTAACGTACAGGCGTGGTGGCCACCCCGTGTCCCCTGGTCCCACCAGATATGTTGCCCTCAGCCAACTCGGTCTTGATGAACTGCACATCTCTGGACAGATCCTTCACCACGACAAGTAATTCAGCAAGCATTGAATTCATCTTCTGGATGGTAAGGTCTTCAGAAGAAGAGTTAAAATCATTAAGTGAGAAATAAAAAATAAGCAGCAAATCACACGAGGAATTACACCATGTCCAATAGACTTGCCTTTCATAAGCTGCCCGTCATCGCCGGCCATCTGTCTACGCTGTGAAACACCAGATTGCCCTGAGCTGTATCCTGACATCGCTGTAGAAACAAAATCATAGTTATATATTTCACTATAGTTTGACTGCATTGGATCAAACTGGTGGTAGTTCCCTCTAAAATGGCATACCATTTTGTGCATGTTGTGAGAGACCAGGGGGACTGTAGTATTGCCCCGAGCTGCATCCCGACATCCCTGTAGAAACAAATCATTATATTTAAAAATACAAAATCTGACTTGTCAGTCAAATTAACATACATGTCATAATCACTAACACCGGTTCCTGACAGGCAGCAAGCGAGCGAACTGGAGACGAAATCGCACACGACACTGTCCTGATATGACGCAGCGCGTGTCCGAGTGTGTGTTACCTGGATTCTCGACCAATAAAAAGTGTTTAGGGGCGGGACTCGGCCGCGTAATCGCTCAACTAGAGACACAGCGAGCGAATATTTGAGGGGTGAACGACATCGCTGCTCAGTTCACTGTCGCTCGCGGCAGGTCAGGATAGTCTGATTGAAACGAATACATTTTAATCACTTTTTCTCGCTTGCTCGCGTCGCTCTATGTCAGGAAGGGGTGTAAGGAGTTGTATCCCTGTCTCTCAAAACACTGTTACTGAAAGAGTACAGTATCATACCACTACTTGCACTTTGTCGATCTTGCAGCTGCTGGACATGTGAGGCCTGCTGCTGCTGGTGGTACTGTACAATATCAAATCCTGGCATCTCGGCTGAAACACAGTAGGAAATACACAAAGTTATTAGCAAATGACGCTATTGTAATCCCCCATGTGAGAAAATGTTTGATTTCCATTCAGCTGATTTCACGTGCACTGCCAAATACTACTTTAATAAAAATATCAAAGACAATGCGAGACAATACAAATATTTTAAACATGCCAGAATATTATGTTATGAGATTGCTTGATAACTCACCATTATGTTGAGTTAGCGATTGCCGGTAGTTGCTAGTAACCAGATCTACAAAGGGGAAATGTAAAATAAGTTGCGACTCAAACATGGTGGATTGTGCTCAATATAAAAGCATTATGTACAACTACACATTTTTATTGTGACATTGCTTGCAAGTTGTGAAGGCTTTGAATTTTTGTAGTGGGCTGGCATGCACATTGTAAACATTCTGTTGCATGCATGATGCCAGCCACCTGCCAGCAAGCTCCTCACAAGAACACAGATATGGGTTCACTTACTGTTATTTGGATCAGGAGTCTGCAACTAATCTAAATAGCTGTAGATCATGCCACCATCCAAAGAATCTAAAAAAGGTAAGCCAGGGTGAGAATTGAAGATGCTACAAATCATGTTTAAACAGTCATCTAGTTGGCATTTTAACATTCATAGCAACATACCATTCATTGTAGGCTCTTGGCCAACAACTGGAGGGTTGCCGGATCTTAGCGCCTTACGAGACCGGCTCGATTTTGGAGTCTGTCCTACAACATATTTTAGTTGGCATGTTATTCACAATGTATATATTTTGGGCCAACTATAGAATAACTGCAAGAAATGCAGAAGTCCAATCAAATTAAAATGCTCAATTTGTCGGTACATGGTCAGACTAATTTGTTTAACTGTTATTATTATTATTATTATTATTATTATTATTATTATTATTATTATTATTATTATTATTATTATTATTATTATTATTATTATTATTATTATTATTATTATTATTATTATTATTATTATTATTATTATTATTATTATTATTATTATTATTATTATTATTATTATTATTATTATTATTATTATTATTATTATTATTATTATTATTATTATTATTATTATTATTATTATTATTATTATTATTATTAACTGTAGCAGTGATCATTTCCAAAGTGCCTATATAAAATAAATGCATTGCATCAATACCTGGGAAACCCATATCAGGTGCTTTGGCAAAACGTTTTCTTTTGGCGTCGCCACTCGAGTCATCAGAGTCCGAGTGCACATACTGCTGATTTGGCCTAAAAAAAAGTATATATATACACACATGTAATAAATGTAGTTATGATACTACGTTTATTAGTCAAGGCTAAAGTCTGAATACATAGGCCCTCAGGCCACTGTGTGTTATCCTTTTAGCACTACTTGCAACTACAACAGCAGTGCCATTATTTACAACACCCTAGGGAGAGTTGTCCCTTTAACAAAGTGAACACTGTACCTGGATCTTCTTTTCTGGCGGAGATCTCCTTCGTCCTCAGATTCAATTTCAGAGGTTGGACACATAGTTGAGGTGTACTTGGTCTCTCGGTTTTTGGCCTCATCATGGGTCTCTGGAAAGAGCAGAGAGAAAATGACAACATATCTGCAGTCCAGTGTTTAACGAAAAAATATATGTACCTCTTATCATATGTGCATCGTCACAATTTGCGTCCTCACTTTTTGTGTATGTGTTGCACGAAATACTCACCACACGTAGTAAGCTCACGTACATCCTTATAGGTGATCCATTTATCATCTGGTTGCAGTCCATCTCGAAGGGCTTTTGTGAGCTTTATGTGTTTAGGGGGCCATAACACAGTCTGGTCTTTAGCATTAAACCAGCTCTCTAGAACTACTGCTGTCCCACCATTTGGGAACTGTACAACTGACCACAGCACCACCTCACCATTCATCTTCAAAGGGCTGAAATGAGAATTTACGGTACTAATAATGATCTCTCCTTACAAGCCATTCCCATACCGTCCTAAACCAGCCACAGGACCAAAGCAATATAATCCAGCCGAAAAGGGCTCTGTAGTCGTCGGTGTAGGTTATCCAGTGTACATATCCACACGGTTCTCGTCTAGGGCTCCTCGGATGGCGGCACAAGGTTAGGCCGCCCAGCCTGGATAAGCACACTAGCTCGGTACGATGAAACGTTGGTAATGCTGGTCACTGTAGAACGGTAGCCGCACGATACACTATACATAATAGACTAATACTTAATAATAGAATAGGTCGAACTCGACGATACAGCGTTAAACTCTGACACTTCAGCTATCAATTCGCACGCGGTCTCAAGGCTCTATTTTGGGGCAAAACGGGCCCACTTCACAGCACGTTGTATCGTGGTGAAGGCTTCAACTTATTGGGGTAACTAACTGCTGTATCCACCTGCAACGTATTTATACGTAAGGTGAATAATCTATAGTACCAGCCTTATTTCTGTCTGTAGTCGTCGGTGTAGGTTATCCAGTGTACATATCCACACGGTTCTCGTCTAGGGCTCCTCGGATGGCGGCACAAGGTTAGGCCGCCCAGCCTGGATAAGCACACTAGCTCGGTACGATGAAACGTTGGTAATGCTGGTCACTGTAGAACGGTAGCCGCACGATACACTATACATAATAGACTAATACTTAATAATAGAATAGGTCGAACTCGACGATACAGCGTTAAACTCTGACACTTCAGCTATCAATTCGCACGCGGTCTCAAGGCTCTATTTTGGGGCAAAACGGGCCCACTTCACAGCACGTTGTATCGTGGTGAAGGCTTCAACTTATTGGGGTAACTAACTGCTGTATCCACCTGCAACGTATTTATACGTCTTAGCGGTGACTTTGAACTAGACATTGGGGGTATGGCCGTGGCGCCTAGGGGGGTCGCTGTCCAATAGGAGAACGAATATTATGGTCTGGCGGCTCTGGCCTGTACTAGGTAAAGGGATATTCCGTGTATATGTACAAAGAATATACAAGGGATATCAGACAATATACAAATACTATACAATATATCTCAAGTAATAAATATATATATTCGGTTTAATCTGACCCTTTGTAACAGCCGCCTCCTAATTAGTCCGCACACATTGCATTTTTGAAGCATTTAAAGGAAAACTCCAACATTTTGTGAAATTAGCTTATTTGACATCTTCCCTGGAGTTATAAGAAGATACATACCTTTTTCGTCTCTCTGCATGCATTGGGCTTAGGGAACGCCTGGACAGTTAGCCTAGCTTAACTTCATCACTGGAAGTGGGGCAGACATCTAACCTAGTTCACTACAGTCAGGAAATATACTCCAAATACAATCAAAATACAACTCCCAAACGTTCCCGTAAACATGTTGTGACCTGTGTATTTACCACGTCTCCCAGTCACACAAGTCACACAAGTCTCCCAGTCACACAAGTCACACAAGTCTCCCAGTCACACAAGTCACACAAGTCTCCAAGTCACACAAGTCACACAAGTCACACAAGCCCAAGTCTCCAAGTCACACGAGTCACACAAGTCTCCAAGTCACACAAGCCCAAGTCTCCAAGTCACACGAGTCACACAAGTCTCCAAGTCACACAAGTCTCCCAGTCACACAAGTCTCTAAGTCACATGAGTCACACAAGTCTCCAAGTCACACAAGTCTCCAAGTCACACAAGTCACACAAGTCCAAGTCTCCAAGTCACACGAGTCACACAAGTCTCCAAGTCACACAAGTCACACAAGTCCAAGTCACACGAGTCACACGAGTCACACAAGTCTCCAAGTCACACAAGTCTCCCAGTCACACAAGTCTCCAAGTCACATGAGTCACACAAGTCTCCAAGTCACACAAGTCTCCAAGTCACACAAGTCACACAAGTCCAAGTCTCCAAGTCACACGAGTCACACAAGTCTCCAAGTCACACAAGTCTCCCAGTCACACAAGTCTCCAAGTCACATGAGTCACACAAGTCTCCAAGTCACACAAGTCTCCAAGTCACACAAGTCACACAAGTCCAAGTCTCCAAGTCACACGAGTCACACAAGTCTCCAAGTCACACAAGTCACACAAGTCACACAAGTCCAAGTCACACAAGTCACACAAGTCACACAAGTCTCCAAGTCACACAAGTCACACAAGTCTCCAAGTCACACAAGTCTCCAAGTCACACAAGTCACACAAGTCACACAAGTCCAAGTCACACAAGTCACACAAGTCTCCAAGTCACACAAGTCACACAAGTCTCCAAGTCACACAAGTCTCCCAGTCACACGAGACTCATGTGACTGGGAGACTCGTGTGACTTGTGTGACTGGGAGACGGGGTAAACACACAGGTCACAACATGTTTACAGGAACGTTTGGGAGTTGTATTTGGAGTATATTTCCTGACTGTAGTGAACTAGGCTAGATGTCTGCCCCACTTCCAGTGATGAAGTTAAGCTAGGCTAACGGTCCAGGCGTTCCCTAAGCCCAAAGCATGCAGAGAGACGAAAAAGGTATGCATCTTCTTGTCCAACTCCAGGGAAGATGTTAAATAAGCTAATTTCACAAAATGTTGGAGTTTTCCTTTAAGCGTTTCAATTGGCCAGCCAAACATGTTATCTGTGTACATGTAATATTGTACTAATTGTGTATTTATTAATGAGGTAAGTTATGCCCCGAAATCCGACGTTAGAGTCAGTGTGTCAATATAGTTACTGCACTTTAGCTTTGTAGGGCAGTATGGTTATGCTGTTAAATGAAGTAGTGGTATTGCAATGGCACCATCTCCGTCTGGAGAGAGAAGACATTTGCGCTTGATATAGCGAAGTTTACCTATCCCTATATCTTCTTGCAAGCCACTGACCTTGTATGTACCAATGTATGATGATTCACAGGGATACATGTAGTATGGCTGTTTGTGTCTGTACTTTCTGTAAATTATATATACCTCTTCCTCTGATTTAAGAATATTCTCTACTAATGCAAATCCATCTCCAACCTCAATACAATTGTCTCCTTTCTTTGTGGACAAAGTAAACCGATGAGTGGAGACCTTCCTGTACTGTTGTGAAGAAGTAAACTGTGGGGGGACAGGCCCATCAGTGTGAATATTACGCAAAATTGGATCATCTGTGGGACATGGGGATCCAACATGTGGAATTTCAGACAACCTTTTCACTACCTGTTGTAGAGGCTGATGTGGCTTGCATAGAAGATGCTTAATTTGTGACAGGATCTGTGTTCTCTAAAGAGTGATGGTTTGTCCTTGAATTAGCAGCAACAATTAACTTATAATCAGTGAGGATAGCCTGCTCTGTCTCTCTCACTAATTTGTTGACTCTACGTCTTTTAGCCTGAGAATAAGATGACATAGTGATGAGGTGCTGTAGTCAATGTAATGGTACATACATTGTGCTATTTACTTGGCTAGAACAGGTCTTTGCTTCAATTGCTGCAATGTGCGGCTTCTTGAAAGTGGTACGTGATTCTGGAAAAAGAAAGAAAAAAGGGGGGAGGGTCCTGATTAATGTGCTGCATTGCAATGTGCAGGGTGAAACGCTTGCATAATTCTACATTTTGATCAATATCAAGAGAGTCCATTATTATATTATTGTTATATTGTTCATTAGAAAATACCATGCATATAACCAAACGTCTAACTATATAGTCAATGTAATGGTACATAAATTGTGGTATTTACTTGGCTAGAACAATTAAGTCTTTGCTTCAATTGCTGCAACATGCGGCTTCTTGAAACTGGTACGTGATTCTGAAAAAAGAAAGAAAAAAGGGGGGAGGGTCCTGATTAATGTGCTGCATTGCAATGTGCAGGGTGAAACGCTTGCATAATTCTACATTTTGATCAATATCAAGAGAGTTCATTATTATATTATTGTTATATTGTTCATTAGAAAATACCGTGCATATAACCAAACGTCTAACTATATACTATCTGTATGTCATGCATGTCCCTCCCTATGCCATAAATGTCATCATGTGTATGTCATAAATGTCACTATGAATTGAAAATGGGGGACCCTGATGTAAACGAGACAAAAACGTCTTTCTCTGGTCTGCATCCCCTTAACAATTGTGTGTATTGAGCCATATTGTATTGTACCCCTTCTGCAATCTGTTAAATAAAGTTTTCATTCATTCATTCAACATTAGCAGGACCAGTGGCACGCCAAACAGCCTGCAAACTACCTGGCGTTCTATCGCCATGCTCTAAGACAAACTCTAACCTTAACCAACTTAGAAAGAGTGCCTAAGCTTAAAGGGGAGATGAAGCATATAGCGATATAAACATAGTCATAGCATCAAATTAGTATTTAGATAAGCCACAGAAAAAAATCACGTTATAAAAATAAGCAGTTTCTAAGAAAAAACGATTTGTTATGTGAAGCGCTTTATCAACATGGGCGCCGCCATTTTGTTTGGTGACATCACCGTCGCGGTGCATTTAGCTAGCTGGCTACCTAGCCGCAGCCGGGATTCAAAGCCAACTAGCCGGCTAACCCAGCTCGCTAAATACTGCATGTAGCTAGCAGAACTGTAAAATTAGTTTGAACAGCCAGGAGCAATACAAAAAGAAACACGCGGTCCCGTTGTCTGGTAGGCAACGTTGCATTTACGGATCCACGTGTTTACTAGGCCAGCTAGCGCGTGCTTCCTTGACTACTTCCTGTTCACCCAATAAGCATGCTTTTGATTGGCTGAGTCGCACAACGTCATTCAGTACCAACGCACGCAATTGGACCACGCAATTTCTGTTCGTTTGGCGCTAGAATATATTTACATCGAAATAACTTAAACAACCGTACGATTCCACTTGCACACTCTCCAGAGTTATATTAAGCACACGCTAACGAATATTCATGAATATTTATCTTAGTTGACGTATATATATATTTACCTACCAAACTGCAGCATAAGCACATGCACAACGCCGTCAAGATCCACTGGTCACACTCACAATAACCTTATTTTTCACAGAACACAGTTAAGATAAAAGTAATATAGCCAAAACTTACTGTAAAGCACTCAGTAGAATCAAATCCGGGGGATCCAGACGTGCTGTTCTGTTGCCATGCAGTTCACATTGAGAGAGTGCTCAGCTGCATGCTGGGACGTACCATATCTGTTTAAATTGGGGGGGGGGATTCGGATCGGTCCAACGTAATGACGACAAACAGCATACGTTGAACAGCATACGTTGATTCAACATTTATTAGATATTGGCATTTCAATCATTAAAATGCAACCACAAAACAATATTGATTCAATGACATGTTTTCAACATTAGTCAATTGCTTCAGCGGTTGTGAATGAATGAATGAATGAATGAATGAATGAATGAATGAATGAATGAATGAATGAAAACTTTATTTAACAGATTGCAGAATGGGTACAATACAGTACGGCTCAATACATACAATTGTTAAGGGGATGCAGACCTGAGAAAGACGTTTGTCTTGTTTCCATCAGGGTCCCCCATTTTCAATTCATATAGACATATATGACATACATGACATACAGATAGTCAGTACTGCTACATCTATACATTTATGACATACCAGATTTGCAAATACAGTACTGTTTGTGATACAGAAGGAGTCAAGAAAAGGGAGTATATACATTTGACGTAGAAACTGTACATTGGAGGTTGGGTGGGGGGGGGTCGGGTACATTGGGATATTGACAACCATACTGGGTAATTTACATTGGAGGTGGTTGGGGGGGGGGGGGCGGGGGGCACACTGTATAAACAAGTAACACTGTACATTGAGGGGGGGGGGGGAGGAGACACTGTACAAACAAACACAACTGTACATTGAACTATTGACAAAACCATACTAGGTAAATGACTGTACATTGGAGGGGGTTGGAATGATTGGGTTAGGATATTTACAGGGGCCAGTGTTGAATTGCAGTCTCCCGTAGGTGTCCCTTGAGAGAGGTTTTGAAAGTGGGTAGTGATCCACATTCCTTTACAGCTTTGGGTAGGGCGTTCCACATTGATGTGGCATAATTGCGAAACGTGTTTAGTCCCTTATTTGAGCCGAATCTGGGTTTGACATGATTTGTGGAGCTCCCTCTGGTGTTGTGATCGTGGTATTCACTGACCTTTGGGAAGTATTTTGACATGTACATGGGTACCTTGGTCGTGTAGTGTATCTTGTAGACCAGGCCCATTGCAAGTTGTTGTACTCTGTCGTCTACTCTAAGCCATCCTAGGTTGTCGAAGTGGGCAGGGGTGAGGTGGGTTCTAGGAGTAAGGTCAAGCAGTAGTCTGACCAGTTTGTTTTGAGATGTTTGTAATTTTGTTTTTAGCGCCTTTGAGGTGCTTTGGTACCATGAGGTGCAAGCATAGTCGTAGTACCCCTGAATGAGTGCTCCTGCCAGAGTCTTCAGGGTGTTCTTGTTTACCAGAGAGGAGATCCGGTACAAGAATCGAGTTCGTTGGTTGACTTTTTTTATTACATTGGATGCCATTTTGTCACAGGAGAGATTAGCCTCTAGGATGGACCCCAGGTAGGTAATTTCATCTTTCCTTGTGACAATATTGTCACCCACTGTAACTGAGAAGCCGTCGGTCTTGCTGAGTTTGTTATTTGAACCGAAGAGAATGGACTCTGTTTTGCCCATGTGTAATGATAGTTTGTTATCAGCGAGCCATATGCAGATTCTGCCTAGTTCCGAGCTGAGGGTTTTTTCAACCTGTAACTTGTTCTTGTCAGAGACCAGCAGGGCTGAGTCGTCCGCAAACAGGAACAAGTTGCAGTCACAAGCTGACGACATGTCATTTGCATAAATTAGGAACAGTAGCGGTCCTAGTATGCTTCCTTGTGGAACACCACAGCTCACTGTGAGGGGGGGGGATAGGGTACTGTTTACCTCCACCATCTGTTCCCTCCCCTCAAGGTAGGATTGCATCCAGCTCACTGATAGACTATCAAAACCAATTGCTTTTAGCTTGTCAATCAGAATGGAGTGATTGACCGTGTCAAAGGCCTTTTGTAGGTCCAGCATGACCATGCCGCAGTATTTGCCTGCGTCCACCTCTTGTTTGATGTGGTCATTCAAATAGAGAAGGCATGTGTCAGTGGAGTGGGATGTTCTGAAGCCAGATTGGAATTCGTAGATTAGATTTTTTTCCGCTAGGTACTTTTCGACCTGTTCGTAGACTATTTTTTCCATGACTTTCGAGATGGAGGTGAGAATAGAAACAGGGCGGTAGTTGCCTGGGTCTAATTTGCTGCCCTTTTTGTGCAGAGGGGTCACCCTCGCAATTTTGAAGTCCTTGGGGACGTGTCCCTGTTTTATGGAGAGGTTTATTATGTGTGTGATGATTGGTGTGATGGCGGCTGCTGAGTCTCTGAGGAATTTGGAGGGGATGTTGTCATGGCCAGTGGCCTTGTTAGGTTGGAGGGCGCTCAGTTTATTGAGTACCTCATCTGTTGTTACCATTTCCAGCTTGAAGTCGTCCTTGCGGACCCCTAGGTTTTTGTAGAAAGCTACTATGTGTTCTACCCCATAAAGCCCTGAGTGGGAGGGTAGTTTGTTTACCAGTGTTGTGGCTATGTTTGTGAAGAAAATGTTTAAGTAATTGGCTACATCCAGCTTGTCTGTGATGAGCGTGTTGTCAGTTTTTATGTTTATGTTTGAGAATCTGGTTTTAAGTTTTTTACTGCATCCTAGTTGATTATTGAGTAATTTCCAAAGTTCACGTGGTTTGTTTTTGTTTTCCTCAGTTTTGTCATTGATGAAATTCTTTTTTGCAGTTTTGATCATGGAGTTTACGTCGTTTCTTAGTCTGTTTCTTTCTAGTTTGAGTTCAGTCACGTGGGCTTGGAGTTCACTGCTCGTGCTTTTAGTAAGCTTTGACTGACTTTTACGAAACTCAGAGCATTTTTTGTCTCTGGTTTTCATAGCGGCCAGTATTTCGGAGTGCATCCACGGCTCAGCGCGATTTTTTACCCTGGTGGTTCTTAGGGGGGCCATTTTTACATCCGGCTTCAACATGGACGGTCGCATTTTACGTAGCTCCCGTAACCAACGCAACAGCCAACGCAACAGAGCAACAACAAAGTACTTTGCGCATTTTCTACTTTCCCTCCTGTGGATTATGGATTTGTACCTGAATTCACAACTCAAGCAGCAACTCCAGACAGAAGTGGAGGGTAGCGAAAACGTAAATCAACAGTCCCATTGCGACTTCTACTTGTTAACGGGCACGGAGAGGAAACATCCACCCTTCGGAGCCTCGGCGATCCACGCAGTACTTACTGCAAATCCGGAACGAAAGAAATTACCCCCGGCAGGCAAGTGTAATAAGAGATCAATGTTTTTATTATATCTGCTCATGTCGGGTGACATACATCAGAACCCTGGTCCCGTAATGACACGGAACCAGAGACTACAGCAAGAAGCGATGGAGGTTCCCATCGCGACCAACAGCATCAACAACGCAACCTGTGGCTACATCTACTGCGCGGACGGCAACGCTTCCCCAATGACGCCGCAGCAGACGAGCACACGTGAGGCAGTGACGAGAGGAGGTGAACCGAGGGTCGAAACCATGACGACCATCTCGACGCGGGATGTAAACATCTCGACGCCCGATAGCCGGCTAGCTAGCAGAGCTAACAACAAAAACAACCAGGAACGAGTCCTTTGTTGTCCCAGCACGGCGCGGGACCCGACACCCCCCTCCCCCCTTCTTTGTTGTTCCAACACGGCGCGGGACCCGACGCCCCCCCCCCCCCTTCCCACCCACAACAACACAGAGGAACAGATCACAAACGGACAATACTTCGAACCTGCCAACATAAATGAAATAACCAACGCCAATGGACTGAACATTTTTCACATTAACATTAACAGCTTAAAAAACAAACTGGATGAAATCAAGCAAATATTCATAAATGGTAAGGCAAACATACTGTGCTTCTCAGAAACTAAGCTCGACGATTCTGTAAAAGATCCAGAGATAGAGATTGAGAACTACTCAATAATCAGGAATGATAGGAACAAACATGGAGGTGGTGTCTGTATGTACATACACAAGGACACCAAATTCATCAACAGAAATGACCTGAATCATAAATCAATTGAAACTGTATGGGTGGAAATCCTATTCGAAAGGGCGAAATCCCTACTGGTTGGCACAGTCTACAGGCCGCCAGATCATAGTGGCTTTTATGATACAATGGATGGGTGTTTAGCTGGAGTTGAGGATGTAGACAAAATTCTTATTGGAGACTGGAACACGGATATGCAACGAAAAGATGCACCCGTCTTCAAGGCCTTCAGTAGGTTTTGTGATCTGCATGGCCTCAGCCAGCTAATCACCCAACCCACACGTGTATGTGAATCAACTCAGACTACCATTGACCTCATTCTGACCTCCGACAAGTCCAAGATCTCAAATAAAGGGGTTATAGCATGTGGGTTAAGTGATCATTATATGATATTCTGTACCCGAAAAAAACTAAAACAAAAGGCTGGCTGCCACAAAACAGTCACATCTAGAGACCTCAAAACCTACTCTAGCGAGGCCTTCAACCTTGAACTGGAGAGTCTGGACTGGTCAGATGAACTCAATGGTACACTGGTTGACGAAACATGGCTTGGTTTCAAAACCAAATTCTCAGCAATACTAAACGACACTAATCGGTTAATGGGTGATTCACCATCAATCGTCGACCTTAACCAAAAATCAAGCATTTTGACCATAAATCAACATTGAATTAACACCTTTTGCTATCTGGGATGGCATTAAGAAAAGTTATAATTAGTTTGTCTCGTCTTGTTTTAGTCAACAATATCAACATACATGAAGAGAAATTTCGTCCTGGTTTTTATAAATTACATTTTTGTGTCGTCAGTTGTGGTCAACGATATTTAATAAACGATTTAGTCTCGTTAGCGTCACATGGTATTCAATAACGTGACGTCACGTCTCGTTGTCGTCATGAAAAAAACCTTCGTTGACGAACATCTTTCGTCATCAATTTAGTCAACAAAATTAACACTGGTGCTGAGATACAGTTTAGCTGTGTTTTTATAGTTGACATAACTAGCATTCTAGTTTTCTTCAGATACTGTATGTAGTTTTACTACTAGTGAGTTCATAATGATGTTTAAAGTATGTTAGATTTTAGAACCAATGCTTCTGTTAACCACCTCTCCCCCCACACACACACACACACACTGGGGGAGGGGTGCATGCCTGTGGCTCTTTTGTCCTTGTGTGTGGGGGGGGGGGGGGAGTGAAGCCACAGTCTCCACAAAGTCTGCTTGTTGAGTTAAGCCAGTGCTTCTCAAACTTTTTCTGTCAGGGCTTTGGTTTTTGCGGGCGGCCACTCCCCAGTAGGTTAGTACTAGTTTGGTATAGAGTGGTCGGCGGCTGGGGGGGGCTTTGGTTTTTGCGGGCGGCAAAAACCAACAACCACTGATCCAAAAGCTGAGACGAGACCAAGAGTATCCAGAGACCACATCCTGAGACCAACTAACTCCAGAGAGACCATCACATCCAACATCCCAGAATCCACTTCACCTTCCAAGAACCAGCCAACAAAACTTCAGCATCTTCAACCAACTTGAGTAAACTGGGGGGAGGTGGGAGCCAAAACGTAATTTCGTTTCGGTAGCCCAATAGCGTGGAAGGAACTGTTAGATTCAGTAGGCTTACAAAGTAATTTCTATTTCTCTAAACTCAAGTTTGACCAAGGGGTACGAGCAATACCCCGGAAGTCCACTTGGTTTACAGAAAACAGAGAAAATTAAACTTTGTACTTCTTAGAAGCCTCACATAAGAAATAACAGTTCTTGACACGACGAAGAACAAGGATTTAGGCCTCTATCAGGTCCCAACACAGTGTCGAAACGGGGGTGTGAAAGGCTCCTCGTTAACACTGAGGGACCCGAAAAACAGAAAAAAAGATTGGTATATTCAAAAAAAAGGGGCTTCACAGCAACAAACTCCAATCCTTTGAGTCAGGTCCCACAACAAATAGGAACAAACACCCTAAGGTCCCCCTGACACAAACGAACGGAAAAGCTGAATAAAACTTAAGAAACCCGAACTGAAATACCTTCTAAACGCACAAAAAAAAGGGAAAACAAGCCATCATCAAGACGCAAGGAGAAAAGAAACCACCCCCTACTTGAAGATAAGAAGCACCATACCTGCACCATGAACCCATTTAAGAAAAAGATCGGAAAACCAGGGTATAAACCAAAACACGACACATCCTCAAACAAAGGAATGAGAACAAACCAACAGAACGAAGAGGAACAAAGCCAGACTACAAAACATGACTACACAGAAATGAGGGACAAAAGGACCCCTCTGGTGGTAAGCCGCGAAATCCTTATTCTAGGGGACACAAACACGTCTCTACTACCGCCCATCAATGACAACCAAATACAAATAGACAGCTACCAGAACGCAAAAATTAAGGACGCCATACGCATCCTTAAACACCAAACAGCCACAACAGACATAGTTAAACACATAATACTATCCGTCGGCCTAAACGACAGGAAAACAAAACCTTCCACACTATCACACAGACTCCTACAACAACTCTGCTTAACAGCAAAAAACACTTTCCCGGCCGCCAAGATACACATACCACTAATCAACACAAACAGCCGACTACCACGCCAAACATTGATTAACATAAACAATCTGAATGAACAAATCACCCAAACAGGATACGCAGTACCCAAATTGGAACGGGAACTGTTCAAAACAGAAAAAGATCAAATCCAATGGACAAAAGATACGGGCAAAGCCATTTGGAGAAATTGGAACAAACACCTAAATTTGACAAAAAGACAAAAAGACGCCCCCACAAACTGGAAAAAGCTAATAATTAACTTAGCACCAGATTTCCACCCCACCACAGACCAAATCAACGCCCTCATGAAAGGTCTCTCCTTCGTGCCCTCAAAGGGAACAGACAAGGGCAAGGTAAAAAAACTAAGACACGACATAACACAGCACCACAGACAAATAAAACTAAGAACCTTCTTCGCGGACATGAACAAAACAAAGAACACCAAACTACCGTTCGTACACACATCAGACTGGACACCCCGAGATGACCAAATTAACGCAGCCACCCACGACCTAATCCGAAATAACTTGGAATCAATTAACAAAATAACACGGACACACTCGAACACGACCAAACCAAACCTATCCACAGCGGAAGAGAACGCATTAACACAACTAGCCAACAACCAGGACATAGTCATTAAACCAGCGGACAAGGGTAGCGCAATTGTGATACTCAACAAGGAACAATACAGGAAGGAAGCCCTCAGACAGCTCAACGACACAACATACTACCAACCCCTAGAAACCCCCATCTTCGAGGAAACCAGCAGGGAAATAAAACACGTCCTGGACCACTTAGCACACAGAAACTACATCAACGAAAAACAAAGGGACTACCTACAGGGACCACTCAACCCTAAGCCGAGAACGTTCTACTTACTCCCCAAGATCCACAAAACCCCGGACAAATGGGCCTTCCCCTTCGAAATACCAGCGGGTAGACCCATCATCTCGGACTGCGACAGCGAGAGCTACGCAGTAGCCGAATACATAGACTACTTCTTGAACCCACTCTCCAACCAACACGAGAGCTACATCAAGGACACGGGAGACTTCATCCAAAAAATCAAAAACACCAGAACGACGGAACCCTCTTTTCTATTCACAATTGACGTAGACAGCTTATACACTAACATCAACACAAAACAAGGCTTGGAAGCAATACAAAACTGCTTTAAGAAACACCCGGACAGAAAAAGACCAGACTCAGCACTCCTAACACTCCTAGAACTAAGCCTAACCAGGAACGACTTTATGTTTGACGACAAGTGGTACCTACAAACAAAGGGCACAGCAATGGGCAAAAAATTCGCACCAGCCTATGCCGACATCTATATGGCAGAATGGGAAGAAACCCTCTTTCCAAAATGCCCATACCTACCAACCAAATACTTCAGATACCTCGACGATATCTGGGGCACCTGGCCACACGGCCTCCCCCAATTCCAAAAATTCATAGACAAGATGAACCAACACCACGACTCCATAACAGTTAAGTACATCACACATAAAAACGAAGTGGAATTCCTGGACACAATAACGTACAAGGGAACCAACTTCGAAAATACCGGGATTCTAGAAACCAAGGTGTTCTTCAAACCCACAGACACCCACGCCCTATTACACAGAAATAGCTTCCACCCAAAACACACTTTCAAGGGACTCCTCAAAGCCCAATTCCTAAGATTCCACAGAATCTGCAGCCAGGACACAGACAGGGAGGAGGCGTGCAAAACCCTATGCGCAGCCCTCAGAACCAGAGGATACACAAGACAGGAACTAAAACATGCAAAACAGAATTACCTCAAAAGAAAAACACCACAGGACACAACAACACTACAACCTTCACTCCTACCCCTAATAACAACCTACTCGCAATACACCACAGACATAAACACCCTACTGAAGAAAAATTTCACCCAGGCACAACCGTTAAAGGACTGCAAAATCATCTCAGCATACAGAAGGAACAAAACCCTTAAGGACCTTCTAGTCACATCCAAATTTCCACCTCCACAAAAAAAAGAACACAGAACAAATCCGGAACCCAGAATAGAACCACCACCAAATTAAAAATGGAAAAATTGGAATTTGAAAAATTTGAAAATAAAAAAATTAAAATTTGAAATTTGAAATCTGGAAATTGAAATTTGAAATTAAAAATTAAATTGTCTACCTCCTCAGGGGTATGAAGACATACATCATGTGACAACTTAGATTATCTACCTCCTCAGGGGTATGAAAGCACATCATAAGAAAATTGAAAACAAAAAGAAAAACAAAAAGAAAAAGAAAAAAAAGAAAAAAAGAAAAAATTGAAATTTGAAATCTGGAAGTTGAAATTTGAAATTTGAAACATTGAAAATTGGAAATTGACATTTGAAAAATTGAAATTTGGAATTTACAATTTGGAAATTGAAATTTGAAATAAAAATTCTCTACCTCCTCAGGGGTATGAAGACACATCATGTGACGACTTAGATTATCTACCTCCTCAGGGGTATGAAAGCACATCATGTGAAAACACCTATATTACAAAAAAATTTATTATAAAAAATTAAAAAATGAATACCAAAAACCACCTATAGAGGGCGCCATCCCACTTCAAAAGAATGGACCAAATAATGAATAAAATTCTCTACCTCCACAGGGGTTTGAAGGCACATCATGTGACGACTTAGATTCTCTACCTCCTCAGGGGTAGGAAAACACATCATGTGAAACACTTATATTACAAAAAGATGAATCATTAAAATAATTGTGCCCCCCTCTACCTCCTCAGGGGTATGGATGCACATCAGGTTAAAAACTAGATTACGACGTGACCCCTCATACCTCCTCAGGGGTACGGGTGAACATCAGCACAAACAAATCTGGAAACTGGAGTGGTCCCTTGAGCCCATAATGGTTCTCTTTTCTGCCTCTAGACCCAGTAGGAAGCCAAGCAATGGATGAGGACCGTGCACCCCCCCAGCCGCCGACCACTCTATACCAAACTAGTACTAACCTACTGGGGAGTGACCGCCCGCAAAACCCAAAGCCAGAACCTAAGCCTAAGCCTGGTCTAGAGTGTAACTTCCTCATAACTGGTCCACAGGAGTAGAAAAGCAGAAACCATTCAAAAACAATGTAACTACAAACAACCGACCTTAACTAACTATTTACCTATCTATCTAAGTATAAATAACCTAGACTCTCTACCTCCTCAGGGGTATAAAGACACATCATGTGACGACTTAGAATCTCTACCTCCTCAGGGGTATGAAAGCACACCATGTGAAAACACCTATATTACAAAAAAAATGTATTATTAAAAAATAAAAAAATGAATACCAAAAACCACCTATAGAGGGCGCCATCCCGCTTCAAAAAAATGGACCAAATAATGAACAAAATTCTCTACCTCCACAGGGGTTTGAAGGCACATCATGTGACGACTTAGATTCTCTACCTCCTCAGGGGTATGAAAGCACATCATGTGAAGCACTTATATTACAAAGAGATGAATTATTAAAATAATTGTGCCCTCTTCTACCTCCTCAGGGGTAGGGATGCACATCAGGTTAAAAACTAGATTACGACGTGACCCCTCATACCTCCTCAGGGGAACGGGTGAACATCAGCACAAACAAATCTGGAAACTGGAGTGGTCCCTTGAGCCCATAATGGTTCTCTTTTCTGCCTCTAGACCCAGTAGGAAGCCAAGCAATGGATGAGGACCGTGCACCCCCCCAGCCGCCGACCACTCTATACCAAACTAGTACTAACCTACTGGGGAGTGGCCGCCCGCAAAATCCAAAGCCCGAACCTAAGCCTAAGCCTGGTCTAGAGTGTAACTTCCTCGTAACTGGTCCACAGGAGTAGAAAAGCAGAAACCATTCAAAAACAATGTAACTACAAACAACCGACCTTAACTAACTATTTACCTATCTATCTAAGTATAAATAACCTAGACTCTCTACCTCCTCAGGGGTATGAAGACACATCATGTGACGACTTAGAATCTCTACCTCCTCAGGGGTATGAAAGCACACCATGTGAAAACACCTATATTACAAAAAAATGAATTATTAAAAAATAAAAAATGAATACCAAAAACCACCTATAGAGGGCGCCATCCCGCTTCAAAAGAATGGACCAAATAACGAATAAAATTCTCTACCTCCACAGGGGTTTGAAGGCACATCATGTGACGACTTAAATTCTCTACCTCCTCAGGGGTATGAAAGCACATCATGTGAAACACTTATATTACAAAGAGATGAATTATTAAAATAATTGTGCCCCCCTCTACCTCCTCAGGGGTATGGATGCACATCAGGTTAAAAACTAGATGACGACGTGACCCCTCATACCTCCTCAGGGGTACGGGTGAACATCAGCACAAACAAATCTGGAAACTGGAGTGGTCCCTTGAGCCCATAATGGTTCTCTTTTCTGCCTCTAGACCCAGTAGGAAGCCAAGCAATGGATGAGGACCGTGCACCCCCCCAGCCGCCGACCACTCTATACCAAACTAGTACTAACCTACTGGGGAGTGGCCGCCCGCAAAACCCAAAGCCAGAACCTAAGCCTAAGCCTGGTCTAGAGTGTAACTTCCTCGTAACTGGTCCACAGGAGTAGAAAAGCAGAAACCATTCAAAAACAATGTAACTACAAACAACCGACCTTAACTAACTATTTACCTATCTATCTAGGTATAAATAACCTAGACTCTCTACCTCCTCAGGGGTATGAAGACACATCATGTGACGACTTAGAATCTCTACCTCCTCAGGGGTATGAAAGCACACCATGTGAAAACACCTATATTACAAAAAAATGAATTATTAAAAAATAAAAAATAAATACCAAAAAACCACCTATAGAGGGCGCCATCCCGCTTCAAAAGAATGGACCAAATAATGAATAAAATTCTCTACCTCCACAGGGGTTTGAAGGCACATCATGTGACGACTTAAATTCTCTACCTCCTCAGGGGTATGAAAGCACATCATGTGAAACACTTACATTACAAAGAGATGAATTATTAAAATAACTGTGCCCCCCTCTACCTCCTCAGGGGTATGGATGCACATCAGGTTAAAAACTAGATGACGACGTGACCCCTCATACCTCCTCAGGGGTACGGGTGAACATCAGCACAAACAAATCTGGAAACTGGAGTGGTCCCTTGAGCCCATAATGGTTCTCTTTTCTGCCTCTAGACCCAGTAGGAAGCCAAGCAATGGATGAGGACCGTGCACCCCCCCAGCCGCCGACCACTCTATACCAAACTAGTACTAACCTACTGGGGAGTGGCCGCCCGCAAAACCCAAAGCCAGAACGTAAGCCTAAGCCTGGTCTAGAGTGTAACTTCCTCGTAACTAGTCCACAGGAGTAGAAAAGCAGAAACCATTCAAAAACAATGTAACTACAAACAACCGACCTTAACCAACTATTTACCTATCTATCTAGGTATAAATAACCTAGACTCTCTACCTCCTCAGGGGTATGAAGACACATCATGTGACGACTTAGAATCTCTACCTCCTCAGGGGTATGAAAGCACACCATGTGAAAACACCTATATTACAAAAAAATGAATTATTAAAAAATAAAAAATGAATACCAAAAACCACCTATAGAGGGCGCCATCCCGCTTCAAAAGAATGGACCAAATAATGAATAAAATTCTCTACCTCCACAGGGGTTTGAAGGCACATCATGTGACGACTTAAATTCTCTACCTCCTCAGGGGTATGAAAGCACATCATGTGAAACACTTATATTACAAAGAGATGAATTATTAAAATAATTGTGCCCCCCTCTACCTCCTCAGGGGTATGGATGCACATCAGGTTAAAAACTAGATGACGACGTGACCCCTCATACCTCCTCAGGGGTACGGGTGAACATCAGCACAAACAAATCTGGAAACTGGAGTGGTCCCTTGAGCCCATAATGGTTCTCTTTTCTGCCTCTAGACCCAGTAGGAAGCCAAGCAATGGATGAGGACCGTGCACCCCCCCAGCCGCCGACCACTCTATACCAAACTAGTACTAACCTACTGGGGAGTGGCCGCCCGCAAAACCCAAAGGCAGACCAAAATAGTTTGGGCCCCCCCCCCCTCGCCCCAACAAAATAGTCATGAAATGGGCCATGTTTAAATTTATTGAAATAACACCAATATCGTGACCTTTCAAATTGACAACACCTTCCCTCGCGAGAGCCACCTTGCCTCGCTGTGAAACAGCACTGCAGAATGGTTAGCTCCCATCTCCTCACACAGCGCAGAGAACAGGCGCGCTTTTAGGGGTTGAGTTTTGATGAAATTTACCACGTTTATAACTTCTGTCAAAACCTCATTCAGCTCAGGGCTAAGCTGTCTTGACTCTAGCGCCTCTCTGTGAATTTACAGTGCGTCCATTGCGCGTTTGGCGAGATCCCCTTGATGAGCGCCTGTAGCCCCCGCCTTTTCCCTGCCATGGCCTGCGCACCGTCAGAGCAAAAGCCCACACAGTTCTCCCATTTCAGTCCATGTTCTGTCAGGTAACTGTCAATAATTGTGAAGAGCTTATCAGCTGTCGCTCTGTTTTTGACATATTTGCAAAACAGCAGATCTTCACTCAGTGACTGGGAATTTACAAAGCGAACATAGGAAATAAGCAAACAGTCTTTATTGCTGTCAGTCTTTGACAAGGCAACACACATGTCATCCTCAAGGCTCAACTTGGCCCTATATTTTGTTTTCAGAGCTGTCATGGATGAAAAGCCAGCTTCACACAGATATGTGGTGCTGAATGGTATCAACACCTTAACTGCTGCATCATGAGATACTTGGTACTCAGCACCACACTCTGAAACTAGCTCTCCAGGTGGTATCAGATGAGATTTCAATGAGTTCTTCCAAGAGTTTGGATGGAGATGTGTCAGGAAGCTTTGTCTCAATGTTGTCTGTAAAGTATTTTTTTATCCAGAGTAACTTGGTGATCCTTTTCTGTGATTTATTAAATAATGATTTTCAGATTATGAGAAATGGTCAAACTTATCCAAATATGGTATTTTCATGGAGAACAGTGCAGCTGCAACAGATAGCACTTTAGTGATAATTTTTTGTAATCCAAAAAAAAAAAAAAAAAAATCTCAAGGCCCCCCCCTGTCATGCCTCTGCGCCCCCCCTGGGGGGCGCGCCCCACACTTTGAGAAACACTGAGTTAAGCTGTAAACTAGTTAATCATATTAACTAGTCAAGCTGTACAGAGATTTAACACAGATTGACATAGATAACATTTTCATCACATTACTTATGAACCACGATTATTTTCAAGAGAAACAAACAGGCAAATAGCTATAGCTTAGTCAATCTGGACAAATACATTAGGCCTATATTAAAAAAAGAAAATCTGCTAAAATGCTGTTACTTGCCGTTGCCTTCCTGTTTCGTGGTGTTGTCGTCACTGCTGCTGGTTTAGCTCTAGGCGACAGCGTAGCAAAACTTAGTTTGCTTTGAAGAAGTAGCTTTCTCCTCTTGGGCGACGGTGCCATCTCGTTGTTGCATGCACGCAGGTAGGAGTCGGACATAGCACTGTCGAATGTCTTATCTTATCTCTCTTTATACCGTATGTGATGACGTATTTTAACACACACCTCGGCTGACGACCCAAGCTATTATTATGCAAAGACGAGTACTTTAGCGAGTGGGTACTTGGCCCGTGCAGGGCAAGAATGCGACCCCCATCTACTGCTCTTTGCATAATAATAGGACAGGTAGTCAGACTCAGCTCTTTGGACGGTAAAACGTGGGGGGTACACCGTACAATAACTGCATTCTGAAAACATGCGGTGGACACTTTCCGATGTCCCCGGCGTGAGTTACGCCCCTGAGACAAAGACTGTGTGGCCATGGAGGTGCGATATCACACAACTGTTACAGGGAGTACACAAGATCCTTGAGGCCTCAATCAAGCAGCTATAATGAGACATTCATTGAACGCTGTAATGTGTGCCCCTTCACCCGTTGGGAATGGGTGGCACGTCGAGGATGGGGAGTTAGCAGTGACCTGGATGACTACAAATCCGGCCCCTTATAGTGTGTTGCAGGTAGTCCATTTCGGTTGCAAACAAGGAAAATGTGAGACAAGAAGATGTTCATGTGTGTCTGCAAAACTGCCATGTACAGATCTTTGTCAATGCCAAAACTGTGCAAATGTTTCTAAGGAAACGGAGGATAGAGCTACATTAGAGGATGACTCAGATGATAGTGGTGAGGATGATTAACATCAGTGTTGCCTGGGAAGTGTGAATGAATGAATTCTTTTATTTCGAATGTTTACAAATAAATAAACAAACAAATACTTTTTCGAACATTTTCACAAATAAACAAACGAAAAGGATAGGTTTGAAGCCGGAGGCTTATAGAGCAACCTACCCCTAATTCAAAAAACAAATTCAAAAAAGTTAAAGTTTTCAAAATATAACAAACAAAAAAATAAATCAACAATCAAAAATCAACAAAAAACGATCCAGAAAAGAACAAAAAAAGTTAAAGTTTGCAAGATAAAACAAAAACAAAAAAATCAACAATCAACAATCAACACAAACAGTTCGTGAAAAGAACATAAGCCAACATAGGTGTAGGTGCCTAAATGCCTAGTCTGGTAATTAAGAGTAATTTCAGTTAATAACAGTTAATAGAAAAGCATTTTGGCCTTGTATTTCATAGGATAAATAGATGGATATTATTATTATAGAAGTTAAAATGTTTTCTTTGTTGTTAGTTTGTTTCTTACAGGATATTTGGCTGATGGGCAGAGGGACTTTTAGTTTGACAGGATAACGGTGATGTCATTGATTACTGTCAGCTGCGGCAAGGTGACAGCTTTGGTTTAGAAAGAAAACAACGCAGATTTTACCGGTGGTCAGGCCAAGTGATGAGAGAGTGGAGCCAGACAGTTTTTAGACCTCTCTCTCTATATTTCCCTGGATAAACTTTGTTAATCTCGCTGCTCTATATATAATTAGGAAACAAGAACGTGTAACCGAGTTGGACATTAAATAGTTGATACTACTTCGTGGTCGGTGCTTTTCTTGTGCGTGGATATGGAACGGGAGGATTCAAAGTCTGAGAGCGTCTGAAGCTTACGGCATCAACAAGTTTCGGATATTACATTTGTCTAAAAACTTGCTCATTAAAAACGGAACCTGGATTTGGACAGGCCTGACTGGAAAAAGGAACTTTTCGCGGAACGAAAGAAAAAAGAAGACGTCAAACAGTAAGCTGTACTATGCTGTATCTTGTATAATTTGCCCGAAAGTGGCGTATCCCATTGGAGCTATAACTAATGTTACAGAATATGATCAATGGAAAAAAGCATAACACTAACAGCTTGCGGTCTGGATTGAAAGTAAAAGTAATTAAACGCGCGTCTGGCTTGCGCGCTCTCCCCAGGTGACTGACATTTTACTAATTGTGGAAAGCGACTGCCGACCGGTGATTCAATAACTGTATCAATATGGAAGGAATTGAAGTCGGTGGCAAAAGGATAGTAAAATTGACGGAGAAAGCCATGCAGGAGCAAGCTGCTAAACGTGAAAAGGCACGCAAACACAAATTATCAACGCTAAATAACATGATGAAAGAAATAGTGACATTAAAGGAAGATGATGCAAACGTCAGCATTGTCAATAACAAAATGCGTGTTGATTTCAGTGATTTGCAACAAGAGCTAATACAAGTCAACACTGAACTGGGTCGTTTTATGTCAGAGGAAGAATATGAAGCTGATCAGAAGAATTTTGAGCCTAAAATTGAATCACTGAATTTATTCTTCTGGAAATGTGAGGAATGGATGAAAGAGGTCACAAAACGATCTGAACCGGCTGAAGATGGTAACAATCAGGAAAAACCTATGGATACCAAATCTAAGTCTGGAACAGTAATAAGTAGATGCTCATCAGGCTCTCGCTCAACAAATACAATCAGACTGACTGCACAGATGGAGCGAGCGGCTCTACAAGTAAAGGCCACCGCTTTAAATGAAAGGTTAGCTCTTGAGCAGGAAGAAGCAGACTGGTTAGCACAAAAACGATGCAAGGAGGCTCAACTACAAGCTGAGGAAGTGAGGTTTGAAGCAGAACAAAAAAGAAAGCTAGAAATACATGCAATGAAGACGGCTCTCGCTGAGTCAGATGCAAAAATGGGAGTTCTGGAAAATTATGAATGTACTACATCAAATGACAGGACTGTCTTAAACATTGAAAAGACAGATGAAAGAGAAGAGAGGAACTTCCAACCGCTATATCAGCGTGCCTCACCACCTCCCCCCAGTAAACCATGGGACGTGCAGCTTCCAGCAGCACCACTAACGACCAGCATATTAAAAGCAACAAAAAGGGAATTCAATGAAGGATGGGAGCTTCATAGCCTAAGCAAGGCTATCTCCCAACAGGCGAATGTCACAGAATACCTCGTGAAGAATCACAAAGCTTCATTACTTCCTGAGCTCACCATTCCAACATTCACTGGTGACCCTCTAGAATACAAGACATTCATCAGATCTATGGAACATGGAGTGACAATCGTGACCGTCTACAGTTTCTGTTGCAGTACACAAGTGGACAACCACATGAGCTGGTCAAAAGCTGCATTCACATGGAGCCTACTGCAGGCTATACCAAAGCAAAACAAATGCTGAAACAGTTCTTCGGCGACGACTTCAAGATAGCGGAAGCCTACATCAAAGAGGCTCTGGAGTGGCAGACAATCAAGCCTGAAGACGGTGCAGCATTGCAGTCATTTGCATTGTACCTCACAGGCTGCTCCAACACAATGACGGATATAAGCTACATGGAGGACTTGGAAAACGCATCCAACATAAGAGCGCTGGCTAATAAGCTACCGTACAGACTCAGAGAATCTTGGAGAAGACACGCCTGCGACTTACAAGAAAGAACCAACAAAAGGGCAAGGTTCAAGGATTTCGTAGACTTCGTCAACAGGCAAGTTAGATACGCTCTACACCCGCTCTACGGAAACATAAAGGACAACACTACAGCCACAAAAGAACCAAGTCAACAGCGAACAAAAGAATACAAGACAAGGACACACAAGTCACAAAAGGTGTACGCTACAGCAGTTGACTCCCCCAAGGCTGAAATGACTAGAGGCATGAAGGAGAGCGACGAACGTGCAACACCAAAGACTCTGCAACCGCTGCAGTGGACGCAAACAGCAAGCCCTGTGGCTATTGCAATGGAGAGGAGCATACCCTTACAGTTTGTAGAAAACTCAAGAGCAAACCACACAAAGAGAAGATGGACTTTCTAAAAGGCAAAGGTCTATGTTTTGCGTGTTTGAAACATGGTCACATGAGTAACAGCTGCACAGACAAAGTGCAGTGTCAAGAATGCTCTCGACAACACCCCACACTGCTTCACTACAACTTTAAAGATCGCTCTAAAGACTCTCAAGAGGAAGCGAAGTCAACGGAACAGGAAGTGACAAGTGCTCTTGTACAAATGATGGAGGCCTTCGGTGTCACTGGGGCCGGAAAGGAAGATTGCGCTCTCTCGATTATTCCAGTGCGCGTCAAGGCACAGAAGGGAACCAAGGAAGTAACGACGTACGCGTTTCTGGACCCGGGTAGCTCAGCTACTTTTGCCTCAGAGTCGCTGATCTCACAACTGAACATGGATGGACGCAAAGCAAGCATCTTGCTGCGAACAATGGGATCAGAATCTGTTGTGGACACAAATATTGTGAATGGACTGGAAATAAGCAGCCTGGATGGAAAACAATTCATCAAGCTTCCAGAGGTGTTTTCTCGGAAAACCATTCCCGTCTCCAAGGAGAACATTCCCCGGCAAGAGGATGTCAGCCGATGGCCTCACCTAAAGGAGGTGAAGCTTCCCACTATCCAAGCTCAGGTTGGATTGCTCATAGGAGCAAACGTCCCGAAGGCAATGGAGCCGCTCCAAGTGGTGAGCAGCGTGCACAAAGGACCATATGCCGTCAGAACGATCCTAGGCTGGACAGTTAATGGACCGCTCAAAGGCGGAAGTGACGCAAGCCAGAAGAGCAAGCGGACAGCAGTGACCGCAAATCGGATCTCAGTCGCCAGGCTAGACGAGCTTTGGCAGCAGCAGTTCAAAGTAGACTTTCCGGACGCCGGACAAGATGAAGACATCGAGATGTCAAAGGACGATCACCAGTTCATGAATATGGTGTCACGATCCTCAAAACTTGTGAAGTGTCTTTTCTCTTCATTCATGTATCTCTGTCTAAGTTCATTGATCGTATAGTGTTCTATATCACCCTTTCCTCTGCAGTGGGTTAGGTATTTTCTCAGATGTTCGGTTCAAGTAAGAGGAAACTGACGATATGGTCAAAATCAACGGGCGGCGGTTGTTTATTAATAAAACAGCTTTAGGAATTAAAACAGTACATCGTCTCTTTGGTTCAATCTAATTGTCTCTTTCATTTCAATCTAATCGTCTCTCGGTGCTGTTCGCTGTCTCAGGTTGTCCATGGCCAACACGCGGCTTCTCTTTGTGGTGGTTGCCAAGGCAACCTTGGGTCTCCGTCAGTCTCAGCGCTCAAGCAAGGAGCGCTTGATTTCATCTCTCTCCGTGGCAGGATCTCCTGCTGCGAAGCGATCTTCTGTCATTGGGTGTCAGTGGCTCTGAGTCTCCGGCTCGGCTCTCAAGCTCCGGTTGGTGATCCTCTCTCCGTCAGGTGGAGGTTCAGCGCTCAAGCAAGGAGCGTTTCATCTCCAGGTTCCTTCGCTCAGCCGGTGTGTGTGGCGAGTCTCTCCAGGTTCCTTCTGGTGTGAGTCGTGTGTCTAATGAGTCGCCATCCGCCCTTTTTATCAGAGGAGAGAGAGAGAGAGAGGGGGAGGGGGAGACAGAGAGCGAGAGGGGGGGGGAGACCCTGCCTGCCTGTTCACGTCCATACGCTTTTCTTATTTTGGTCCACATTCCAGCAGAAACCTGTCTGAGGGTGTCCTGTGACCACATGTTTCGCTGACACAACCTCCTGGGTCCTCTGACAACGGTTTTCACAGTTTGAATCTGCTGACACTTTAATCATTACTTAATGAGAGGGTAGTTTTTCACTGAGTAATACAACATCATGCTTGTGACTAAAAGGTTTACATAGTCTAGATAAGAACCAGACTACTTTTTCAGACAGTGCCCAGATAACAAACCATATGCCTATTGGGTTCTTTAATAGAACACCTTATTTACTGATTAAATAATGTGACCAATAGTTGTATAGTTTTTACCTTCTAATATTTAAGAGTTTTTATTCTTTACTGTGACTAAGTTATTCTAATAGTTTATGCCTACATGTAACCTATGAAATTGCTAAATCTTTTAGTATATATTTCCAAATAGCCTGTGTCACCTTTCTGACCTCTGGGTTAGTCAGCAGCTGCCGTGTTGTAACTTGAAAGTCCTTACTTAGGGTAAATATGACCTTTTATGATCTCACCGGTTATTCTGAGTTTTTAGTTCCTGTTTCAACGAGAATGATCTCCTCGCTTTTCAGTTGGAGGTGGCCTAAACCACAGCTGCTAACCAGTGGAATGTGCATTAACATCATAAACAGTCTTTTGCCCTCCAGATTGTCGGTGCATTGGCTGAGTGCGGGGTGATCTTCCTCTCAAGCTTCACTATAGCCAATTTTGTTTTTCTAATCATTACCTTGTACATTTTCACTTGCATTTATTCATGTTTTCATTTAGAAATATACGACACTTGTGGATGGACATTACAGTGTTTGCCTGCCAGTCAAGAACAAAACACTGTGCTTGCCCAACAGCAGATCAGTTGCCGAACAACGTGCGCTGAACCTACGAAAAAGATTCTCGAAAGACGACAAGTTTTGCACAGAGTACGTGGCGTACATGGATAATATCCTCAAGAAGGGCTACGCCGTGAGACTCGACAACGCTGATCAGGAGTCAGCAAAAGGAAGAAAGTGGTATCTGCCTCACCACGGAGTCAGACATCCAGTTAAAGAATCTACGTGTCGTCTTCGACTGCGGAGCAAGCTTTCAAGGAACATCACTGAACCAGCAGCTTCTGCAGGGACCTGACAAGCTCCCTAATAGGGGTCCTGACAAGGTTCAGACAAGAGACCGTGGCGGTCATGGCCGACGTGGAGGCTATGTTCCACCAGGTCAGAGTCAGCGATGAAGACACCGACCTCTTCAGATTCCTCTGGTGGCCTGAAGGGAACTACGAAAAGAAACTCGTCGAACACAAGATGTTAGTCCACATCTTTGGTGCAACATCATCGCCAAGTGTTGCAACGTTTGCACTGCAGAAATGTGCAACGGATCACGAGGAAGAGTTTGGCCCTGAAGCAGCCAAAACAGTCAAGAAGAACTTTTACGTCGACGACTGTCTTAAGTCGACCGCCGACGAAGAGACAGCCATCACTCTTTGTGCTGGCTTACGAAAGATGTTGGCAAAAGGTGGATTTCGCTTGACGAAATGGTCGAGCAATAGCCGAATGTTGCTCAACTCGATCCCCGAAGAAGAAAGAGCCCAAGGGTTTCAAGACCTGGACTTAGACGAAGACAACCTGCCGGTGGAGAGAGCATTGGGGATCCAGTGGTGTGCTGAATCAGACCAGTTCAGGTTCAAGATTAACCTCAAATATTGCCTGCACACTAAGAGAGGCCTGCTTTCCCTCGTCAGCTCTATCTTCGACCCTTTGGGGTTTCTCGCTCCAGTGGTGCTGCCCGCCAAGATACTCCTACAGGATATCTGCAGGCAGAAGTATGGCTGGGACGAGGAGCTACCAGATAACGTCATCCAGACATGGGAAAAATGGATCTCAGGACTGCAAAGGCTTGAGAACTTCGGAGTGGACAGATGCATCAAGACGAAGCAGTTTGGAGCTCCAGTCTCCGCACAGCTCCACCACTTCGCCGACGCAAGTCTAGAGGCTTATGGAACAACAAGCTACCTGCTACTGCGCAACGCGACTGGCATAGTTCAAACTGCCCTGATGATGGCAAAGGCGAGGGTCGCACCCTTAAAGTCTCCAACCATACCAAGGATGGAGTTGACCGCGGCCGTAGCTGCCGTCAAGATGGACAAGTTTCTCAAGAAAGAGCTCGAACTCGAGCTGCAAGATTCTATCTTTTGGACCGACAGCACAGCTGTGCTGAAGTACTTGAACAGCGAAAGCACAAGATTCAAGACATTTGTGGCTAATAGTCATAGCTATCCTGGAGCATTCTCAGACCTCACAGTGGAGGTATGTCAATACCGCTGTGAACCCTGCAGATCTCGTCTCAAGAGGACAGACTGTCGACGCATTCCTGAAGGAACAAAGCTGGCTGTCGGGACCAAGTTTCCTGCACTGTTCACAAGACCAGTGGCCCAAGAACCCAGATCCTGGAATGCTGGACGTCGATGATCTGGAGATCAAAGGAGTAGCTCAAGTGCATGTCATTCAGGCGGAAGAGCCGAAAGACGCGACGGGACAGTTGATGAACCATTTCTCATCCTGGACAAGGCTTAAACGCGCTGTTGCCTGGTTTCTGAAGCTGAAGGTCCTGCTTAAAGAGCTGAAAGAAGAGAGAAAGGCACCAGATGGAAAAAGCAAAGTGAGCCGGTTCAAAAAGGCTTTCCAAGGAACAGGCCTCACCTGCAAAGATCTAGCCGTGGCAGAAAAAGAAATTGTCAAGCACACCCAGAAACGAACCTTCAAAGAAGATTTGACAATGCTACTGGAACAAGGAAGGGTGAAGAAAAGTAGCTCACTCTTCAAGTTGAATCCAATACTGGAGGATGGAATCCTGAAAGTAGGAGGAAGGCTGAGCCGAGCGGCAATGCCTGACGAAGCCAAGCAGCAAGTAATCTTGCCCAAAGACTCGCACATCACAAGGCTTGTGCTGAGACATATTCACGACAACACAGCTCACGCAGGAAGAAATCACATGTTGGCTCAGCTGCGTCAAAGGTTCTGGATACCTGGAGCAAATGGAGCCATCAGACGTTTTTTTGCATAAGTGCGTCACCTGCAAACGGCTACATGGAACAACTGGACAACAACTCATGCCAGACGACCCCCCCCTTTACAAGAGTCGGCGTTGATTACTTCGGCGTCGTCCTTCTTCACGAGTCTGAGGACTTTTGATGAACTTTATTCCGAAGGCAAAGCCTCACCTCGGGTGGGGAGAAAAAGATGATGAACCGAAGTCAAGTCTCTGTCATGGGCAGAGCGAAGATCAAGATCTTCACTTCTTCAGTCTAGTTTAATTTTGAGACTTTAGATTGTGATGTTTAAGTTAAATGACATTTAGACGCCTTAAGTTTATATTTTTGGGTAATTGTTTCAAGGCTGTTGATAACAATTAGGGGCCGGTAATGTAGGTGCCTAAATGCCTAGTCTGGTAATTAAGAGTAATTTCAGTTAATAACAGTTAATAGAAAAGCATTTTGGCCTTGTATTTCATAGGATAAATAGATGGATATTATTATTATAGAAGTTAAAATGTTTTCTTTGTTGTTAGTTTGTTTCTTACAGGATATTTGGCTGATAGGCAGAGGGACTTTTAGTTTGACAGGATAACGGTGATGTCATTGATTACTGTCAGCTGCGGCAAGGTGACAGCTTTGGTTTAGAAAGAAAACAACGCAGATTTTACCAGTGGTCAGGCCAAGTGATGAGAGAGTGGAGCCAGACAGTTTTTAGACCTCTCTCTCTATATTTCCCTGGATAAACTTTGTTAATCTCGCTGCTCTATATATAATTAGGAAACAAGAACGTGTAACCGAGTTGGACATTAAATAGTTGATACTACTTCGTGGTCGGTGCTTTTCTTGTGCGTGGATATGGAACGGGAGGATTCAAAGTCTGAGAGCGTCTGAAGCTTACGGCATCAATAAGTTTCGGATATTACAATAGGAAAATCAGAAATTCATCTGCAATACCAGAGTTTCATGGTAGAAAAAAAAACAGATTGTAGGTTACATTTTAATATAAGATTCTAGAACCCTGTTTTTAAACATCTTTTTAAACTTAAAAATACTCCTGCTGTTTTTTATTTCATCCGGTATATTGTTCCAGAGTTTCACTCCTTTAACTGACACAGACATACTTTTAAGTGTGGTTCGAGCTCTAGGCTGTTTCAAATTGAGTGTTCTTCTTAAATTATACGTCACCTCTCGTTCTTTTAACAAAATTTGTAAGTTACATGGCAGTTGATAACTTCTAGCTTTAAAAACTATCTCTGCTGTTTTAAGGTCAACTAAGTCGAGGAATTTGAATGCCCTTAGTTCAAAAAACAGTGTTTGTAGGATGGAGATAACTAACATTGTTCACAACCCTTATTGCCTTTTTCTGTAAGATGATAATATGATTCAGATTAGTTTTGTATGTGTTTCCCCAAGTTTCTATACAGTAAGTTAGATATGGTAATAAAAGAGTACAATAAATTGTGTATAATGATCTAAAATTTAATACGTGTCTGGTTTTTCTTAAAATACCTAAGCTACACGCTGTTTTTTTCTTTACATAGTTTATATGAGTTTTCCAGCTGAGGTTTTGGTCTATCACGACCCCCAAAAAAGTATATTAATTTACTCTTTCAAGATGAACATTATCTATGCATATCTCTACTTGAGTATCCGGGTGTATTTTTTTATTACCAAACTAAATAAATTTAGACTTACTTATATTTAAGGAGAGTTTGTTAGTATCAAGCCAACATTTCAGCTTCCCCAGTTCACCTGTAATATTTGTTAGCAACTGTTGTAGGTCTGCACCTGAACAAAAAATTTTGGTATCATCTGCAAAAATGACAAATTTAAGTTGATCATCAATGATATCATTAATATACAATATAAATAATTTCGGTCCTAAAATGGATCCTTGCGGTACCCCACATGTTATCACTTTGCAGGATGATCTGGTCTCCCCATCTGCACACATTGTTTCCTATTTTCTATGTAACTTTTTATCCAACTGAGCCCTACCCCTCTAATTCCATACTTTTCAAGTTTTCTGAGTAAAATATCATGGTCAATGGTATCAAAAGCTTTTTTCAGATCAATAAAAAAAATAATAAAAACTCCAACTGCATACTGTTTATTATCGATTGAATTTGTTAACTCTTCTGCTACCTGCATGAGAGCCATTGATGTGGATCTGTTAGTTCTGAATTGTTGAATTAAGGGACTCTATGTGGATGTTGGTGACTATCTAACTGACCAGAGTAAAAGACTAAGCATATCATTAACGAAGAGAATGGAAGACAAAAGAGAAGACGGGTGGCCGATATTCAACGGAAAAGCAGAGAACTGTGAGCTCTGGGGAGAGCGCATGCGGTGCAGCATGCACGGGACGGCCCTGAGGAGTGCCGGAGAAGCACAGAGCGACGGGCTAATGGTGACGATGATGGTAAGAGGACTACCGGAGCTGTACAGGCCGTTCACACTCCTGATAACACACGGTTCAACGGACATTACGTTGGGACAGTCCAAGGCTAAGCTAAGGAACTTCGAGGCCTCAAAAGACACCCACTCCGCCGCCACGGAGGAGGGGGAGAGGGTGCTGAGAGCCCGAGCAGCGTCAAGAGAGAGAACCAGGACCACGGCGGACCTGGCGTGCTGGCGGCGCGGAGATAAAGACCATCGGAGAAGCGAATGCACAAAGGCTGTCTGGTGTAGCTCCTGCAAATCCGCAGGGCTCACAGACAGAGCGTGCATGAAGAAACACCATCAGAACGCACGATACGCACATGGACAAGATGGCGGTCGCCAGCGAGACGAAAGCCATGAACAAAATGGCGGTTGCAGACGAGTCGAGGGCCACGGACGGAGTGGCGACTACGGACAGGGTGGCGGCTGTGGACAGGATGACGACAGCGGCGACTGTCGACGTGAGATGAATCGAGATGACACCCGGAGAACGGTCGACGGCCGGCGACGGTCGACGAGCCGAGACGACGCCCGGAGAATCGATGACGGCGACGGTCGACGAGCCGAGACGACGGCCGGAGGATAACGGGGCAAAGAGACTGCGCTTTTGGAGCGTGGACGGCGGACAACGGACAACGTCGAACCGGCCCAGCTGCAGCGGACCCAGAGAAGGGGTCTGATTGTGGGCTGGACACAGGTGCGTCGTCCCATACCATCAACGACAGGAGTCGGTTCAAGAACTTTGACGACACTTTCCACCGGGAGACACACCTGCGGGTTGGCGCAGGAGAGGGCAGACGCACAGGTATGCCCACGGACAGCGAGGGGCGCCGGCGTGCGGTGATGCTAAAGAACACTCTACGGACCATCGTTCCCACAAGGACTATTCTCTGTAATAGCTGCTACTGCAAGCGGCGCCAAGGTATTCTACAAGAAAGGTAAACATTTTCTTGTAGAACCTGATGGTACCCGATTAGACATAGAGATGTACCAGAGAATATATTATCTGAAAACGGAGTGTAATGATAAACGATCAGTGTGATAATGATGATGTGTATAGCGGGACGGCCAGTCACGATATTCAGACATGGCACGAGATTATGGGTCATTGTAATTACGAGGGTTTATTGAAATTGCAAATAATGTCAGAGGGTATGCACATTGAGGGGAAGTTTACCCAACAAATCTTTACCTAACAAATTTAATATTGTGCAATGTGTAAAACGGGGAAGTTTACCCAACAAATCTTTACCTAACAAATATTGTATTAGTTGACATGGACCTAGTCGGCCCAGTAAGCAACGAGTCCATAGGTTTTAGATATGTACAGTCTTTTACAGACGTGTGTATAGGGGCAGTGTTTGTTTACTTTATCATTATCAAAGAAAAGAGTGACACGTTTTAGATATGTACAGTCTTTTACAGACGTGTGTATAGGAGCAGTGTTTTGTTTACTTTATTAAAGAAAAGAGTGACATACTCCAGGCCACGGAAAATTCCTGGCAGACGTAACCCCTTATGGTACAGTAAGATGTTTGAGATCCGATCACGAAACTGAGTTCACAAATAGAAAGTTCAATACAATGACGTCACGTCCATATTCCCCCACACCAGAGCGGGCGGCAGAGAGGGAATAGTACACCCTTTCCGAAATGGCTAGATGTAAGCTAGCAGATAGTAACTTACCAAAGAGCCTGTGGCATTATGCGGTACAAGAAGCCGCTTATACCAGAAACAGGTGCTTTAATAAGCACTCGGGCACCACTCCATATACAGCGCTGACAGGAAAGAAGTGTAATCTAGCCAGAATGCATCGATTTGGATCAGTATGTTATGTGTACCTGCAGAACAGGGGAAGTGTTATGTGTGCCTGCAGGACAGGGGGAAACCCAAGTCCAAAGAGAGTTACAGTAGAACAGAGGAAGTCCTGCTCTCCTAGTTTATCATCCCGGTAAAGGGATAGTGCTGAAACACATCATGCTAGTCAAGTTTGTCACAAAGGCAACCTGTGAGGGTGAGGACATAGACAGAGGATTCCAGAACAAGGTGTGTAAAAATACAAACGCATCACCCCAGTGTACTTAGTACAGTTGTGAAGACAGACAGTCAGCATTGGCAACCCCCAGGGGGCGATGGCGAGAAGCACCTGAGGGTGACGTCAAGTGCCTCAAGCAGTGGGAGGTACCCCAAAGGGGGACACAGACCCCTAGAACATCACAGACAGACCATGCCCGGGAAGGGAGAGACGACGAGGGCAATACACATATCCCCGTAGAGGGCATACATACAGTGGGAGAGAAAAATAGATGTATTCAACCAAGCCACTGGAGGACAGGCAGTCAGTGGGGGGCGAATGGGGAAGTATTCAACCCAGGAAGGTATTGAAGGGAAGGTATTGAAGACCACGAAAAATACAAAGTATGGTTCATAGGAAATTGATCTATGTTTAAAATATAAAATTGGAGGATTTTATCATCACTCCAGACCACATAAGAAAGACCTAAGCACGTTAAACCATTCTGTAGGTATGGACTTCGAACAAAATCTGCCATTTGTGTAAGAGATACCCCAGAGGATCTTGAGTCGTTTTTTTGTGTTTGACTGAAGTGAAGATGTATAGATAAGCTGTGGATAAATTCATTCTGTTGAACAGCCTTTACTCGCCATGACCTACAGTATGTTCTATGGTGAGTAAGGATGTCATAGTATTACTTTGTTGACACACAGAGAACCATTGAACTCCACCAAAATTAGTTTTCTTTCTTTTGTTACCCCAGAGGTGCTGCAGGTGGACAGCCAGAACTTAAAGGCATAGAGCCTACAAAGATATTGTCAGCATGTGGGGCTGAGTATACATATCTCTAGCTATGACAATAAATATGTTTATCTTGAGCCACTGTTCGAAGTGATGGAGATAAGGTTATTAATACATTGTTCAAGATGTAGTAGGTAATTGAATTATATCCTCTCTACCAAATATAGTATTCTTGTAGAATGGGCGTTCTGTCTAAACCATTTAAAATGATAGATATTGTGTATATATGGAAACTGATGTTCATAAGGGTAACAGGGAACCATTGTGGTTATCAGGAACCCGAGGTGTCAATATGGATGTAAACATGTCATCAAAAATAATGTCCCCTCATCAGGTATGTCATCGGATAAGAAAGAATGACACCGATTTACTATCCAACGGACAAAGGGTAATAGGTATTGTAAAGGTACTTATTCTCAATTAAAACGGATGTAGTTTACAAGGGCCATGTTTAATGTGGAGATATTGAATGCCATACCCTGTAAATGTTTTTGAGTTTACATATATATATATGTTATTTCTTTTGTTACTAAAAATGTCTTTCCCAGTCAGTCAGTCCACCAACAAGTGGGAGTGTTGAATTAAGGGACTCTATGTGGATGTTGGTGACTATCTAACTGTGCATATAACTGTTTGCACCTGTGACATGCTACCTGTGTATATCTGTCTCTACCAGATGTAGCCAGTTATGTATATATATATCTGTCTCCACTGGAGGGCGCTCTAGGCGTAGCTACCTGAGTATTCTACCATAGAGGTAACTATATAAGAGATTGTCCCCACCCATTTCTTTCTCTTCCTCAACAGCTCTCAACGAGAGAAGAGCTCTGTACAACCAATGCTTATATGTGAATAAAGAAGCCAAGATAATTCAGGCACAATAGAGAATCCATGCCTCTTGACCACATTATTGGTGCCCCAAAGCGAGTTCTGTTAACATGAATCCATACTGGCTATCAATCAATATCTCATTCTTATCAATAAAACTGTCCAGACGTGCAACAAAAAGTTTTTCCAGAATTTTTGAAAATTGAGGAAGTAAAGAAACAGGCCTATAATTTGTAAAAACCTTTTTTTCTCCTGCTTTATGTATTGGAATTACTTTGGCTGTTTTCATTTCAGTTGGAAAGGTCCCCATCCTAAAAGATAGATTACATATGAAAGTAATTGGATCTACAATTTCTTTGATTCGTTTTTTAATAAGAGACATGTCTATCCCATTCACATCTGTAGATGTTTTATTCTTGAGATTGTTTACAATATCAATTATTTCCATATTAGATACGTCATACAAAAAGATTGTGGATGGATTTCTATCAATGTATTGTTCTGCAATAGCTCCCCCTTGTGGAGGCTTGATCTTCCTTGCAAGATCTGGGCCAACATTTACAAAAAACATATTAAACTCCTCCACTACCTCATGCATGTTGGTTATTTCCGTTCCATTTACAGAAAAATTATCAATATAGCCTGGTTTGTTATTTGATTTCCCAATTATTGTGTTTATAATTTTCCATGTTCCTTTAATATAATTTTTTATTAATTTCTAGTAAGTTATTATAATAATCCTTCTTATAGTATCTGTTAATTTATTTTTATATATTTTATATTTGCTTTCTTTCTGTTTAGTTCTATGCTTGATGAAATCTCTATAAAGAGTATTCTTCTTTTTACAGGCATTTGAAATTCCTTTTGTTATCCATGGTTTATCTGGCTTCCTAGTTTGTCGGCTACTTTGCTGCACAATAGGACAGAAACGATCATATAAAGTCATGAATGTATTCAGAAAGCAGCCATATGCTGAGTCCACATCAGTTGCTTCAAACACCTCAACCCATTGCTGGAGAGCCAGTTCCCTTTTGAGTGCCCCTATTGAGTCCTCTGAAAGGTGCCTTTTATTACACATTTTCTGAGATCCCTCTTTGGCTGATTATTATCTTCTATTATTACAAAAACTGGTAAGTGATCTGTTATATCATTTGTCAGCAGTCCGCACACAATTCTATTATTTATAACATTAGTGAAAATGTTATCGATGTAGCAGAATGAGAGGTTATTCTGCTAGGCTTATTAATTATCGGGAAGAGCCCTAGGCTATGCATGGTTGATGTAAAATCATCTATATTTGTTTTTTTGTCTGGGTTTAAAAGATTGATATTAAAGTCGCCACAAATTAATGTAACCTTTTGCTCTATGTTAGTAAGTAGCTCTTCCATCTTTTCTCTGAAATTCTCAATGCTTGAACTAGGTGCTCTATACACACAGCTAACCAAGATGTTTAATGTACTCACAGAGGTCTTCAATAGCAGCACTCATGTGGTCAATAACCTTATACTTTAGTTTTTTATCAATGAATAAAGCAGTCCCTCCTCCCCCTTTGTGGATTCTGTTTATACATCTAAAATCATACCCATCCAACTAAAAAAACTCTTCTTTCTCTTGGGCAATCCAGGTCTCAGAAATTGCTACTAAACTAAACTGTGTACAAAATTGGCTCAGATAGTCTTTGATGTGTGAAAATGTTTTGTACATACTCCTGCTGTTAAAGTGTATGATTGAAAATCGATTTGCATGATCTACTTCACCATTTACTTGCTCTTCTGTATAGTAGTCACACACTATATCAATATTATTAAAGAGATTGACCTCAGGGTCAATGTCTACATTGAAATGATGCATAAAGAGAGGTTAAATCATCAACAAAACAAATCCTAGCACAATAATAGCCTATAATAATAATCATAATAATAACCATTAATCCTAATAATAAATCCTCATCATCCTCAGACAATTTGCTTAACGCAGTCCAATTTCTCATGGAGTGACTATTTACAGACCCAAAAAAGTATGGCAAATAATTTAACAAAAATGGGAACAAAGCAGAGCCTATGACACAGTTTGAGTTTGATATCAGCATGTTGAAAGAATAATATTTCATAATCAGCCCTTTGTCTAAGCATTAGTCTTGCAAGACCCAAAAAAGCCAACATGGGACTAGAGTTCACGCAGCAGTGGTGGTGGATGAGCATGTGGACTGGGGTTCGGATGTATAGGGTGAGGGGATTAGGGTTATACAGTAGTAGTGTGATTTGTTTATTTGTTGAGATCAGTTTGACACTGATCTCCCCACACACCTCACTCTTTACTCATTTTACGCTGTAGTGTATATTGTATATATGTATATTGAATATTCCTCTTTGCTTTACTTTTTACTTACTTACTTTTTTTACTATATGAAGCACACTCTCAGGGGCTCATACAGAACCAAGCATTTCATCGTAAACTACCTATTTTACTATTTACTATATTTTATTGTGATAAATAAACAAACTTGAAACTTGTGTATGTATGTGACTAATAAACCTCTTGAATCTATTTTTGTACCTGTATTCTATTTTGTCTTTAAATGGAAAATAAAAAGGTTAATGAGTAACTTATTGATTTGTAAATTGTTTGACATTATTCCATTATTCCAAATTAATTATTAATACATTTGTCATACTATCCACTGAACTGTTTTGTGTACGACCCCAATCTTTAGAAAATTGTACCAGCATCTTTAATATTGCAGGTTGGGAATCACAAATTAAAGTGTTTTTGATACAAATGTGCTGCATGCATCACGGATTGTGTGTTTATGGAGGTTTATTGAATAATTGGCCCAACAGGACGTCATGCATCGGTGTGTGAAATGATGTGTTGTTGGTGTAGATAGAAGGCGATATGATTTAAATGTTAATAATACGAACGTTATCGCCCGTTTCACAGCTGTATTCAATCGATTGCCTATATCAAGTAGCGTATATGCATATAACATTGTTTTGAAACCTATTTTGCGAGCGTTAGAATGTGTTTGTTGTCCATTTGCATCGAGATGTACTCCGTGAATGACACGATAACGTCACGCTACTGTTTACACAATCTCTTGTTATCTGTAACTTGGCAACAAGGAGAGCTGCTATTGGTCGAGCGCAAGATACGTGACCGAACTCGCACCAATTGCGTCAAATAAAACTCTGCAGTGACCAAATATCCGTTCGCGAGGAAAGATCTAGTCCCGACTTTAAAATTATGATTGTGCAAAATGGGCTATTTTGTCAATGGAGAACTTTATCTACACCAATATATCTTTCACCCAGAGTGAAAATTGTGTAATTCGGGGAGGTGGGAACAGGATGAAACGATACAGCCTTCACCTTACGGCCTATAGGTCAAAGGTACTTTATTATTTTATACCCAGTTAATCACCTGGATACATAGTATATTACTATTGCACTTTACCCTTGGACCTATGTAATGGAATGGTACAGGAAGGGAAATGTCCCCTGAAACGGGAACCGGTACTAAATTAGAAAAAAAACTGAGTATTGATAAGCTCCGACATTATCGGTTCTGCTATCGGTAGTCTAGGAGCGGATTAGCTACGGAGCTAACAGAGTGTACCATCCATCTGCGACGCAACGGTGGCAGCAACACTGGAAACTCCATGGACTTAATTAAACACTTCATGGAAACGGAGTAACGTGCGTTATGTCGAGTTCTGAACTCAACATAACGTTAACGTTACTCCGTTAGCAGCAATCTGTTGTTAAAATGTAACGTTAAGTTCGGTATCCGACGCCTTCGCTTCCCGTTGCCAAACCGGCATTTGATCTCCGACACTGCTATTCCAAATAAGTACAATGTTGTGTTTCTTTTTCGAATGTAGCCAAGAGTATAACCATAACCATATAAAAACAGCAGTCAAAGTGTATATTTTAAGCACTATGATTGCTTACCAATGATTAAAAAATCTCTGTGCATTGCATTGCAAGCCATCATGAAATCGTTGTCATATTGTAGTCTTTTAGTCTTATTAACTAAAAGATTTTAACAAAATAAAAAGCAGCAGCACTATTGCATAACTGAGTCATGTTTGCTATGTATTTCTTTCTTTAGGGGAGTAGGACATTTGTTTCACAGTTTTAGCATGATGTTTTATAGATGGCTAGTTTAAACACAGGTTTTTGTTTTTAAGAGGGGGGGTTTGATTTGATTGAAGTTTATTTCAAATATGCAACACAACAAACAAACATCAAGTACAGATATAGCCTTAAGCGATTCAAATAATAAATGTATACATTTTTCTTTTAAATAATAATAATCTAAAAGAACCGATAAGAGTATCGATAAAGTACCGAACCGTTAAGCAGTATCGATAAGAGTAGTAGTATCGATAAAATCCTAACAATACCCATCCCTACCTGGGACACCCTGTACTGTAAATTAATCATGTGCGCCCTCTGCCTGTGAATAGCCATCACCTGCTGCATGACCTCCTACATAGTGTACCCTAACCTTAACCACTCTCATAACCATAGAGACCCTATCCCTAAAATGTTTAAATACATGTAAACATATACTGGGCTTGCAGGCGCCATGGGTGCATTTAGTCTCCTGATGCTGGGCATGTGGAAGTTGTTGATATCAGACTATTTGCAGTTGCTGGGATTAGATCTGCCCAACCAGTTGCTCATTTTAAATGGTTGTTTTACATTCCATTTTAATTTGACTCTTTTTACTGTGCTGCATTGGTCTGTCTCACCATGCTCATTTTATTTGATCTAATTCATTACCACTAGTTATTTATTGTTTTTATTACTATTTCAATTATTGTGTTGCATTTATTTTATGGATTGTATATGATTTCTATGTTAAGCAATTACTTTAGAAAGCATAATAATCATGATTAAGCACCTATTGAGGAATTTGTTGTTAAACTATTGATTATCGTTACTCAAGTCTCAGACCTGATGACCTGAAATCCTTCCACTTCCTAATGCCACATTCAGTAAAGACCGGTCCATCCGTTTACCTCCAATTCAAAGTGAAAACCATCAGGTGAATATTTGTTCTATGGCGGCATGGTGTAGTAGTGTTTAACACTGTCGCCTCACAGCTAGAAGGTCCAGGGTTCGATTCCCGCTTGGGTACCAGGTTGCCACGTTGCCAGTTACCCAGGTGTGGTATCTCCCGGGCCTTTCTGTGTGGAGTTTGCATGTTCTCCCAGCGCTCGCAAGGGTTTCCCCTCCCGATAAGATAAACCCAATGGAAAAACATGCAGAACAGATCGCTGATGCTGTCGTGTCCATGACAAAGATGGACAGGAGCACTTGGATTGGTCCCCGGGTGTGGCCCCATGCCGCAGCCGATGTCTGCTCCCGGCTGCCCTTGGGGGGGAAGGACGACAGGATGTGTCAAACGCAGAGGAACGTTTCATCGGCGACCCAAAAGAAAAATGTGTATCTGTGTGCCGCCCATCACATGTGTGTGTCATTGCATGATGACATTGTCAATGTGTGCAATGAATAAAGACTTCTTCAAAGTCCACTTTAATATATTTTGTTAACATTTAGGTCCAAGGTAATGTATTATTTATAAAAGTAAGGCATTTCATGCTCCGCTTGATAGGAGTTAACTCGACTTGGAATATGACCTCTCCTGGATATCTGTATACATCACTGTCATTGGGCTTTCCCCCAGATCTTAATATTGATAATTGAAAACAGGAAGAATGGCTTCTCGTTTACCTGGGCACACAATTCAATATTAGTACCTGGATCTACTTTTTCACATGTATATGCGTTAGTTTCAGAATATTTAAACACGGTTTCTGAAAGACAAGTTAGTGGTGGTGACTAGTGGTCTCCACTCCCAGAGCAGACAATATTGATGGTTGACACTTTCTGAACTGCAGTACATTTGATTGCTAAAGATTGAAAATGTTCTGCCAAAGTGCTGTATTGTTTTAAATCAAGAAGTTTCTTCCATTCAATCACATAATACAATATTTTCTATGGCAGTTGTGTGTTAGGGTTTGAAACCGACCTCAAACGCACGGCACAGACAGGTAGTTCAGAGTTAGCCAAATACTAGGGCGTATTTATTTTCAGGTCAAAAAGGAGCAAGTAACAATCTTGAAACAAAAGGAGACTGCCTTCAGCAGAGTTATCTGCGGCTCTGCAGATCCTCTTGGTGTTCGAGGTGGGGAAACGGTATTGACGCTGAAGCGGCTCTGCAGATACTCCCAGCTTCAACTCGAGGTGGGAAATAGAGAGAGAGAGAGAGGTAAATAACAGTCCACATCACACAGAGGCAGTGCGGTCTCCTCCTCCCTTAGCTGAGTCCAGAACAAACAAACGATATCTTCAGTGTTCACCACAACACACAATTTAGCTGAGGGTCAGTGCAAAACAAAAACGATAAACTTCTGTGTCTCTTCTAAACACACACCCCAGCTGAGTCCAGTGCAAGCAAATGATAATCTTCAGTGTCTCCTTTAACACACAACTTAGCTGAGTCAAGTGTAAGCCAAAAATAGAACTCTTCAGTGTTCTTCAAAACACACAAAACAGAATCGTCCAAAAAAGGGTTTGGTTCAAACTCACCAAAGCGCAAGAGTAAAGCGGGTAAACGAGGTGCAGCTCAAAACGGGGGACAAGGTCTTCACCAGCGGCAATCCACAGATGTCCTGGAGGGAGAGTAGACGAGGCACAGCAACGGGGAACAACAGGCAGAAACAGAAGTATTCAAAACGACCCGACATCGATTGAAGGGAAGCCCCAGTATAAAAAGCCTCTGGGGCGCTAATCAAAAACTATGACAGGTGCGCGCTGGAATTGATACTTGCTCCAAAAGCGTGTGGCGGGGAATGCACCAATCAACACAGCACCTTAAAGGAGCGGAGCGTGTGGCGGGGAATGCATCAATCAACACAGTACCTTAAAGGAGCGGAGCGTGTGGCGGGGAATGAACCAATCCTCACATTGTGTCCTGCATGTCTTTCCATCTAAGTAGAACTACAAGATTAGTACCCATATATTCAAGGACTGCGCAATGATGAGAATAAAATGTATAAACATGTAGATGTATTGTTTAATGTCTATTCACTATAAACAAAACATGAAAAATATATTGTAATAATAGATTTCCTGTATGGTAAGATAGAGCCATTAAAAGAGATATATCTTGAATGCATAAAATGTTACTTCAGAGTTACTTTGAGAGCATTATGTGCTCCAATATATTCCACTCTGCACTATATATCTATAAATGCAGAGACATGTCATCATTGTAAATACAACACATATGTGACTCGGCGTGGTCAAACCCGACTTGTGACGGCAGATAAATAATGTTGGTGATATTGTGCAAAGATGAACTGTACCCCCATGTACGAAACAAAATAAAATGAATGAATGAGATTCATTTGGGGTGTGACAGCTGCTGCAGCGCGACCTGTGGTTTGCTGATGAGAATGGCGGGGCAGGAGCTGCAGCTAGATTAGCGTATCGCTTCGTTGGGAGATAGTCATTGGATTCGGCAAATCATGCAGCGTTTAGATTTCAGTGAACCCCACATGATGATGTTGCCAAACAACGATACAGGCAAGAAAAAGAAAAGAAGTAAGAGACAATACAGTGTTGTTTTATATGCACAATCAAAGCGGGCATGGCCACCCGCATTTCACTGTATGCCCTGGTGTGTATGTGAATAAATCTTGTGTATCACGGAATTATCCAAAGCGACAGGTATGAATAATCTGAGCTATTATTAATACAGCTCTATTCTCTACTTTATTTTAAATAATAAAATCTTGAAACTTGATTAATATCTTGACTATTTTGAGGTGTTGAGACGTGTTTGTGTATTCCAGTGCTTGGGAGCATTCAAGCCTCGATCCATTGACCGTTATGTTAAAGTGGTATGTGGTCCAGTTATGCTGGTTAACCTTTCACTACCACACTACAGAAGGTTAACCTTTCACTACCACACTACAGAAGGTTAACCTTTCACTACCACACTACAGAAGGTTAACCTTTCACTACCACACTACAGAAGGTTAACCTTTCACGACCACACTACAGAAGGTTAACCTTTCACTACCACAGTACAGAAGGTTCTGTTTCATGCTAGCTTCCGCTCAGCATCATAATGCATATATCTCGCTTCAGTGGATATGCACTGAATACATTTCAAAATGTACCTTTACATACCAACATCCGTCTGACCACACCCCCATCTGCTGCCTACATAAGCAGGGGTGGGGCCACACACTCATCTCCTTCTAAAATTTCATCCACATGATAGTGCCTGTATACCAATCACTTGGCGAGGAAGAAAGTATTAAGAAAGGAAAACAGAAAAACAAGGAGATACATTGACATTATATCTTTATTTTCTCTCTCACTATTTTCGAGAAAATACGGCGATATTGTCTTCGTCACTGGAGTGTCTGGAAGATGATGATCATTCTGACCTCCACCGGCTTTTTCGTATTAGGGGCTCGCGCCGCTGACATGCTCCCCAACTGCAGTCCTCCTTGCTGCGGCTGGATGGGTTTGGCCCTCCGGCCATACAGCTGGACTGTGGGAAGCACCAGCTGTTGTGAGAAAGCGGTTGCTTCCAGGGTGGGGTAAGTACTGTTTTGCTTGCGAGCACTGGTTGTCTGCTTATGCTATGGGGGTTAGCTGACAATTTTACGAACGCCGACTCCGGACTAGGGGTCCTCTGCCCGGCTTCTTAAGCGGCGGACGGAGGATCTTGGTCTGACGCCCATGACGGTCAACCTAGTGGGCCGCGACCAGGACCTGGTGAACCCAGGATTCTCTGGACGAGCGGATGCTTCTCTGTCCCGTGCAGGCCCCATCTTTCACATAAATGTGGAAGTACACCCTAACGAGGAAATGTGGGCATAGGATCTTCTTTATCGGGAGTTCCATGCTCAAAGTCGGCTGCAGCCCGGATGGGAATTGTGCTGGCTCCGCTGTATGTCTGGTAAATCACAGTTGAAAACTGTGTTTGACATTTCTTTGTCTCTTTCCTCTTAGGATGGGGAGGGACTTGGACAGCGGCCTGTCTGAAGTGTGGCTTGTTATGTCGTTGTGTACAGTTCAGGTGATAGCTGCTTAGCTGGCGTGCTAGTTTGTGGCCTACTGTGTTAGTCAGTCAGCTGTTAGCTGCGGCGCTAGCTCGTTGTGTTTACCAGGCTAGTAAACGTTAGCTTGTTGCTATCAGTCGGACGGCTGTTAGCTTAATGCTACACTGTTGAAACGATACTGTGACTATAACATGCCTTAAAACACTCTGACTACGACGTCATCTTTAACAGAGGATGTTAGTCGACCCTACACCCGGGTGCCAGTGCCAGCGAGGACTTCGTCAACATGGAGAACGGCGGCTGGGTGGCGTTGCGGACATACCCTAGTCACCGGCGCAGGAGATGCTGGGTTCAACTCGGTGTCCCATTAACCGGTGTTGCTGTTCTCTCGGCCTGCGTTCTGGGTGAAGGTAGGAGTCCTCCGGACTTTTGTATTTTATTTTTTTATTATTTTTTAAACAAACATATAAACAAACATGACAACACACGATAAGATATACAAGCATTAATTGTCAGGGCACATCCAATGAGATCACCTTTTAGTTAGTTGTTTTATATAAGATATACCCATAATACCTGTTATCTAAAAAAAAAACCTACACACATATGCTCAGCTCGAACCCCCCCCTCCCGGACCCCACCTTGAGAAGTACCTCCACTATCCACCCTCCGGACTTTAAACACTTCTTCTTTTCTTCCCTTCTAAATGTTTTGTAATAACGATGTTTCCAAAACATGTGTTGCTGCAATACATTCTCACAGCAAGAAGGTCCAGGGTTCGATTCCCGCTTGGGGACCAGGTTTCCATGATGCCAGGTACCCAGGTGGGGTATCTCCCAGGCCTTTCTGTGTGGAGTTTCCATGTTCTCCCCGTGCTCGCAAGGGTTTCCCCCCCGATAAGATAAACCCAATGGAAAAACATGCACAACAACAGATCGCTAACGCTGTGGCGTCCTTGACGAAGACGGACAGGAGCACTTGGATTGGTCCCCTGGCACGGCTCACGTTGACGCCTGTCTGCTCCTGGCTGCCCTTGGGGGGGAAGGACGACGGGATGGGTTAATCGCAGAGACGAATCGCATCGGCGATTCTAAAGAGACAATGCATGCGTGTGTGTTCTGGTGTGTGTGCTAAAAACTAACCGCTGTGTGTACCGCTAAAAACATTGAGTGTCGTTGCATGCCGAATAAAGACCTCTGCAACAGGTCCTGCATTATAAAAAAGGATACGACGCGTGTTGTGTGTGAATTGTCTTGTCACGGGTATAGCTTCTCTCTGTAGTAAATCGGCGTTGTTTTTTACGTGTGTAAAAATTAACTGGTTTGGTTGTGATGAGAACATGTGTGTTCATGTAACGTTGTACCGTGGGTGAACTCACAACTAAGAGGGTTAATTTAACCTGTAAAGCTATGCTTAAGTGACATGTGATTGAGGAATGAATCTTTTTCTCAGCCTGTGATGCATAGCTGTCAACATGGGCAGGAGACAAAACGTGTACATTTTAGCCCCGCCCCTTCCCCCGGCCCCGCCCCCTCAGCCCCGCCCCCTCCCACCCGGCCCCCGCCCCCTTCCAATGGAGCTGCCTCGTCGCTGCCATCTGCTGGTCAAAACCTGTATGTACCCAGCCATTCGTTGTAGGGTAAACTTTTCCTACTTTAAGTGTAAATGCTATGTAAATGATGGTTTTGTTGAAGATTTGTATTTCACAGGAGAGAAACTGTATTCAAAGAAAGCTATTAAAATAGTCTTTGAATCTAAATATACTTTCTTTGTGTTGATTTTACATTAATTCCATGATTTTACTCAAGTAAATATCTGTTACAAGCTTCGGTTTTATGTAGAAAAATGCTGTTTTTAATCTAGATTAATTACAGAAAATTGTGAGATTGATTCGTTAATTTTTTTTTAATCTATTGGCGGCGCTAGTGTATATATATATATATATATATATATATATATATATATATATATATATATATATATATGTGTATATGTATATATGTAATGTGTGTATATATGTCAGAGAATCAGCCCCTTGCGTCCTTAGTGTATAGCATATGACATGGTGTATGTTTGTTCATTGATGTGACAGTGGCTGCGGTTACATGGTGACTTTTAATTCCGAATTATAACTTCGGAATCAAATCATTCGGATGTAAAAAAAAATCATGCGAGTTTACATGTCAAATCTTAATTCCGACAAGGTGTTTACATGAAAGTCACTGTCTAATCGGGAGTTTTCAAGTCATCGTAAGGTTTGGGGCTGGGAAGGCTTCTGATTGGGTAAACGTAAACAGGATGTTAACGTCATTACGTTTACCGGAAGTAAACAAACAGCTGCGACCGGTATTCTCAGCTACTGTGCTAGCGTACCAAACAACATTAACCAGACTCTCGGTGTGTCTATTCTGCTAACGTTAAAGGCCTCTACATGCTACAGCAACTTCAAAGCAACTGCACCACAACATCGACAAAGCAAAGGTGTTGCAGACACTCTGCCTTTATGCTTCTGCAACATCGACGCACAGCCTATGTAACATTGTACCCCATATGTAGCAACCCATTGATAACAAGCAGACAAATAAGCATAATTTTTACTTCCGGGCGGGGGGTTTCAAAATAAAAGAGCGATGTCTAAAAGCACCGTAAATACGTTTATTCTTTACAATATCTAACGTTACACGAACCTAAACTAATCTAAAGTTAGTTTAGGTTTGTGTTAACGTTAGATAATGTACAAAATAAACGTATTTACGGTGCTTTTAGACGTCGCTCTTTTATTTTGAAATCCCCCGACGGAAGTATTATAGTGTCTGTTGCTAGCAGCTTAACTTTTGACAGCCGGTTCTGTGCTTCAACGTATCATCATTAGTTTCCAAAGGAGAGGAGAGAAAGACCGCGGCTCACATGCAGCTCAAACTACCTGTTGGAATAAATTAATTGATTGATGTTTAACTTGTCCCTGTGTGTGTCCAGTCATTTCGACTAGCAAATGTTGTATTTAACGTTACCTCAGGATACCATTGTATTTAGTTGGTTAGCTATGTAGCTAATGTGGATAGAATTTTGTATAGCATCAATACTAGCTGGCTGGCTACAGCTTTATTTACTAAATTATGGAGGCTTTTTAATCGTCAAGGTAAGAGAGGATTTGTCATGATCAACTGAAGGCCTATGCTATGGAACAATATGTGCCCCTGTTCGCGATCATCTATGTGTACTGTAGCCTATGCGCGATCATGCGCAGAAAGACCGGGGGGAACTAATTCCGAAAAATGCGTGAAAAGCGTTTACATGGACAGAAAAAGCTTTAATTCGGAATGATAAACGGAATAAACCGGCCACTTACATCGGAATGGATTTTATTTCGGAATGGCCATTTTCATTCGGAATTAAGTATTTTCAGATGTTTACATGATAACTTTAAATAGGATTTAACGTTAATTCCGAATGAAAAGGGGAATAAACTGTCCATGTAAATGCAGCCAGTGTCTGGCAACATACAGTTTGTGTTCTTTTTATTTCTTTTTTCTTTGTGTTTGTGATTTGTCTTGATGTGTGTTTGTGAAACTATAAAAGCTGAAAATAAAATATTATAAAGTGTAAATGCTATAAAAATACAGTAAATTACATTTAATCAAAATATTAACCATTAAATAAAGGTTGTAATCTGTAAATGTATTTGATTCGACTGTAAATGTTATGAATTGAAAATGGGGGAAGTCCTTCTCTGGTCTGCATCCCCTTAACAATTGTGTATTGCGCAATACTGTATTGTACCCATTCTGCAATCTGTTAAATTTAGCAATCAATCAATGTATTACCATAGTGCCTTTATACCTTCATCACTGTAGGCTACATATTAATACTACAACTCGTTAAAGCTATAAAAAATACCTATGGCCATTAATTTAGCAGTGGGAATATCATTTTTGGAACAGTGTGTGTCTACAGAGAAATGTGAGATAGAAAAAAAGCCAATGCGATTTTGTGTTTTTCCTCAATATCTCTGCAATGCCTGCGAGTTACCAGTAACTGTATTTGTCATACCATGCCATACCATGACAATTCACGACAACTTTTAAAACTGATCAATTTATATTTATAAATCGCATTCAGGAAATTAGGCGTCAGAGTGAAGGAATGCTCTCCGTGGAGGAATGGGAGGAGGGGACGCGTGAACCTTATTCACGACAGGGGAGGCGCAGAGCAAACGGCTGTTCACCAAGACATTTACACATTCCTGCATCACATACAGTAACTTTGTATTGTTTTATCCACATAATATTTGCAAACCCTTTGTTCCAGAGACAAAAGCCACAGAGTGGGCAATCAAGAGACACTGGCTAAGTTGATTTGACACCCTCGGTGCATCAGTCTCTCCCCTGAGCTCTGAGCAAATCCGATCGCTGTTCTTATTCTTCTTCGGGTCGCAACCGTCTCCCGGTCTGACTTCCTGTGATAACGTTCTAATCTACACTGCTGCCACCTGTCGTCACGGAGGGGAATTGCAGCCATTTTGTAAAAATTAATAAGTACAAAATACGTGCCAATACGTGAACCGTGAACAGGGCGTGAAGAGGGTTGAAAAAACAGGAGAATCCCGGGAAAAACGGTAGGGTTGACAGCTATGCTGTGATGACAATGAACAGTATGTTCACACATTAACAGAGGTGCCTGTTCGCCTTGGTCGTATCAAGGGTAAGTTAGGAGGGGTGACCCCCCCGGTTCCCTGGGGCTTCCCCCCCTCCTCTCAGACATGTTTGGTTACAATATATTGTGTCACTGTGTTTGTGGGGATACGATGTAACCCTCAGCTTAATTGCTGGGGTTGTGCTTTCCGCTTGAGAAATTTTTTTCCTAAAGAAAAGGTTGTTTGGTCACTGTGGCCAATACAGGCCTGTGGCCTGTGGCCAATGCATAATCGAGGACTTCTGTCTTCTCTTGTTATGAAAAACGGCGTTCCTCTGTAGTAGGAGTGTACTGTGCCATTTTTTGTTGTGATGAAGGGTTGTGTGTGTCTTTGTGATCTACAACTGGGTTAGGTTTGGCCCACAGAAGCACATGTGTAAGTCTGGACCAGGGCTCTTAAAGGGGCCCTCTCTGTTCTGTGTTTTTCCTTAGTAAAACTCAGGTAGCAGGTTATCACATGAGCTATGTGAGGCTGTTCGATGCTTCATGTAGCAGGCTATGACTGTGTCATGCTCTACTTGTCATTACATCGTATCATGGGTGAGGGGTCGTAAAGGGGTGAACTGGTAATCCTTTCCTCCCCTTTTCTGATTGGTCAGGGGTTAAAACCTCCTGTCCTTCAAGGTTCCTGTCACGTTGCTGTTCGGCACATTACAGGGTAAGAGGGGGGGGGGGGGGGAGTTTCCTGGTCCCACGCCCTGGAAGATTGGGCGTGTGCACCGCGGAAATTCCCCCGCCATAGAGTACGTCACTGAGCGCGTCTCTAGTGGTAAGACTTCCGTGGGTTGTTCAGGTCCATGTTATGGATCTGTTTCAGGGAGTTGTCAGAGCTCCTCCTCACGAAGCTCCTCCTTAGAGAGAAGTGCCTTCTGTGAGTTCGGACTCTCCTTCCCAGTGAGGGAGCCTCCTCAGAGTTCAGAGCCTCCTCCTCAGATTGTCAAGGTGAGTAGAACTTCAAAAAAGGAGTTCTGCTCTATTGTGTGTGTATTCGATTCAATTCGATTATGGAGTGTGTATTGGTTCAGTGCCTCCTCCTCGGAGAGCCCTAACCCAAGTGTTACATAGCTCAATGTTGCAATATATTCTTTTCAATCTATACAGCTCGCATGGGAAGTCTCTCTGGGGATTTCCGTCTCCTCCCTGTGGCGAGGGTGGCGGGATGTAAAAATGTAAAAAAAAATTACCCTCAGCTGCGTCACGTGGGATTCATGTCAGTCTGTGTTTCTTTCTTTTTTAAATAAAAAGAGGAAGGAACATGAAGCACGACGGCTCCGTGTCGTTCTCCCAGGCGACTTGGAGGAACAATGTCTGGTGTCTTGCTAGACTATCCATTGATGTGTTTGGGTCTCGACACGTACATAGTGCTGGCTCGGGGTGTTTCTGTTAAGAATCATGCAGGGGGCTAAGTGCGCCTTGGTTGCTCGTTATTGAAACAGGGTTTTTATAGGGCAACTGGGATGGAGTTTTGTCTCTTCCGAGCGCCAGTTTACTAGGTTGTCATGATGAATTCTCGTTCATATCTGGGGGATGTTAACGGAATAGATCAGAACATAGGTAGAGGGGTCTCACACCCTTGGGGTGGGCCACTGAGCGCGGTACAAATGGGACCGTCTGGGTGGCGCCCTCTTTTCATGTTTTAGATCGACACGCATACCTACCCCCTCTTCTGGAGTGGGCATGCCGGCGTGGTTAGGGCACGGGACTGGTTCTGGTCGTGCTGGTCCAGGTCAGTTAACCCGTTGTCCGCCGGGGATGCAGATCTGCTGTTCTGGTACCTTGAGGGACCTTGAGGGACTTGTCACAGGGTTAGGCGTTATGGAGACCCTTTGTTGGGTACATGTTGTACTCTGCACTATCGTAATGGCTTACGGCCATACCAACCTGAACATGCCCGATCTCGTCCGATCTCGGAAGCTAAGCAGGTTCGGTCCTGGTTAGTACTTGGATGGGAGACCGCCTGGGAATACCAAGTGCAGTAAGCTTAGGGCTGGTTCTCTATTCTTTTTTCTCCTCTCTCACGCGTGGCGAAGAGGGGGCTGTTGGGGTGGTCTTTTGGACCTCCTCTGGTAACCCTGTGTGCTTCCCGAGCCGCCGGGCCCGGTCCGAAGTAATGTTTCGTCGACCCGTAGGCCTGGAATAACCCTTTTTTGAAAACTGAAACACTTGTACTGCGGTATAGCCAGTGTATACCTGCAGGTGTGTTTTTGGAGTTTTTTCTTGAGGGGTTATAGGAACAACCACTGCATGTGGTACCAAGAGGGTGGTTGATTCCCTGGTGTGTTGGAGCAGAGTCAACTCCCGGGTTACCCGGTTGAGTGTGCCCCTGCACGTTTATGACGTCTGCCAATCGTGTCAGCCTTCTCTGCCTCGACCCCTCTGGGTCGGGGTTTTTTGGTGGAGGCTTTGTCATGGTGCGCAACAATGCCAGCATACGCCCCTTCCGCCGGGGTGCTGTTTTCAGTTGACCCCTTTGGCGCCTGTCTCGCCCTGTTGCCTGGTTTCCCCGGTGCGCTGCCTGCTTCCGTTGGTTAACCTTGAGTGCTTACGGCCATGCTGACTGCCTGTGTTGCAGGGTCAGTGTCCCAGGCGGCGTACTAATGGGGGGAAAGGGCCCGCTCTTGGAGGGGCCCTGTCCGAATATGCTGGCGATGTGGGGGGCGGTGTCACTAAGTGACCGCCTGGTGGGGTCTTGATGCCTGGCGTCATTGACCTCTCCGGGCCCCCTTTTTCCGGGGGATCCAGTCCCTTCAGTGGGTTTGGGTCTTCCTTCGCGCTCCGCTGCTACGGCCTTGCCACGGGGTTGAGTTTGCTCTTGACCCCGTGATTTTGGGGGCAGTAACGAGGTTTGTTCCTTCCGTTCGTTCCCTGGTGGCATGCGGGTTGTGCGTGTGCGTAGTCGTGGGGTCAAGCCACGGTCTGCTCACCCTGTGTGTTGAGTTCCTCGAGTTCCTCTTCGCACGGTCGGATCCGTCTCCCTCCCATCCTCCAATAGGGAGGGTATCCCTCCATTAGGGAGGGTCGGGGGGGCTCGGTCCTCCCCGGTTCTGATGGTTGTGGGGGGCCTCAGCATTAGGGAGGGTCGGGGGGGTTCGGTCCTCCCCGGTTCTGATGGTTGTGGGGGGCCTCAGGGGCGTACATTTGTCGAGCTTGCATTATGATGCTGAGCGGAAGCTAGCATGAAACAGAACGTAAGGTTATGTATATAACCAAGTTCTGTGAATGCTAGTGACGCTCAGCATCTAGGCGCCACTGCGGCCCTTGATCTTTCATTGTGGTGAAATTTGTTGGGAAGGAGATGAGTGTGTGGCCCCACCCCTGCTTATGTAGGCAGCAGATGGGGGTGTGGTCAGACGGATGTTGGTATGTAAAGGTACATTTTGAAATTTATTCAGTGCATATCCACTGAAGCGAGATATATGCATTATAATGCTGAGCGTCACTAGCATTCACAGAACTTGGTTATATACATAACCTTACGTTAACCTTTCATACCACACTACAGGTTAACCTTTCACTACCACACTACAGAAGGTTAACCTTTCACTACCACACTACAGAAGGTTAACCTTTCACTACCACACTAATCTTTAAATAAACTATCATGACTTTTCCTTTTTCCTCTATGGGTGTTGTGTTTGCAGTGTCACAAGACAGAGTCATTGTCATAACAAAATAGCCTGAGACTGGAACGCCCCAGAGAGAGGGGGGCCATGAATTACAATGAATTCTGGGTAGTGTTGTAGTTTTTTAACACTGTAAGTGTAAACTCTTCAAGGCCATTTTTCTCTGAATACGTTTTGTGATATCACCATGATTCAAAGGAAGTAGCTTGAAAAGTATCCCACCAAAATGTTCAAGTGATGGCTTATTTTAAAGGTATGAATCTGTACTTTCATAATATGTGACCCGCCGTGACCAAACCCGACTTGTTGTGCAAATAACATTGCTCAGAAAATCGTGAAACTGTCTGGCATTTCAGAATATAGGTAAAAATCGAAATATTTTGACTTTTTTTTACTGCTGTGACATATTCTATATGTGTTCCCTTATTTGCAAAACTTAATACAACTTGTAAATGAGTTAATTATTGTTATTTGTCCGATAATATGTGTCCCAAAAGGACTACATATAAGGGCTGCATGGGTGTGGTCTGACAGGTCTGTCTGCGCCGTGTTATTCATGCATTAATCGGTACTTAGAGAGGTGTTGAAATACACACTGCTCTGCTGCCTATCATCATTGCAGAGAGAACGAAAAAAATGCATGCACGCACATTTTCTAATAACAGCATTATTAGACATGCCAATCCAACGAAAGACGTGCTGGTCGCGTGAGAAAAGAAAAGATGTTACGTCTTTGACGTGTTTTGTTATTCTAAGATGCTAATTCATCTGTTAACCAATGAACAGATTTCGTCGAGGCAGGTAGCGTTATTTCGGGGAAATTGATATCTATAGTCTGGTATATTTTTTGTCCACGAAAAATGGAGGCTCTAATTATTATTATTCTCTAGCAATAATTATTATTACAGCCTCCATTTTTCGTGGACGAAAAATATACCATTTTCCCGAAATAACGTTACCTGCATCCACAAAATCCATGCATTGGTTATCCAGATACATGAATTATCATCTCAGAATAAGTGGCTTTGTACGCGCTGCATATAGAAACGCTCTAAAAGCTGTCCGCTGGACGAGAATTCTATAGCCTATTACACCAACGGTCTTCATTAGATAAACCAATAGATACAAAACATTGTGTATGACAAAATAAATATGGGCTGATTATAAACACAGACGTAAGGTTTTTTTAAGCTATACGGCCAAAATGTAGGCCAAATCAAGGAGGGGGATCCCAATGATATTATCAATAAAAACGTACTGTCAGTTCATTTCCAAGAGATAATGTTCATGTGCACAGCAAGTTTCACCAGTTCCCGGTATTTTTAACCAGTGGAGAAAGGTAAGAGAGATTTCCCTATCGTTTTCTTATATGAATTATTTTCGACTGAATGACTTCTTCACTTCCCGCGAGCTTGACTTTATGCTTTAATTTCACACAATCAGACACACATGAAAAATGTCATACGTTAGATCTTGTGTTATCATTTGGTGTATCTGTCTCTATAACAGACATCTGTGCTGCAGGTATTTCTGACCATTCACCTGTTGTGTTTACCTTAATAGCCCCATGCCCCTGCGCGTCAATACTTTTACTAACTACCCTCCAGTTCCGCGTTCTGCGATCTGAATGGCCACTGACGTTTCTGGTCATGCGACATCTGCGCCAATCGTGTGACGTCTGTTTCTATCACCGGTTAAGCTTAGGCACTCTTTCGAAGTTGGTTATGGTTAGAGTTTGTCTTAGAGCAGGGCGATAGAACACCAGCCCTGATTCCAAACTCTAACCTTAACCAACTTCGAAAGAGTCGCCTAAGCTTAACCAGTGATAAACTAGGCGTTAGGTAGTTTGCAGGCTGTTCGAGGCGGAAATAGGCGCAGAAACAGGCGTCACGCGATTGGCGCACATGTCACATGACCAGAAACGTCAGTGGCCAATCAGATCGCAGAACGTGGAACTGGAGGGTAGTTGGTAAAAGTATTGACGCTGCCCCTGCGCGCCACTCGCGCACAATAAACCCTTCGACTGCTGTACTTTTTTTCTGATGCTTTTAATGGCTCCCCACTTCACGCTTTGGTCGCAAACTGTGTTTTTAATATAGATGATTTAATTTCAATGTTTGACTCGACTTGTACAAACATTTTAGACTCCGTTGCACCTCTCAGGTCCAAACGCAGCAAAACACTCCAAACACCATGGCTCAATGACTCCACGCGCGCTCTCAGACGCACATGTAGGCGTGCAGAGAGAAAGTGGAATAAGGATAAGCTCCACGTCTACCTCTAAATCCTACGTGACTGCTTGTCTGCATATCAAAATGCTGTCAAAACAGCTAAAAGCAAATACATTTCTAATTTGGTCTCTACTAATTGCCACAAGCCCCAGATTCTTTTAAAAATTCTTAACTCCCTCATTAACCCCTGTGATGTCTCCCCAGTTGTGCCAACATAATACAGTATATAAATACTAGGTCCTCCTTATAACCATTTAGTCATTTTGCTGACGCTTTTATCCACTTTTAGACTTACAAGGTCTGTACGACAAGTCATCAGGAAGGGCACAACTCTATCAGCTGAGTAACAATGTTCATCAAAGTGTTGAGTGCTACAGTGTAGGTTAGTAGGACAAGTGTATATAATACATTATATAAATACTAGGTCCATATAGGCCTAATACTTGGAGATTGCTCATCACTGGGGCATGTCATAGAAGACAGTGTAATGGCATAGAGTTGCACTTACATAGCAGGGAAATATAATATAATTTCTTGCCACAACCCATGCTGTTCCTCATACTAGCTCTGGATAGTTCACCACAAACGAATGCAAAGTCAACGGGGTCAAGCATCTGTCTGTACAAGCTAACTGGGGTACACTGAAATCCAACCTCTTCAACCTCATTCCTAAAAATATAGTCTGCTCTGGTACACTACTGACATTTTAAGACCACGTATTAAATTAAAACAGACACAATCCTTTCACCTACCACACTACAGAAGGTTAACCTTTCACTACCACACTACAGAAGGTTAACCTTTCACAACCACACTACAGAAGGTTAACCTTTCACTACCACACACACAGAAGGTTAACTTTTCACTACCACACTACAGGTTAACCTTTCATTACCACACTAAAATTTTAAATAAACTATCATGACTTTTCCTTCTATGGGTGTGTGTTTGCAGTGCCACAAGACAGTCATTGTCATAACAAAAGAGCCTGACTAGAACGCAGCCAGGTGTTAATTGCCCCCAGAGAGAGGGGGGGCATGGATTACAATGCATTCTGGGTAGGGTTGTCGTTTTTTAACACTGTAAGTGTAAAACTGTGAAGGCAATTTTCTCAGAATACGTTTTGTGATATCACCATGATTCATAGGAAGTAGCTTGAAAAGTATCCCACCAAAATGTTCAAGTGATGGCTTATTTTGAAGGTATGAATCTGTACTTTCATAATATGTTAAAAAGAAAAATTATAATTTGAAGATGCCTCAACAAGTCCCTACTGTCTATGGCTGGTCACATATGTAATAGAATATATATATTTGAAGATCCCTCAACATGACCCTGACGTCCATACCTGGTCACATATAAACATAACACTGCCTTCATGGTAGGGCTGGGCGATATGGCCTCTAAATCAGTGGTTCTCAACTGGTCTAGCCTCGGGACCCAACATTTTCCTTAGTCATTAAGTCGCGACCCAAAATTTTTCAAAACATGAAATAAACACAAAAAGTGCAACTATTGCTAAAAACCCAATGAAATAAAAGAATAATAAATAATATATGCTTCTTAGCAGATTTCTTAGCTTAAAGGGGAACTATTTTACTATTTCTTTCACTATTTGGGCACTTTTACACAATTCCTGTGAGTCTATGGAACACCTCTGTAATATATATTTTTTTTTTATTCATTGTTTTGTATTTCTAATCAAGTCCTCAAAAACAGCATTTTTCTACCTCAAGATCTCGAGCTGTTTTGAGCCTGGGCTCCAACCACTGTGCAGCAGCGGCGTCGTCCGCCTGAACATTAACATGCAGCAGTGACTATATGACATCACATATAGGGCACATTTTCAAATGACTCAGTTCAGTGAGGGTGAATATTGTGAGAGGAGAATTGGAAGAATGCGCCAATATGAGAATTAGAGACATAGATCATATTAATATAAGTTCACATAGCTAGGAAACAATGCTAAACACTGAAAAAGGCCATTTATAAGATAGTTCCCCTTTATAACATAACAGACCTAAGTTTGGGGGAACTAATGGGATAACTGGGGTTGCAACAAAAGTGCAACTAGGGCTAAAAACCCAATGAAATTAAATAATAATAATAAATAATTATGCTTCTTAGCAGACTTATTAGCTTAACATAACAGACCTAAGTTTGGGGGAACTAATGGGATAACTGGGATTGCAAGAAAAGTGCAACTAGGGCTAAAAACCCAATGAAATAAAATAATAATAAATAATATGCTTCTTAGCAGATTTCTTAGCTTAACATAACAGACCTACGTTTGGGGGAACTAATGGGATAACTGGGGTTGCAACAAAAGTGCAACTAAGGGCTAAAAACACAATGAAATAAAATAATAATAATAATAAATAATATATCCTTCTTAGCAGACTTCTTAGCTTAACATCCCAGGGAACTAATGGGATAACTGGGGATGTTGTTTGCTCCTGAGTCTCAACGTCTGGGGTGATGGTAGACAAAGCAACTCTGAGGTCATGCTCAATGTCCAATCTGTTCCTCCGCTTTGTCTTCAGCTGGACCAGAGCTGAGAAGCCACTTTCATAAAGTTAGGTATTAAAAAAAAATAAAATAAAAAAAGTAATAAAAAAAAAAAAAAAAAAAAAAATCACACATCCGCGACCCACTCAAAATGGCCCCGCGACCCACTTTTGGGTCGCGACCCACCAGTTGAGAAACACTGCTCTAAATGATATCACGATATTTTTTGGCTATGTCACGATACACAATGTACATCACGATATTTTGACATTTCCTCTAAAGCCCTTAACCTCTTCCACCCGTGGAATATTATCTGAAAATCTTCTTCTTGATCTTCTTGGTATCTAGTGACATCTATGGACCTCAGGGAATGTATTCAGTGTCAGAAATATTGTGTCTATTACTAGGCTTGCTTAAATTGTGATGAAACAAAGGAGAATATGAATTATGATTTTTCTTTGCATCTTTGACAGTGAATAACACCATGCTAATAATGACCAAACATTAAAAACTATAAAAAAAATAGTATTATAGAATATAGAATAGGAGGCTTATAAATTACCTTATTATAGCCAATTCGCACATTTATATATATATATATACATATATTATCTTTCAAATGTACAGTAGCTTTTTTATTTTTATCAGTGGTCGCCCTCGCGACTAGACTTGACCAAATCGAAAAGTTAAATCTATCTAATGACACGTTTAACCTATTGCTAAACTAACGTATTGATGATAATATACATTCTACATGCTGTTGTGACATGTTAGTGATGTTAATACTTGAATACGTTTGAAAAAAAATCGCTACTTTTATACAACATATAAACAAATATTGATTTATGACCAGATGTCATTTGCGGTCCGCCGATGGACCGCACGGGTGGAACAGGTTAAAGATGCTTGATTTAACCCTTTGAAGCATACAGTCATGCCAACATGGCGATTAAAATAGTCCCTGCAACATATACATGTCTGCATTAAACCATGAAGATGCTTTCAAAAATAATTGTATTAAACATTTCTAAAAATCGAAAAGAGTAGTCTACTGATACACTAATACAGAATTTTTTTTATTAACATCTAAGACAATTTATATAAAAACTCTTGGGTGGCTAAGACTTTTGCACAGTAGTTTTCTATCCACTTTAGCCAAAAATACACACACTACTGTGAGAAAATAATAATCATGTAACCGAGGAATGGTCCGCCTATACTTTTAATAGTAATATAAAATCACATGGAGACTTGATAGCTTAAGCTTATGATTTTTATTATCAGTAATGTTATAACATCCTACTGGTAAACAAAACACTGTAAAGGTGTGTGTGCATCATCATCATATATATATTTACTTTTTAATTGCATGAAACATTATGAAGTATTCTCTTATGCCGCTTTTCCACGGTCTGCATGGTACCTACTCGACTCGGTAGTACCCCCCATAGATAGATATAAAGACGGTACCCCCCCCCCCCCGCTAGTGTAGCTGGGGCGCCGTGACATCAGCTTCAACGCGACACACACAGAGGATTTCGACGCTATAGCTATCAAGCTACTGTATGAATCCAGTGCCTTATTAGCTCATTTTACGCTAGCCGCAATGCTAACGGTTAGAACGCGAGGGTACTACCAGTTCATCCACCTCTGCGCCTCCATATGTGACCCCATATGTATCCCCGTTCCCTGTTTCCTCAAAACAAACCTGTGGCGCCGCCTCTCTGGGTGTGTGTGTGTGTGCGCACGTGCGTGAATGTGCGTGTACGTGACGTAAGTTGGGACGAGTGTGTGTGCATTTTTTTTTCTACGAGAGAGTAAAGGCAAGCGCTGCGCCAAAGTAAGTAATCTCAACCGCGGCGGCTTATAAACTGATGTGAGGGATTGTGAGAAACATCACAATGTCCACGATACGTTTAAAAAGTGTATCGTTTATGAACTGTACCCGATATTTATTTAATATCGTCATATCGCCCACCCCTACTTCATGGCACAATCTTGATGTAACTAAGACATTATTTTCATGCATGAATTACTAGATACACGCATGCACACACATATACATGTATGCACACACATAGTAAATTGAGGGGAAAAGATCTTGTCCCCCCCAAAACACACTGAAGCCCCTTTCACACATGCACTGGACTCCTGACAAACTGCACAGTAATCAGAGGGGCTGTATGTGAACTGTTTGCTCGTCATCCAAAATGAACCGTTCATGAGTAATACAAACATTTTGGGTTGTAAAAAATTTATATAGTTTAACAATGTAAAATCAATTTTTTTGCAATGTTGGTTGCTTATTTCACTGTTTTGAATACCAATGATCCTGTCATTTAATTGCAATCCTTTATTTTAACTAGAAAAAAGTTCCCCTCATTTGCAGCGATGTCAGGTATAGAAAAGAAGAAATATTTTAACATTAAATACATATTTAAATGATGATCTTCATACACAAGAGATATGTGACTAGCCGTAGACATTAGGGACTTGTTGAGCCATCTTCAAATACATCTTACATATTATGAAAGTACAGATTCATGCCTTCAAAATAAGCCATCACTTGAACATTTTGGTGGGATACCTTTCAAGCTACTTCCTATGAATCATGGTGATTATCACATTATGTTAAAAATCTACAACACTACCCAGAATGCATTGTAATCCAGGAGGCCCCCTCTCTCCTCTGGGGACAATTACCACCTTGCTGGGTGCTAGTCAGGCTATTTTGTTATGACAATGAGTCTGTCTTGTGGCACTGTAAACACAACACCCATGAAGGAAAAGACTTCATGATCGTTTATTTAATTTAGTGTGGTAATGAAAGGTTAACCTTCTGTAGTGTGGTAGTGAAAAGTTAACCTTCTGTGTGTGATAGTGAAAGGTTAACCTTCTGTAGTGTGGTTGTGAAAGGTTAATCTTCTGTAGTGTGGTAGTGAAAGGTTAACCTTCTGTAGTGTGGTTGTGAAAGGTTAACCTTCTGTAGTGTGGTAGTGAAAGGTTAACCTTCTGTAGTGTGGTAGTGAAAGGATAACCTTCTGTAGTGTGGTAGTGAAACCTTCTGTAGTGTGGTAGTGAAAGGTTAACCTTCTGTAGTGTCAGGCCTGTACGCTGCGACGAGATCGTCGCAAATTGCCCCCTAATAGGGACGGCGGAGCTATAGGCTAACGTTAGCTGGTGGTCCCGAGTGAAGCAGGGACGGTGGAAAAGCGAGGAAAGGGGGTGGGTTATATTGACAAGTGACAACGCTTGACAACAGAAGTTTAAACATAACTTCATATTTATTAGTTATTCGTTTCTGTATATCATCCACTGTGACTTTCCATCTCCGTGTTAGACTCTTCCTGTTTACATTCGAGTGTGACGTCATCACCTACGGCAGCTTAGACGATCAAAACGCGAACCTAGAACAAAACCCGGGGGGGGGGGGGGGCTGGCTCTCTTGTGCGTTCTCGCCCCCTCTCTCTCTCTCTCTCTCGCTCTCTCTCTACATTCAATGATTTAAAGTAGCCAAACGTTACAGACAGTATAAATACTAACTGGATAGTTGATGATAAACATTTAATTTCATTATCTGAAATATTCTAAAATCATTAAGTCTGCTATAAGCCATTATCCCTTTGTGTGTAATTATTATTTTCTCACAGTAGTATATATATATATATATATATATAGTGTGTGTGTGTGTGTTTGGCTAAAGTGGATAGAAAACACAGTACTGTGCAAAAAAAGGGCACCCAAGAGTTTTTATATAAATAGTCTTAGCTGTAAATAATTTTTTTTATTAGTGTGTCAGTAGACTACTCTTAGTACATTTTCATTAAATAATTTTTTAAAGCATCTTCATGGTTTAATAATGCAAACATATGTTGCAGGGACTTATTATAATCATCATATTGGCGTGACTGTATGCATCAAAGGGTTAAATCAAGCATTTTTAAGTGCTTTAGGAAATGTCAAAATATTGCGATATATATTGTGTATCGTGATATGGCCAAAAAATATTGCAATATCATTTAGAGGCCATATCGCCCAGCCCTACTATAATGGTAAAATATTTATTTAAAAATTTTCCCCTAAAAAATATTCTTTGCCCCTAAATTTCTCATTTAGGGGCAAGTGTGCCCCTAGTGAAAAAGCTTAGCGTACAGCCCTGAGTGTGGTAGTGAAACCTTCTGTAGTGTGGTAGTGAAAGGTTAACCTTCTGTAGTGTGGTAGTGAAAGGTTAACCTTCTGTAGTGTGGTAGTGAAAGGTTAACCTTCTGTAGTGTGGTAGTGAAACCTTCTGTAGTGTGGTAGTGAAAGGATTGCCTGTTTTAATTTAATAAGTAGTCTTTAATGTCAGTAGTGTGCCATTACACTGTCTTCTATGACATGCCCCAGTGATGAGCAATCTCCAAGTATGAGGCCTATATGGACCTAGTATTTATATAATGTATTATACTTGTCCTAATATAGTACTAACCTACACTGTAGCACTCAACACTTTGATGAACATTGTTACTCAGCTGATAGTTGTGCCCTTCCTGATGACTTGTCGTACAGACCTTGTAAGTCTAAAAGTGGATAAAAGAGTCAGCAAAATGACTAAATGTAAATGTATTATAAGGACCACCTAGTATTTATATAATGTATTATGTGGACCAGGACCTAGTATGTATATTATGTATTATGAATTGAAAATGGGGGACCCTGATGTAAACAAGACAAATCAAGTTTCAAGATTTTATTATCATTTAAAATAAGACAAGATGTATTCACATACACACCAGGGCATACAGTGAAATGCGGGTGGCCATGCCCGCTTTGATTGTGCAGTAATACTAATAAACGAATAAAATAGACATAATAAACAGATAAAAAAATAGGCATGATAAAATAGACATGCTAAAGTCAATGTTCAATGTTCTGATGGCCTCTCTCCAGAGTGATCACCGTGGTATTTTTGAACCGCTGCTCGATACTTTGGCTGGTGCTGGGCATGTGATGTCTTGGGCTTCATCATCACAGAATGTCGCCAGCGCGTTATTGTCCTCAGCAGTGTCCACCGAATTCACCAAACCGGTTTAACGCATCAGCCACGTCCCACGCTGTAGTATGCACGGTGAATTATCAGCAGAGCACTGTCAAAACGCTGTTTATATCCATCAATAGCCATCAACTTAATGACGTCACCGCCGTGGCGGCCTGTCCTGACCAATAGCGCATCTTGAAAGGCGCGTTAATACATTTGTTTATCTGGCTTACTGCCGCGGATTCAAGCCACGCAATAACAAAGCGCAACATTAAAATAAGGACAGCTGTTTACAAGTGGATGTTTAATGACAATAAAGCATAACAATGGCTGAAATGAAACCCAACGTTAAATGTGAAATGCCTGTATGGAAAATGCTGATGAAATATAATACCTAAGTTGTTTGTTATTTTCCCTATTGAATGAATTTACTTTCTTATGGCATTAGGTTGCAATAAATCCACTCGAACGAAATTCGTTCGCTCATAAAATTTGTGACATTCTAAATGTGTTTTAATGTTGTTTAATGACAATACGACCCGACTCGCGTTTTATGATGAAGGTTTCGGAGTCAGTGCGACGCGCGTAATAGATACTGCCGTTTGTCACAATTTAAGTAGCTATAACTTATAACGTTAAGATAAGTGTGTTAACATTGTTCTCTCTGCTATTAAGAAAGAGCTATCCTTGTGTGTGTTTTCAACACCTTGCTAAGTACCTGTGATTAATGCATGACACGCGCAGACAGACCACACCCAGCGTAAAGCCCTCGTTTGTAGTCTTTGCCACAGTATTGAGACACAATACTGTTGGACAATAACAATAATTAACTCATTTACAAGTTGTATTTAAGTTTTGCAAATAAGGAATCAGAGAAAGAACATTTCAAAGCAGTAAAAAATGCAATATTTCTATTTTGACCTATTATCTGAAATGCAAGAAATGTTCGCGATTTCTGAGGAATGTAACCTGCCGCACCAAGTCGGCCTAGAAGATGCAGAGTCACATATTAGGCGTGTTCGAGATTGATTTCGACTCGCCTCGAAAGTAGACGAGTGCAGCCGGGGGAGGAGTTATAAAGGCGGACACTTCAGATGACAACAGCCTGCTCGCCTAGTCTCGCATGGCAGATATCGCGTTCACGTTACCACACACACACCTGTCCAGCTCATTATAATGCGATGGCCGTGTGAAAAATTTGATTAAATTCAAATGTACAGCACACCATATACTCAGGGATTAAAGCAAAAAAAATTCTCCTGACTGAACTTTTTTTCTGGCCAAGTCATATTCTTATTTTAACCTCCACTGTATTTTTTTTTTTTAATAGCGTTAGCGTTTTAAGGGAGCCTACGTGTAGAGCCTACTGTCCTGACTGTGACTATAGACCCTACTGTTGTGGTTGTTGTGCCAGGCAGGGAGGCTGTGTGCTGGAGAGCGTGAATGCAAGTCTTGTGGCTAGCTTCTGATTGATGGCGAGATAGCACCCTTTTCCCATTACTTTGAACCATGAACTAAACGGCTTGTTATCATACAAACAAGGGACTAAACACGTTTCACAATTATGGTACAACAACAATGGACAGTCTCCTCCCCACCGTTTGTATATCTTTTTTACCATCCACCCCCTCCTAATGTACAGTCTCCTCCTCATCATATGTATATATTTACTGTTAGGATCTCTGGGTAACAGTACTGTATATTTGCATATTGTATATGTGACAAATGTAACAGTACTATTACTATATACCTGTAAGGCATGCATGTCATAAATGTCATAAATGTCATGATGTCATGTATGTTGTGTATGTCATAAGTGTCACTATGAATTGAAAATGGGGGACCCTGATGATGTAAACAAGACAAACGCCTTTCTCTGGCCTGCATCCCCTTAACAATTGTGTGTATTGCTACTGGATTTACAAGATCCAGAGTGAATGAATGAATGAAAACTTTATTTAATACACAAGACCCTCTTCTTGGGACCAAGTAAGGTTGTCAATAATCCAATGTACAGTTACAACCCCCCCATCCCACCTCCAATGTACAGTTTCTTCATCAAATGTATATACTCTTTTTAGACTATTTTTGTATCACAAACAATAGGCTACTGTATTTGTAAATCTGGTATGTCATAAATGTATAGATGTAGCAGTATTGTCTATCTGTATGTCATGTGTGTCATATATGTTATGATGAATTGAAAATGGGGGACCCTGATGTAAACAAGACGAAAGTCTCTCTCTGGTCTGCATCCCCTTAACAATTGTGTGTATTGAGCTGTACTGTATTGTACCCATTCTGCAATCTGTTAATAACAATCAATCAATATTTAACAGATAGCAGAATGGGTACAATACAGTACAGCTCAATACACACAATTGTTAAGGGGATGCAGACCAGAGAAAGACGTTCGTCTTTACATCAGGGTCCCCCATTTTCAATTCATAGTGACATACATGACATACTACAGGTATATAGATAGTAATGTTACATTTGTGACATATATGATATGCAAATATACAGTACTGTTACCCAGAGATCTCCCGGACAAATGGTAGAAAGACGTTTATTGAGCTTAAAAACAATTGATAACGCAAATAACGTTCTGATTAACAAAGGCATTCGTTTTGTGGCATTAACGTTACCTAGATTTATCAACATTCACATTTATCATACACGGAGGCGCAAGCTCACACACACAACACCACCACCACCACCACCAACAACAACAACACACTGGTTGAACTTGTCGCGTAAATAACGTTCTGATTAACAAAAGGCATTCGTTTTGTGGCATTCACGTTACCTAGATTTATCAATAGCAATAGTAATATATATGTTTCTTTAGACTAGAATAAGTCAAATGAACTTACTGTCTCGGAAAAGTTGCCGGATGTTGATGAGTCAAGTTTACTCTCGAGTAGAGCTAGAGAGCAATGACGGAGTTTCAGAAACTCAAAACGAAAAATGGCCGCTTCCCATTGGTGCTGAGCACAGCGGAGGCGGGTGAAAGGAGTAGGGGGTATCTGCAGAGCCGCAGAGCCAAATGACTGTTTGGTGCGGCCGCGGTAGGGGAAAAAATGATATTTGACGCCTCTGATTGGCTCAGGTTAAAATCCGTCACGACTCCGAATCAAATGACGGAATCTCCAAATCAAATGGACGGATATCCGTCCCAAGACGGAACGCTTTAATGCCTGTATACTGCTATAGTGGAATATACTATTCATATACCATAATGTATACCAGGGGTAGGCAATTAGGTTTGGCCGAGGGCAAAAATGTTTCCAAGCCATTGTATGGGGGGCCGGACACAAAAACAATGGCTAATTTAATATATTGATAGTGAAAACATTTTAACTCTGTGACAGACCACCTTATAACTAAGACATACATTTGTGGCAGAGGCAGAGAATGGACAAAATAAACGAGCTGCATAGGTGGCATAATAAACTGTAAACGACATACACATTTGCACTGAACATTATACCTTTGTCTGTTTGCCATTTTATTATAAAACCAGAGACAAGCGCCTCTCTCTTATCGGCCTATCTTACATTACGCGCAACCAATTAGTCTATCTGACAGCCCTTTCTGTGGAGCGCACTGGACTATTGAGAAACAATAGGAATTTTCCATTGGTTCTCCCAGTCCACGTGACCATTTCTAGCATTTCCATTGGCTATAGTGACAGACATAGATATGTGATAAATGGATAGATACAGCGGATTAGATGAAGTCCAGGGAAAACAACCAATCTAGATATTTCAAGATTCTATGCTTTACATCCGCGCATTCTCTGATGCACAACATTTTTAGATGACAATCGATTCCGATACAATAAAGCAAGTCTTTATCACAAACAAATCCAAAGATATTCAATGTTTTACAAAACATGTCTAGTGTTGCGCCCGGCTTTAGAGGGTTAAAAGCCTAATTGTATGTTTTATTTAGTTAATAAATGTCTGATTGTAATTCCTTATATACCTAATGTAGCGCATCTTCTTGAAGCAGATTCAGCTTTTTTTGCTCTGATTTGACTTCAGTTTAATTGCATTGTTACTGTTCACATGTGTGGTGCCGTCACAGTCATATATATATATTAGTAAAGATAAAGTTTGAATGACTTACTGAACTGGTGTTTTAATTTCACACCACACTGCTTGTTTGTTATTTCAGCACCAGGCGCTGTCCACCGACTTTTTTTCATGTTGAGCAAGCGCTACATTGCACCTCACTGCCTACCTGTTATTCACTCTCAACATGGTTAAAACAAAGTATAATAAGCATTATTTAGGTGGTGGTAGTTTCTCTATTTGGACATTATAGCTAACATATAGCCTAGCCTAGTTGGTCTGATATATAATAAATTAAAAAAAAAAGTTAAAATTTTTTTTTAATATTCTGAAGGGCCAGATATTATTGCTGGCGGGCCAATTTCGGCCCGCGGGCCGCCTATTGCCGACCCCTGATGTATACCATCTTGTTGCACGCTCCTGTCCACCACAGCGCGCACGCACACACAACACACTGCTGAATAATTCTGTTTCGCATCAATATATATATATATATATATATACTGTATATTGAGGCATAACAGAATTATATATACAGTATATATTGAGGCAAAACAGACGACGCATGTGTGTATCAGCTAAGCTCAGCTGCTGCATCGTTAATGAACTATAGATTTATATAGAATTCGTTAATCTATCTAGCGATTGGGTTAACTGAGAGCCAGATTGCTTAGAGTACTGTACATAGAGCGGTAATGCTCAGATTGCTCCTTGAGTCATGACTATAAATGCAAAACGTAATTGTCGTATTTATTATCATTATAATTATTTAATTCCGATGATAGAAACAGTCCGTCTGTAGAATCGACTTGAAGAAGCAATCACCAAGAATTTGTTCAGGGGGGTTGATAGTTATTTTGATATAAACTCCATTGCAGAGATGGTTATTAAGACAGCATTCATTACTCTGATAAAATAATTTGGTGTCTGACTGCTTGAAGTTTATCATGATGATAACATTATTTGAGGAAGCTCTTGGTACCCAAACTCCTGTATCCAATAATAATAATAAAATATATCTGATAGACGAGATCCGTACTGTATTGTACCCATTCTGCAATCGGTTAATAAAGTTTTCAATCAATCAATCAAACGTCTCATAACTTCCTCTTGTGGGCGTGGCTGGTGGTGACAACTTTTCTGAGCCAATATGGTCTCTTTCTGCGTCCTGCCCTGCTCAACCTAGGAGCCACCCCTACTAAACCACATGCAGTGTTTACTAGTGAGTCCAGTTGCAAAGCTTACAGATGTCAAAGAATATTTGGGAGGGACACAATCTTTCAAAACAAAAAAAATGCATAGTTGCATCTATATTTAGACCATATTCGATAGCATTTCAATACAAAATGTAAAAAAAATTTATGCAATTACCACCAGCCAGAAAATTGAGCCCTATGCATGTATGGTTACAGGCAGCTATGTTGGAACAGATACAACTATTGTTGGAAGAGGGGACTAGAGAGCAAGGCCTCTATTAAAACCAAATCTTGAGAATATCTGAAGCTCTTTCCATGATGGTCACAGTGGTAGGGTTTCTCTCACATATGAATGTGTTGGTGTGTCTTTAAGAGTGCAAGTTACTGAAGCTCTCCTCACTGAAGCTCTCCTGTATGAATGCGTTGGTGACTCTGTAATTCCCCAGAGGTCTTGAAACTCTTCTCACACTGGTCACAGTGGTATGGCTTCTCTCCGGTATGAATGCGCTGGTGCTTCTTTAAGTGTCCAGATTGACTGAAGCTCTTCTCACACTGGTCACAGTGGTAGGGCTTCTCTCCTGTATGAATCCGTTGGTGAATATTTAACTCTCCAGAGCTCTTGAAGCTCTTCTCACACTGGTCACAGTGGTAGGGCTTCTCTCCTGTATGAATGCGTTGGTGAATCTTTAAGTCTCCAGATTGGCTGAAGCTCTTCTCACACTGATCACAGTGGTAGGGCTTCTCTCCTGTATGAATGCGCTGGTGAATCTTTAAGTGTACAGATTGGCTGAAGCTCTTCTCACACTGGTCACAGTGGTAGGGCTTCTCTCCTGTATGAATGCGCTGGTGAGTCTGTAATTCTCCAGAGGTCTTGAAACTCTTCTCACACTGGTCACAGTGGTATGGCTTCTCTCCGGTATGGATGCGCTGGTGCTTCTTTAAGCCTTGAGTGGTACTGAAGCGTGTTCCACACTGGTCACAGTAGTAGGGCTTCTCTCCTGTATGAATGCGCTTGTGACTCTTTAAGTGTACAGATTGGCTGAAGCTCCTCTCACACTGGTCACAGTGGTAGGGCTTCTCTCCTGTATGAATGCGCTGGTGAGTCTTTAATTCTCCAGAGGTCTTGAAACTCTTCTCACACTGGTCACAGTGGTATGGCTTCTCTCCGGTATGAATGCGCTGGTGTTCCTTTAAACCTCGAGAGGTACTGAAGCGTGTTCCACACTGGTCACAGTAGTAGGGCTTCTCTCGTGTATGAATGCGCTTGTGACTCTTTAAGTTTACAGATTGACTGAAGCTCTTCTCACACTGGTCACAGTGGTAGGGCTTCTCTCCTGTATGAATGCGCTTGTGACTCTTTAAGTGTACAGATTGGCTGAAGCTCCTCTCACACTGGTCACAGTGGTAGGGCTTCTCTCCTGTATGAATGCGCTGGTGAGTCTTTAATTCTCCAGAGGTCTTGAAACTCTTCTCACACTGGTCACAGTGGTAAGGCTTCTCTCCTGTATGAATGCGCTTGTGACTCTTTAAGTTTACAGATTTACTGAAGCTCTTCTCACACTGGTCACAGTGGTAGGGCTTCTCTCCTGTATGAATTCGCTGGTGAGTCTTTAAGCATCCAGAGGTATTGAAGCGCGTTCCACACTGGTCACAGTGGTAGGGCTTCTCTCCTGTATGAATGCGCTTGTGACTCTTTAAGTTTACAGACTTACTGAAGCTCTTCTCACACTGGTCACAGTGGTAGGGCTTCTCTCCTGTATGAATTCGCTGGTGAGTCTTTAAGCATCCAGAGGTATTGAAGCTCTTCTCACACTGGTCACAGTGGTAGGGCTTCTCTCCTGTATGAATGCGCTGGTGAATCTTTAACTCTCGGGAGGTATTGAAGCGAATTCCACACTGGTCACAGTGGTAGGGCTTCTCTCCTGTATGAATGCGCTTGTGACTCTTTAAGTTTACAGACTTACTGAAGCTCTTCTCACACTGGTCACAGTGGTAGGGCTTCTCTCCTGTATGAATTCGCTGGTGAGTCTTTAAGCATCCAGAGGTATTGAAGCTCTTCTCACACTGGTCACAGTGGTAGGGCTTCTCTCCTGTATGAATGCGCTGGTGAATCTTTAACTCTCGGGAGGTATTGAAGCGAATTCCACACTGGTCACAGTGGTAGGGCTTCTCTCCTGTATAGGGCTTCTCTCCTGTATGAATGCGCTGGTGTATTAGAAAAGCTGCCTTTTTGATGAAGCGCTTTCCACACTGGTCACAGCAGTGAGGCCTTGACTCATTCATATCTCTGCTTGCTGTTGGGGAGCAATGCAGCAATTGTACCTGGAGAAGAGAGAAGTACACCAATTAAGAGTTGAGACGTTAAACGCTCGTCCTGCCAGAGTATTTAAACTAGGCCTGGGCGATATGGCCAAAAATGATATCGCGATAACGATACCGATAACAATATCAAATCACTCGATTAAAAAAAAAAGTTTGAAGCGTGTTCCACACTGGTCACAGTGGTAGGGCTTCTCTCCTGTATGAATGCGCTGGTGTATTAGAAAATCTGCCTTTTTGATGAAGCGCAGAAAGAAGTACACCAATTAACACTTTGAGAGCCCACCACGTGATAACACGTGTTATCAGCCCGACGCCTGAATGCCCACCATGACAATTAGCATGTTATTTTTTTATTAGCGATCTGAATTCATCAACGGAGTCTCCCGTTGGTAAACCAGCCCCATCAGGAGCTCAGATGTGAAAAAACCGCCCCCTATTGTCTCCCAGATGGTTATGCACCCTTTTGGAATGGACTCAATGAAAATGGATGAGAAAAGAAAAATCCGGAATCCACATTTTACTTCTCAGGCATGTAACCCGAGCCGATCGGATTCATTGTGGACCATCAGAACAGCGTGGAATATGTGTTTACAGTATGTAGCGTTGGATCAATAAAAGCGATCGATTTTTGGAATGGCGATCAGGAATTGGAATGATCTTTTTGGAGAACATCTGATCTGAGGTAAGGAATCTATTTTACAAGTCTTGGGATAATCAGAGTTGTATTCGCTGAGCTCTCAGCGTTCGCCCTATGTGTGTGTGTGTGTGTGGGCGATGGCTTTGAGGAAATCAGAGAATCGATTTTTCAGATCGCCTATATAGCGTGCATACCTACACATATACTATCGATAATCTAGCGTTTATTTGAAAACGATTCATAAATAGGCCGAAAAATGTCAACGTTTTTGTGTATTCTAGAATATTCCAGTACAGGGCATTTATTATGGAATCTTTTTATTTTCCTTGAAAACGAGGGCTTTTCAAAATGCTATAAAACAAAAATGAACCGATAAAAAAAACAATCCGCTTCGACAATGTTGACTGGAAAACGAGTCATTGATAAGCGATGGGCAGATTAGACACATAGCCATAATTTAAAACATAGATTAGGCGTTATTAACGCTAACATTGAAGTGGATGGTGGTTAACGATAGACAGCATTGCTTCAGAGTCCGCCTATTTTGCGACCCGAAATAAGTGCCTGTTTTTTCCCCACAACGGGTCAAATGCATCTAACATTTATGCCCACGTCGCGTTAAATACCGAAATTAACGTCGCGTTAGCGTAGGGCTGGGAGATATGGCCAAAAATGATATCGCGATAACGATAGACAGCATTGCTTCAGAGTCCGCCTATTTTGCTACCCGAAATAAGTGCCTGTTGTTTTTTTCCCCACAACGGGTCAAATGCATCTAACATTTATGCCCACGTCGCGTTAAACACTGAAATTAACGTTGCGTTAGCGTAGGGCTGGGAGATATGGCCAAAAATGATATCGCGATAACGTTAACAAACAAACAAAAATCGAATATATAATTTTTTTTATAAAAAAATATAAAATATTTTACAACAGATGTATGTTTATTTTGCAGCAATTCTTTGTCGTTGCCGCCATCTTTAGTGTTACATCCCCTCACACTCCAGTTCTCAGGCTGCAGCTGGTTTGAAAGCGAAAGTAAACCGGCTTCTCTGCTGGCTGTGGCTCCAGGGGAGTTGAACAGTTCTGGCTCTGCTAGTTTCTTTTCTATCTTTTGGCGCTTTTTTGGTGGACAAACCACCGCACATGTGCACCGTGACTCATGACTGGAGACTAGCTCTGCTAGCATAGCCTACTGTGTACAGACGGTTTCAAACTGTATTTTAAATTAGAAAGCAACCAAAATAAAAGAGAAAAATATATCTCAATTTGGTCAGTATTGTCATTTGGACAAGCAAAGCCATTACTTTAAGTTGCAGGCAAGAAAGACAAGTCTGTCCACTGTCTCTGATTTTAAAACTGCCCTGTTGCAGGTCAAAAAAAAAAATATTAGATAATTTTTTCCCCGATATCGATTATTTTCCTCTCCAACCTCTCCCAGAAGCAGTCGCATATCTATCTCCTCTCCCACCCTCCACAGAACACCTCAAGGCCTCTCTCTTATCCGCCTGGAGACGTCCGTACCAGCCCTCTACAGCTCCTTTCCCCAGAGCCTGGATCTGCTCCTCGCTGGAGACGCTCAGCCGTTTTTGACCTTTTTCTTCTTTTCTTTTTACAGCAGAATAACTCGACTCGATTTTTGACTGTAATATGGATCTAATAAGCTGGGCTTTTACAGCGATTGATCGCATATTCTCGACGAGGAGGCAAAATGCGGATGACCCATTATGCCCTCTTGGGAGCTATCAGGCGGGATACACCATAAATTCATACGGGACCTGGCTCGCGATATGCTTTTTCCCGTTGGAGATAAACGACGTTGAGGACGTATATCTTCTAATTGTCATGCTGCTCGGCTTGGGCTCCGTCAGCTGTTGGATCTGGTACTGTCTGAATCTAATTCGGAAGAAGTTGATTCCCTTGGCCAGGGATATGGCCGGGATCAAAGACAACCAAATGGAACTGTTTAAAAGGATCGCTGACCTCAATACCCTGCGGGGGGATGAACAACTGAGCTCCAAGACCATGTTGGAACGGTGCGAAATCTACCACGTAGATGAACAATCGTGCTTGAAGATAATTCTTGAGAGACTTGCTTCTAACCACGCAGAGGAACTGTCGCGGTCTCAGGCCATTCTGGACATCACGTCAGAAATTAGAGACGTGAAAATAAAGATGCCACCGTACCGTGCTAATAGGGGGTATGATGATGGTGACGATGATTAAACTAAATTGACAAAATTTTGACCATATGCAGCAATTTGCCTTAAGCTGCATGTATCACCCCCCCCCCCCCCCCCCCCTTATCCCATTCTGCTGTGAAACCAACCAAGGCCGAGGTCAGCGCGGGGGAGCGATTCCGAGGAGGTGATTCCCGCGAAGAGGGATCGAGCTGTGCCGTCTGGAGGCGATAAGATTGATGAGGCCCCCGCCCCTCCCCCCTCCCTCTACCCCCATTCTCTACCCACCCCTCCCTTCGCGAGTACATCTGGCGCCCATGCCTCTCTAGGACGGCTGCCTATGACTCACGTTGGTGGGGGCCCTTAGTCTGCTTCATTACCAAATTCCTGTCTCCCCCATCCCTCCCCTCCCTTCATCCCTCCCTCCCTCCCGTCACTGGCGCGACGATGTCTTGTTTACTACTCGGTGTTGTTGCTGCCGACTATCGCATATGGCGTCTCAGGCCTTCTGTAGATGACATGTGTCAACAAATGTACATGTCTGTTGAATTTATGCTGTGCCGTTGTTACTGTAAAAAATTTAATGATTGTGATGTTGTTATTATTAATGATACGTTGAGCTGTATGTGTGTGTCATTGGAATTTCCCCAAGGGGATTAATAAAGTAATATCTCATCTCATCTCTCATCTCATCTTAAAATATATCGCGATAATTATCGTTATCGTTATATCGCCCAGCCCTAATTTAAACCCAGCCCGCACGGCTCGGATCGTCCCAGAAAAGAAACTACACCACTTCTAACACTTCTAATAGAGTGCAATACCAGCTGGAAGGCGTAGGCGGCGGTATTTGCCCTTTTGCGAGCTCAGACCCATTCCCAATGATAACATCAGGCTGGATGGATATAGCTAATAAAGGAAATAACGATTCAAACCTGACTTATGCGAGAGCATAAATAACTGGGGGCAGATTGGCGAGCAGAAGCCGAGAGCTGCAGCAGCACTCGCTCAGAGTCAGACTCTACCTCTAGACGTCGGCGTATGAGCATTTAGAGTTTAACGTTAAAGTCAGTACTGACTCAGATGGAAACAATCTAACGTTTGTCTGTAAACTTTGTCAACCCGGTTTGAAAAAGCAAGTCCGTACATCGACGTCGACAGCGACATTGAGAATATGCAAACGTCCTGTTTTAGTTTTCATAATAAAAGACAATTCAAGCAAAGTTTTTCCTCATGTTTTTGAAAATATACTATAGAGATGAAAGCTGCAGCTGCTACTAGTGTGGACTGAATGGGCGGCAGCAAAGCGTTATGGAAATGCCAGTATTCCAATTGCTGTCTGTGGTTCAATCATTTTTACAAATAATAGCTTGCAGCAACGTATTGAAAAAAGAACTAACAAAATGGGCCGTTCAATATCTCCTTTATGTTCGAAATATCAAACAGACCTGGGCAGGCCTGTACACTGCGATGATATGATCGCAAATTGCCCCCTAATTTGGTCCGTGCGAGTTTAAAATAATATCTGGGGGCAAGCTTGCGAGTGGTAATTTCAACCCTTCATTCGCATTTCACTCCTAAATTAATCCATACAAATTGTAGTAAAACATTAGCCTACAACCAGGGCTGTACAGTGCAATATAATGTTGCGGTTGTAATTTAATTAGACAGACCAGCGCGGACCTTTAATAACATGCAATTTAATTGACACGAGCAATGAGCTAACGGTAGCTTCTAACCAAGGTTACCATTAGGATTATGCTAAGCTAACTAGCGATCTCTGCTAACCCTGGAAAACGGTCAAAGCGGACTCCACAAGACTAGTTCCATTCGTGAGGAAAGGGGTGGGTTATATTGACAACGCTTGACAACAGAAGTTTAAACATAACTTCATATTTATTGGTTATTCATTTCTGTATATCATTGAATTTCCATCTCCGTGTGTCTCCATCTCTTCCTGTTTACATTCGAGTGTGACGTCATCACCTACGGCAGCTTAGACTATCAAAACGCGAAGGGGGGGGCTCTCTCTCTCTCTCTCTCTCTCTCTCTCTCTCTCTCTCTCTCTCTCTCTCTCTCTCTCTCTCTCTCTCTCTCTCTCTCTCTCTCTCTCTCTCTCTCTCTCTCTCTCTCTCTCTCTCTCTCTCTCTCTCTCTCTCTCTCTCTCTCTCTCTCTCTCTCTCTACATTCAATAATTTAAAGTAGCCAAATGTTACACACAGTATAAATACTAACTGGATAGTTGATGATATAAACATTTAATTTCATTATCTGAAATATTCTAAAATCATTAAGTCTGTGTGATTATTATTTTCTCACAGTAGTGTGTGTGTATATATATATATATGTGTGTGTGTGTGTGTGTGTTTGGCTAAAGTGGATAGAAAACACAGTACTGTGTAAAAGGCACCCAAGAGTTTTTATATAAATTGTCTTAGATGTAAATAATTTTTTTATTAGTGTGTCAGTAAGTAGACTACTCTTAGTACATTTTCATTAAATTATTTTTTAAAGCATCTTCATGGTTTAATAATGCAAACATATGTTGCAGGGACTTATTATAATCATCATATTGGCGTGACTGTATGCATCAAAGGGTTAAATCAAGCATTTTAAGTGCTTTAGAGGAAATGTAAAAATATTGCGATATCATTTAGAGACCATATCGCCCAGCCCTACTATAATGGTAAAATAGTTATTTAAAAATTTGCCCCTAAAAAATATTGTTTGCCCCTAAATTTCTCATTTAGGGGCAAGTGTGCCCCTAGTGAAAAAGCTTAGCGTACAGCCCTGCTGGGTACCTACAGTCTATCACTACTTTTGGGAATCTAAGTGTTTATCCAGGTTCTGGGGCCAAGTGATTGATTGATTGATTGATTGATTGAACACTTTATTAACAGATTGCAGAATGGGTACAGTACAGTACAGCTCAGTCATATATGTTATGATGAATTGAAAATGGGGGACCCTGATGTAAACAAGACGAAAGTCTTTCTCTGGTCTGCATCCCCTTAATAATATTGAGCTGTACTGTACCCATTCTGCAATCTGTTAATAAACTTTTCAATCAATCAATCAAACATACAATTGTTAACACATTAACTGCCACGCTTATATCCATCAATGTATGATCACTGCCACCAGTCTAAGCCTATGGAGATGTTCACCTTCTTTGCAGGGCTATAACTTTTTAAATTGTATTGACATTACTATGGCCCATTCAACATCGATTAGCTATCGTTCAGGATGTAGGAACGTTATACTTTTTCATTCATATATTCATACGAAAATAACGTCTAGAATATAAGTATGTTTTTATCGTTTTCTGCAGTAATTCCTAGAACGCTAGTTATAGGCCTAAACGCATAATATAGATTGCAGTTTATTCGCGATCCACGCTATATTACAAAATCCAACTGAATACGATCCTAAACGTTATGACTCATCATGCGCAGATGAACGGAGGGGGGGGGGGGGGGGGGGGGTCGTTTATAATTCCGTGATCGTCGTTAAATGCTTTATGTAGTATGGGTGATATATAGATCAGAGCAGTTTGCATGGATAATAATAAACAAACAGGCTGAAAGTAACGTCAACATCCTCTTACCGTTGGGCGATGAGACTGGAGCAAAAAGATCCCAGTTATTTGATGGGGAACGAGTCGATCCATTTCCGGTTTGTATAATAATAATACACGCCCAAATCATGTCGATTATTGAGTTATGGCAGCGATCGCTACACATGGACGTGTGTATACAGTCCCGCAACGATATGCGAGTGGCCGGACGCATTTCGGAAACGCACGAGATCCAACCGTCCATTTCCGGTTTGGCAACTTGCCGATCATCCACCAGGGGGCAGTATTGAAGCGTTGCAGAGTTGTGCCGGCTCACACTGCATCAGACCAGGCTCCGTGAGGGAAATATGAATAACATGGCGAAAAAATTAAATATGATCTCAATAACGTCTTACGCCGTGGATTGGCAGAATTCGCATGAACTTGAAACCCGTCGTACAATGTTTATGGCGCAGGATGTGTTAAGGGGATTTTTGTCTGTTTACATCAGGGTCCCCCATTTTCAATTCATCATAACATATATGACATACATGACATAGATAGACAGTACTGCTACATCTATACCAGACCTGGGCATTGTACGGCCCGTGGGCCAAATACGGCCCGCGGGATGATTCTGACCGGCCTGCAAAAGATTACATGATAAAAAAAAATTAAAATAAAAAAAAAATTATATAATTTTTATTTTATTTTTTTACATTTTTTATTTTCACGTCAACGTTCACACACACAATATACGCTTACCTAGGATTTTACTTGATTCAACAACAAAGCAGTCAGGGCAATGGCAAGCCAAAAACTGTCGAAAGTGTGGTTATTTTTTTTTCACAACTGCGGTAGATAGATTTTTTTTTTTTTTTGCAATTAATTTCAAGGCAACTAGGCAGCAACAATCTCGAACACATGAAAACCCTGAAAAAAGTCAAACCATCAGCTGATCACCGGCACAGGTACTCATCCATGTTAGGAGCACTGCATGATGAATTTAAGGCGTTTTCAAGATTTCAAAAAGGTTGAGGATGAAATGCAGCTGGTTTCCTCTCCCTTTACCTGCAGTGTTGATAGTGCACCCACTGATGTTCAGCTTGAACTCATTGACCTGCAGTCTGATTCACTACTGAAAGAGCACTTTAAGTCAGCCTCACTGCTAGAGTTCTACTCTGCTCTCAGTCATGAAGTTTACCAAATCCAGGTACAGATCCTCTCTCACTGATGAACATCTGTCAGCTGTGCTTCGCATCTCCACCTCAGACATTCAACCTGACTTTGATGGACTTGTTAAAGCTCAAAAGAGACTGGATTTTGCACACTGAATGAAAAAAAAAGAACTGAAGAACACTAAAATGTGGAAATATAACAAGTGAAATGGGACACTTGACCCTTTTCTTTTTTTCTGCACAGTAAAAAAAGAACTGAAGAACACTAACATGTGGAAATATGAATTGGGACACATTCTTTTTGCACAGTTCTGAAAACATTAAATATTTAATATAGGCATGTAAAGTCAAAAAGGCTACAAAACTGGGACACTTTTCTTTACACAGTTACACAGTTCAGTGACATGTCTTGTTTATTTTGGCTACAAAGATGATGTGATGTCTTTAGAAAGCTAAGAAGATCCTTGTTTCAATAGTATATGAAACTAAAAATGCCCTTTGTTATTAACACTTTGGATGCCACTCACGGCTATTCTCGGGTTTACCCCCCGACCGTTGAATGCCACGTCACGATTATTCTCCTTTTTTTTAATTTTTATTAGCGATCTGAAATCATATTGGATCACGCGAGCCTACCGTTGGAGATCCAGGGACCGCCAGCGCTCAGATGTGAAAAAAGCGCCCCCTATCATCTCCCAGATGGTAAATCACCCTTTTGGAATGGACTCAATGAAAGTGAATGGGAGAACGGATTTCTGACTCCACATTTTACTTCTCGCTGATGCAGCCGGGGTCTACCAGAGTTAATTCTGGAGCCTCTGAGCCACGGCGAATATGGGTTATACTGTACACACGATGGATCAATACAATTATCGATTTTTTTGAATGGCGATCGGAAAATGGAATAAACCATTTGGATACCATCTGACCTCAGGTAAGGAATCTATGTTATCAGTGTTAGGATAATCAGACTCGTTTTCACGGATATATAAGCGTTTATGTGATATGAGATATGGCTGTTTTGACTGTAAAAGCCATGAGGAAATAAGAGCAGCGATTATCAGCGCGCGGCACGAGCGTGCGTGCGCACACATATACTATCGATCATCTAGCGTTTATTTGAAAACGATTCATAAATAGGCCGACAAATGACAACGTTCTGGAATATTCCAGTAAAAGGCGATTATCATAGGCATGGGTTGTTTTTTCCGCAAAAACTGGTGATTTTCAAAATGCTATCAAACGGAAATGAAGCGATAAAAAAACAATCTGCCTTGACAATGTTGACTGGAAAATGATTATTTGATAAGCGACGGGCAGATTAGACACATAGCCATAATTTAAAACATAGATTAGGTGGGCGGTCAGGTGGCGTAACGGAGATTGCGTTTGTCACCAAACCCCGGAGCGGCTGGATTCGCCTGTTAGAATCCAGCTCACAGCTCCGGGGTTGTCACCAGCTTGGCTGGCCGTTCACACTAATACAATTGGCAGTATTAGAGGGTGGGAGAAGCTGGCGGGGTGGGTCCGGGTCGTTGTAAACAGCGACTCCTACAGTTCGGCCGGGGCGCCTGCTAAGCGCGGATAGGACCTGAGTGGGATAGTGTGATCCTTCGACACGCTACGCCCTCTCAGTGAGAATCCGCGCTGCCAGGTGAAAAGAAGTGGTTGATTGGCTGGACGTGTGTCGGAGGAAGCACGTGGTAGCCTCCACTCTCCCAGACCGACTGTGGGGGGTAAGTGCGCAGCGACCAGGAAGGGGATTGGGAATTGGCATAACGACTAACATTGGGATGGGAGAAAATCGGAGGAAAATGGAGGGGGAAAATAAAGGGGGGGGTCAATTATATATATAAAAAAAAAAACATAGATTAGGCGATATTAATGTTGACATTGGAGTGGATGATGGCATTCCAGCCGGTAAAAAGGAAAACACGGCTGGCGCTCAAAGTGTTAATGCAGGGTATCTGCAGGTTTAGCCCAGTCAGATTTAATGCTTTTTAAGACTTTTTAATACCACTCAGAATAAAAATTTAATACCATTTTCACAATAACAAAAATCGACACCAATTAGTTTAAGTTTAGGGACACATGGTCCAAAGATGTTTATTACATAACAAACAAACATTATGCCACATCAATGTGGAACGCCCTACTAAATGTGCGGCCCCTCTACTCCCTCAGGGTATCAGGTAAAAAACTTATATTACAATGAAATGAATTAACCTAAACTAAATGTACGGCCGCTCTACTCCCTCAGGGGTATCAGGTAAAAAACTTCTATTACAATGAAATTAATTAACCTATACTAAATGTGCGGCCCCTACTCCCTCAGGAGCATGAGTGAACATCAGTTAGAACACATAAAAATAAATAGCCTATAGACTTAAAACTTAGACTAGATATCACAAACAAATCTGGAAACTGGAATGGTCCCTTGAGCCCATAATAGTTCTCTTTTCTGCCTCTAGACCCAGTAGGAAGCAAAGCAATGGACTAGGACCGTGCACCCACCCAGCTGCCGACCATTCCATACCAAACTAGTACTTACGTACTAGGGAGTGGCCGCCCGCAAAATAAAACCAAATCCCCCCCCGCCCCACCTACTCAACCCCCACCCCACCTACCCAACCTCCTCCAATGTACAGTTTCTTCCCCCTCAAATGTATATACTCTCAAATGTATATAATGTCATGTGGGGGGCATGTATCGCAGTTCTGTGGCCCTCTTCTCCAATTCTGCTTCAACCATTTTTAGTTCCGCCATCTTTTCTCTGTGGCGCTTCCTGAGGGTGTTGGATTTTGTGATGAGCTGGGCCATTAGGGTCCCGGCCTTCCCTTCTGCCTTGTCAGCCAGTTGGTCTGCATCCTGGATGAGGTTGTTTGTGACAGCTATGAGGGTTGCCTTGCTCTTTTTTAACTCCTCTATTTTCTCTTCTGCTGCTTTTCTTTTTTGGCCCTGTACGTCAGACATCTTCTTCCTCTTCTCCTCCTCCAAGTGCATTCTGTACCTTGACCTTGCTGACGCAGCAGATGTCAGCATCTCCTTGGACAAAGGCACCTTGAGGACCCCCCCACAGACTGTGACGTAGTCGCAGATGAGGCGCTGTGCAATGACTGTATCCTCCTGCATATTACAGGTCTCTACCTCCTTATTTACAGAGAAGCCCCTCTCAACTGTCGCTTGCCCATGTGACAGGAGAAGGAGCTTCCTGCAAAAGAACCACAGCTCAGGGTAGCGTTGGTTGATCACTTCCTGGAGAAACACATCCAGTCTGGTCTTCAATGGTTCATAGGAGAGGAAGGTATCATCTCTTGCTTCAACAGACAGAAAGTCCCCAAACTGTTGAGTAATCACATCACCTGAGACAAAAAACAACAAAAATACATAATTTAGGTGCATGTTGATTATACTTACATCAGTCAGATACTTTTCATATCAAGAAGCACATTTTATGATAATTATTAGATAATTAGATGGGTGAGTATTGTGGAGAGTAAGTGAGGGGTGTGTGTGAGAAAGAGACACAGAACGGCTCTATTCTCTCTCCTACCAGCAGAAACACCTCCTGACAACTGCTTGTTTTGGATAAACCTCTGCACCAGATTAGACATCCTAGTCTGGCACCAGTCTGGATCTGTGTACATGGTCTTGGGGTCCAAACAGGCAATCTGTCTCACTACAGCATACTTGAGTGGTGATTTCTCCTGCACCTTCTGTATGATTTTCGACATCCCTGTGGTGCACTCTGTCCTAAACTCAAGGACTGCAAGTTCCCCTATTTTCTTTTTTTGCTGGAGTTCCTGACAGAGGGATAATAGGACATAAAAAGTGAATGACATGACACCATGTGCTGTCTCCATCCTGCTAATAAGAAAATAATATACTACTGTACCTTGAGCACGGATTCTGCACCCAGGCCTATTTTCACCTCTGTTGGCTGGACCCAGTTTTTCTTGACATCCAGTTTCACCAGCTGCAGCGCACTGATGTCCTGGAGGAGCTCCCTCTTGATGAAACGCCTCAGCATACTCTGTCAACAGAACATTTTAAAATGTGCTCATGTTTAGTATTTTGTTGCATATTCTTTGCATGCCATGACTTCCTGATGTCTCTGATCCATCAACAGCTAAACTCTTAATATCTTATTTTCAAGTACTCCTACAAGCAATATTATAACCTGTTTTTGAATGGGTGTATACAGGAATTGGGTGGGGGGGGCTAGATTCAACTGTACATTAACGCTGGTACAGTATGGAACACATGGTTGTCTAAATAGTTGTTATGTAAGTCATCAAAAGCCAGGTATCAAATGTCGACCCCAAACCATCACTAAAATATTATATAATATATAGGCCTATACCATTCAAATAAAATGGCATATAAAATGTTACAGTACTAGGCTATCATTACCTTCATCAACTCAGCCAAATCTTTGGCGAGGAAAGGAATCACCGGCTCATCCGTTTGATATCTCGTCAAGAAAGGACTGAAGGTCCTGGTGACAGCCATGTAAAACTGTAGTTTTGCCATGATGAGGGGGTCTTTTGCAGATGCGACAAGGGTGTCAAATGATGCTGTTCCTGGATTTGGCAGCTTCTTTGTTCTGACTGCATCCAGGTAGATGTTTAGTGATGGCCACACCGCTATAGCCCTCTCCACCACTGGCAGGTTTTCGATCCAGCGATGGCCACAGAAGGGAAGTGGAAACGTTGCAGATTTGGTCAGAGCAGTGAAGTCTTCCCTCCTTGCTGGCACATTGTGAAATAGAATGTGCATGGACCTCAGCACCTTCTCCAGCTGCCACATAGAGAAGCCACATTTGCATGCATTGTGTAGCGTGTGTAGGCCACAGCTGCCCACCTCAATCAGCTGGACCCCATCATACTGCTCAGATTGGTCTTGCTGCAGTAGTTCCAGAAACTTAAAGTTCACGTTCGGGCCATCCATCGAGACTGACAGGAGCTTTTTCATGTCCAGCTGCTCTGTACATTCCTGAAGATTAAATGAGAATAATATAAAGCATATAACATCTTAATAATACACTGATTCTTGAGACTTTGCCAAAAATATGTCCCACTAAGAAAATGGCTAATTCTATTGAAAATTGTTTTTAAATGAATATGATCATCTTTTTATTATATGAATGAAAACTTTATTTAACAGATTGCAGAATGGGTACAGTAGCCTACAGACACAGTATGGCTCAATACACACAGTTGTTAAGGGATGCAGACCAGAGAAAGACTTTTGTCTTGTTTACATCAGGGTCCCCCATTTTCAATTAAATTACATTTATGACATACATGACAAAGGGACATACAGGTATAGTAATGTTACATTTGTGACATATACGATATGCAAATATACAGTACTGTTACCCAGAGATCCTAACAGCAAATATATACATATGATGGTGAGGAGACTGTACATTATACACACATGCCTAAATAATTATTATTATTTTAGCTAGATATTAAATAACATAGGGACATACAGGTATATATTACCGTTACATTTGTGACATATACAATATGCAAATATACAGTACTGTTACCCATAGATCCTAACAGCAAATACATACATTATATACACACATGCCTAATAATTATTATTATTTTAGCTAAATCATTTTTCACTACTTACTTTGAAATGGTGCAGTAGATCTCGAGCTGTTCCATGCCCCATGAACTGCGAACCCAGGTATCTGGAGCGAACTTGGTCTTTGTCCCAGTAGCGCACATGAAGGTCGAGTTGTTTTGATTTGGTCGTCTGGCAGAAGCTCTCATCGAACATTAACACAAACGTGTCCTTGTTTACATCCCTGAACAGATTGTTTTGGATGTAAGGGGCCAAACCAAACCTGGCTATGTATGACGTTTTATCTTTTCCACACGTGAACGTTTTAGCGACTTCAGAGTCGGGGAACATCGCTTGAAACACCTCTCCTAGTCCCTCATTTCCATTGTAGGACTGATGCTTTGCGACCGTATTTAAAACCCAGAGTACCTCAGCTTCAAGGGTTGGCGTGGAGCCGAACGTTACCCGGACAGGTGTAGATGTAATTGGAGGTGGTGGTAGACCTACCTGTCCCTGAGCAGTTGATGTGGACGGCGTCGGTGTCGAAAAGAAATTGGATATCGAAGTGGTCTGCAGGCGGGTTTTAGCAGCGGTAACATGCTTAGCACTGTGCATGTGTGACTCGACTGCTTTTATGCCCATCGTTCCCAGTTTAAAATCCCTTTTGCAGAGTTTGCAGCGGGCCTCGTGCATGTCTTTCACTGGTACCAACCATGCTGCAAACAGAGGGTTTTCGATCCAGTTCTCGTTAAATTTGCACTTTCCCATGATGTTAAATTAACGAGTGCAAATAAATACAAATCAATTACTAAACTAAACGTCAGCGTTATCGCTACAGCGTGTTACCTATGCTCCGGTGTTCTGAACTAGCTCCCGACGGCGACACACATTAAGGACCATGTTAATTGGTTCCGCCCCACTGCGCAGCGTACCGTTTGCGTGAAGAAAAAAAAAAAAGCCAAGTTTATCTCCCGTTAATAGTTCCCCCCCCCAGATTTCACAATGAAACATAAGATGACATGGCATGTTTTTAAGACCTCCGAAAGTCGGATTTAAGACATTTTAAGACAAATTAAGGCCTTATTAGTTGATAGTTGAATTTAAGACTTTTTAAGACTTTTTAAGGTCCCGCGGACACCCTGTAATGTGACTGAAAATGAGTTAAATGTTTCACATTTTGTTTATCATTTTGGAAATTCTAATTTGAATAAATTATATTTTTGAAAGCTAACCTCACCTTTTAATTGCCAAATAATAACATACACTCTTACCAGTGGTCAAAACAATGCCATTTACTGCTTTTTATATAGAAATAAAATGTATATTATGCATAATTGAGTTCGGAATTTTGGCCCGGCCCTCCAAAATATTTTCAGTTGCTCATTTGGCCCCCTGGGAAAAATAATTGCCCACCCCTGATGTATACATTTATGACATACCAGATTTGCAAATACAGTACTGTTTGTGATACAAAAAAAGGAGGGGTGACACCCTTTACAATTCAAACTATTTGATAAACTTCTACTTTCAGCCCGGAAATGCATTCTGATAAACTGGATTAAGGATAAGCCTCCATTTTTACAAATGTGGTATAGATAGATCTTCGGTGTGCTACCCCATGAAAGACACTGTGCAATGCATAGAGGCAACAACGCTTCTTTTCAGGAGGTGTGGGCCCCACTATTAGACCATTTTCCTGCTGAAATTTCTCGGATCCTTCTAAAGGCCCAGCGCCCCATTGTATGGACAGACCTAGGATAGAAAAAAAAATATGTATGTCTACATGTGAATGGGCTTGAGGCAAGTGCAATACTGTACAGTGCCTGTCTTGGTTTACTTTCCTTTTTGCTTTTTTTTTTGTTTTGTTTTTGCTTGCTTATGGTGTGGATGATGGCATAGAGATGAACTGGAGGACCCCCCCCCCTGTCCCAATGTGTGTTTTTGTAATGTAAGTAACTGTACGTGAAAAATCTATAAACAAAATAAAAAATTTAAAAAGAACTAAAAAGAACTAAATTAGTTCATTTTTGAAACCATGAACTTTAGTTAAAAAATGTGAATTATGAACTATGAACTGAACTAGTTCATGTAGAAAGTGAACTTTCCCAACACTGAGCCTACTCAACTGCTAATTTTTGCTCAACTGCTAAAATGTATGCCTACTTATGTATTAGCCTACAGGGAAAAACACATTCACAACAGGCAGCAACGTTTATTTTCAGCCAAGTATGGTAATAAGGTAACTATTAGGGGACATTTATGCACATGTACTGGGACTGCCCACCAGTTAAGATATTTTGGAAAGAAGTGACCCAGCAATTGTCAAATCTCTTAACTCTGGATATACCTGTACACCCCTCTGTATTACTGCTGAATGATGTCTTTGAGCATGCAGTACCTCCACAGCTAAAGAGATTGGTTTTATCCGGTATCACAGTGGCTAAAAAGCTGATAGCATCACGATGGTTTCAACCGGAAAAAATGTGCCGTAAGGTCTGGATTCTTACATATCTCGATGTGATTTATCAAGAAATATCAACAGCTAGAATTTTGGGTCTCAATGAATCCAAAATGGCAATGTGGTTAGAAGTGGTGGAGAGAATAAAAGCCAGCATATAATGGTAGTGTCTGGTTAGGAACAAATTATAATGGTTGGATTATCCAATGGGGGGTCCAGGAGAGGGGGGTACGAGCTGGAGCATATGTGTATTTGTATATCCTATTGTGTGTTGTCATGTTTGTTTATGTGTTTGTTTAAAAAATAATAAAAAAATAAAATACAAAAAAAAAAGGTAACTATTAGGATATATGTGACTCGCCGTGACCAAACCCGATTTGATCCGCAAAGGGGGAGGTGCTCTGAAATGAAGAAAATGTCTTGCTGTTTAGAAAATCCTAAAAATCGATATCTTGATTTTTTTTACATATTTGAATTGTCATTGATGTGTTCCCTTATTTGCCCTTAGTTGCAAACTTAAATACAACTTGTAAATGAGGTAATTATTGTTATAATAGTTCCACAAATGTTCTTCCAAGTGAGGAGAAAAAACTACACGCGCGGGCTGTGGGGCCTGTCCACAGGGGTTAAGTACTGTACTTAATAGGTGTTAACACACAGACGTCATTAGCTTTAGAATAACACACTATTAATACACTATCTTAATGTTATAAGTTCAGATGATTTATAAGCAACGTAACGCAGTGTCTAAAAAAAAGATTAAAAAAAAGAGGCCTTTACGGCCTTTATAAAACGTGTGTTTTAACTTAATTAAAAACCATTAAAACACAGTTCGAATTTTATGAGCGAACGAATTTCGGTAGGGTGCATTTTTTCCAACCTAATGGCTAAAAGTAAATTAATTTAATACGGAAACGGAGTGATAAAAAATGGCTTTTTCATCGGCTTTTTCATTATTGTGGGGGCCCTGATGTAAACTGCGCTGCGGCGCGATGAGGGCGCGTTAACCCTTTCACTGCCACACTACAGAAGCTTAGTAATGCTTCGCCTCAACTCCGTTTCTGGTAGAACTAGTGAGCGAATCTTTAATATTTTTTTTTGATTCATATTCAGAGGTAATTCGTCGAGATATTTATAATTGGTATTTAGCCAAAATAAATATTAGAAATATGGTGAAAAAAACTATTTATCCGTTTTTTTATCCGTCACTACCACACTACAGAAGGTTAACCTTTCACTACCACACTACAGAAGGTTAACCTAGTTGTTGTGTCTTTCACTACCACACTACATGTATTTACATCTAAATGCTTATTGGTCAGGCGGTGACGTCATTAAGTTGATGCCATTGATCGGTGAGTATTAAACAGAGAGCAGGGCAGTGCATGTTTGCCAGTCACCATGGAACCCAGTCAGCAACCCACAGCGAGGGCACTTGCCGAGGCATTAAACCGGTTTGCTCACTTCGGAGCACACTGTGTTGAAGACGAACGCGCTTTAGGAACATTCATCACGGATTTCTTTCCGCAGAAGAAAAATCCAAAAAGAAACTCAGATTCTGGTTCAGAAGAAGAAGACAGTTGTGACGAGTTAGAGGCAGATGATGATGATGGTGACAACACTATTGAAGACGAGGCAGAGCCAGAAAATGATGGTGATGGTGGTGATGGTGACAAAACTAACGGATTTGAAGACGAGGCAGAGCCAGAATCTGATGATGGTGACAACACACCTAACGGATTTGGAGACAAGGTAGAACACGTAATGTGCGTTGTGGAAGTTGAATCTGACGAGAACCACGAACGCCAAATGGAAAGACTTTTGCGATTTACTTGTAAATGCGTCCAGGTTGATAAAGAAAATGACATTCTTAATCGGCGGTCATGTATCACAAAATTGGACCGTGATGAAGTTTACACAAGGCGTTTTGAGATAGCGGCTCTCGAAGAGGATCATAAAGACTTGATTATTATGGCGCAGCTCCAGGCTTTTGGTCGAAAGTCAGAATGGACTATCGGAAATAAATCGTTTTCCAAAAAAAGACAACGTGCTTACACAAACTATTTCTTCGGGGCGATACAAATCTGCCGTGAAGCTTTCCTCTTCATCCACGGGTAAGTTATTATTATTGTCTATTTAAAACTAATATAGTACATCATGCCTATTTTTTTTTAAATGATAATAAAATCTTGAAACAACATCTGGCGCATGTAACCTCAGAGCGGGCTGCCTACAAGGGCATGCTTAAAGCCGCCAAGGAGATCGGTGATGGTCTTTCTCTGGGTGGTCATGTGCCACCGGCAAGCAAGCCCTTGACAATGCATTACAGTTTCGACTACGCTCAAAAGGTGACTACATACCAAGCCCTCTTTCACAACATCATGTTATAATTGTTATAACTACTGCATTGCTCCCTTTTTTTTCTTTCTAAAATCCTTATTCATTTATTGCAGGTGCACTACCCATCAGACCCCCTTCAACCAGGGCCCATGTACTTCTTGGCTCCACGCAAGTGCAGCATATTCGGTGTTTGCTGTGAGGCGATTCCACGGCAAGTCAACTATTTGGTGGATGAGGGGATGGAGTCCAGCAAAGGTAGCAACGCCGTCATAAGCTACCTGCACCACTTCTTCAAAGACCATGGTCTTGGGGAGACAGATGTTGACCTTCACTGTGACAACTGCAGTGGCCAAAACAAGAACAAGTACATGTTGTGGTACTTAGCGTGGCGAGCGCTACATGGTCTTCACCATCGTGTCAATCTCCACCTGCTGATTGTAGGCCACACAAAGTTTTCCCCGGACAGTTTCTTTGGGCTTCTCAAGCAGCGTTTCAGAAAGACCAAGGTGAACACTCTTGATGAGATTGCAGCAGTCGTAAGGGACAGCTCAGTGGCTGGAATCAACATACCACAGCTAGTGGGAAAGGAAGATGGCACTGTAATCGTGCAGTCCTACAACTGGCAGGAACATCTGGGGCCTTACTTCAAGCCACTGCCACAGATCAAGCAGTACCAGCACTTTAGGTGGGTGTGGTCACTGTGTGTTGTGTATTTACTGTAATTAATTATTCACACTTTAGTGCAAAGAATGTCATTGGTAAATGATACAAATGCATTGATATTGTTATGTGCCCTGTACTAACGTTTCACTTTATTATTGCAGCTTTGATTCCAAGGAACCTGGTGTGGTTGTGGCAAAGATGTCTATTGATGGCGCTGAAACCAGATTCCAGCTGCTCCGTGACGTCCGTGTCCTGCCGCCTATAGATGGACTTCCTGTGCTGCCACCACCGGGACTGGACTCTGCAAGACAACACTATCTGTTCCACAAGATCAGAGAGTTCTGTGATGAGGAAGCCCAGGACGTAACATGCCCGGCACCACCAGCCAAAATATCCAGCGGCGGTTCAAAAAGACCACGGTGATCATCTGGAGAGGCCATCAGAACATTGAACATTGACTTTAGCATGTCTATTTTTATCTCGTGTTATTTTAAATGCTAATAAAATCTTGAAACTTGATTTTGTCTCTTGTTTATTATCAGGGTCCCTTTCACTACCACACTACAGAAGGTTAACCCTTTCACTACCACACTACAGAAGGTTAACCTTTCACTACCACACTACAGAAGGTTAACCTTTCACTACCACACTACAGAAGGTTAACCCTTTCACTACCACACTACAGAAGGTTAACCTTTCACTACCAGACTACAGAAGGTTAACCTAGTTGTTGTGTCTTTCACTACCACACTACATGTATTTACATCTAAATGCTTCTGGAGAGGCCATCAGAACATTGAACATTGACTTTAGCATGTCTATTTTTATCTCGTGTTATTTTAAATGCTAATAAAATCTTGAAACTTGATTTTGTCTCTTGTTTATTATCAGGGTCCCTTTCACTACCACACTACAGAAGGTTAACCCTTTCACTACCACACTACAGAAGGTTAACCTTTCACTACCACACTACAGAAGGTTAACCTTTCACTACCACACTACAGAAGGTTAACCCTTTCACTACCACACTACAGAAGGTTAACCTTTCACTACCAGACTACAGAAGGTTAACCTAGTTGTTGTGTCTTTCACTACCACACTACATGTATTTACATCTAAATGCTTCTGGAGAGGCCATCAGAACATTGAACATTGACTTTAGCATGTCTATTTTTATCTCGTGTTATTTTAAATGCTAATAAAATCTTGAAACTTGATTTTGTCTCTTGTTTATTATCAGGGTCCCTTTCACTACCACACTACAGAAGGTTAACCCTTTCACTACCACACTACAGAAGGTTAACCTTTCACTACCACACTACAGAAGGTTAACCTTTCACTACCACACTACAGAAGGTTAACCCTTTCACTACCACACTACAGAAGGTTAACCTTTCACTACCAGACTACAGAAGGTTAACCTAGTTGTTGTGTCTTTCACTACCACACTACATGTATTTACATCTAAATGCTTCTGGAGAGGCCATCAGAACATTGAACATTGACTTTAGCATGTCTATTTTTATCTCGTGTTATTTTAAATGCTAATAAAATCTTGAAACTTGATTAAGTTTCTTGTTTATTATCAGGGTCCCTTTCACTACCACTACCAGTCACCAGACTCATTTTAATAACAAAGAGCCTCAGACTGGAAAGCTGCCAGGTGTTAATTGCCCTAGAGAGAGGGGGGCCATGGATTACAATGACTTCTGGGTAGTGTTGTAGTTGTTTCACTATTGTCACTGAATAGCCTGCTCGTCTCTTGAAGGCTATTATCTCTGAATACGTTTTGTGATAATCACCATGAATCATAGGAAGTAGCTTGCAAAGTATCCCACCAAAATGTTCAAGTGATGGCTTATTTTGAAGGTATGAATCTGTACTTTCATAATATGTAAAAAAAAAAAAAAAATGAAGATCCCTCAACATGACCCTGAAGTCCATACCTGGGCACATATATGGTATGGATTACTTACTCTTTTGTGACTTATACTTTATTGAGTTCTTTTTTTCTTTTTGCACACAGTACTTCAGGACAATACAATGAATGACATATCTTTTGCATCAATATGGGTCAGTCCTGAAGGACAACACAGACACCTAGACCACTAACGTCTAGGCTACAATGACACCCCCCATATGGGGGGAAGACAGAGAAAAAAAGAAAAAAAGTAAAATAAAAATAAACACAAACGAAAAATTCTAAAACAAAAAAAAACCTATACCAGAAAATAAAATGGAAAGTAATAACTTACTTACTCTTAATAACTTATTACTATCTGTGGTAGCTCTAGTCTCCACCTACAAATTGTTTTTGTGCTGTCCATTGATCATGCACCTTCACGTGGTAGGCACATTAACGATATGAATATAGTTCTATGAATACTAGTGACGCTCAGCGTCATCTGCACTAACCTCACTTCGTGCATATGCACTGAATAAAAATGTACCTTCACATACCAACATTCATCTGGCCACACCCCTATCCGCTACCCTCATAAGCAGGTGTGTGGCCCCACACTCGCCTCCTTCCCAATCTTTCACCACAAGGCAAGATCAAAGGCCGCAGTGGCGTCCAGACGCTGAGCATCACTAGTATTCATAGAACTACGGTTATATTCATAACCTATCGTTCTATATCATACTAGCTTCCGCACAGCGTCATCTGCACAACGGGAGCTGAGCGGGAGCTTGAAGCTCGACAAATGTACCCCACTGAGGCCCCCCACAACCATCAGAACCGGGGAGGACCGAGCCCCCCGACCCTCCCTAATGGAGGACACCCTCCCTATTGGAGGACGGGAGGGAGACGGATCCGACCGTGCGAAGAGGAACTCGAGCAACTCAACGCACAGGGTGAGTAGATCGTGGCTTGACCCCACGACTACGCACACGCACAACCCGCATGCCACCAGGGAACGAACGGAAGGAACAAACCTCGTTACCGCCCCCAAAATCACGGGGTCAAGAGCAAACTCAACCCTGTGGCAAGGCCGTAGCAGCGGAGCGCGAAGGAAGACCCAGACCCACTGAAGGGACTGGATGCCCCGGAAAAAAAGAGCCCGGAGAGGTCAACGACGTCACAGCATCAAGACCTCACCAGGCGGTCACTAGTGACACCGCCCCCCACATCGCCAGCGTATTCGGACAGGGCCCATCAAGAGCGGGCCCTTCCCCCCACTAGCACGCCGCCTGGCACACTGACCCTGGCACACTCAGGCAGTCAGCATGGCTGTAACTCGAAGCACTCAAGAGGCTACACTACAGCGGGAGCAGGCAGCGCACCAGGGAGACAACCTCCAGAAGGGGTCGATCCCTCAATCCAGGCAGCAGGCATTTGACCCGAGCCTGGAGCACTGCGGACGAGACAGGCGCCAAAGGGGTCAACTTAAAACAGCACCCCCGGCGGAAGGGGCATATGCTGGCATTGTTGCGCACCATGACAAAGCCTCCACCAAAAAACCCCGACCCAGAGGGGCCGAGGCAGAGAAGGCTGACACGATTGGCAGATGTCATGAACGTGCAGGGGCACACTCAACCGGGTAACCCGGGAGTTGACTCCGCTCCAACACACCAGGGAATCAACCACCCTCTTGGTACCACATGCGGTGGTTGTTCCTATAACCCCTCAAGAAAAAACTCCAAAACACACCTGCGGGTATACACTGGCTATACCGCAGTACAAGTGTTTCAGTTTTCGAAACGGGGTTATCCCAGGCCTACGGGTCGATGAAACACAACTTCGGACCGGGCCCGGCGGCCCGGGAAGCACACAGGGATGCCAGAGGAGGTCCATAAGACCACCCCAACAGCCCCCTCTTCGCCATGGGTAAGAGAGGGGCGAAAAGAATGGAAAACCAGCCCCTTCATGATAGCGCAGGGTACAACATGTAACCAACAAAGGGTCTCCATAACGCCCAACCCTGTGACACCCGGGCCGACCCGGCATTTTTCCCCCTGAAAAAAGCACAAGTCCCTCAGGGTACCAGAACAAAAGATCTGCGTCCCCGGCGGACAACGGGTTAACTGACCTGGACCAGCGTGACCAGACTCAGTCCCGTGCCCTAATCACCAGCGTTTCCGTTAGCCGGTAATTACCGGTATTTGACTGGCAAAATCTGTTGAAGTCCAACATATTTAATCTCTCCGGTCATAATGTCTGGTGAAAATAATTCCCTCTAAACACAATTAGATTATTTGAATTGTATTAAAATAGGCTAAAATTATATAGCCTATGCGATGAACGAAACAATCTCACCAAGCAGCCGGTCTAATAATGACATCCTGCTGTCAGCGCGAGCTGGCTGCTGATATATTTACGTGAAGCATGGCTTGGCAGGGTGCAGTACTCCAATTCAGCCATTGGCAATTCAGCTGTTGGGTGGGGGCGCTGCTGACACCACTGCTCTGCTCTGCCTGCTCCAAGTGCTCCATGCTTCACGTAAATATATCAGCAGCCAGCTCGCGCTGACACAGCGGTGCCAAATTTCTCAGTTCTTCGCTTGATATAATTAATACAAATGTCCAATATAACGGAATTAGTTAGCTCATAAAAATGTGATTATAACAGACTGCTGTTTATTAAGGTCGGGCAGACTGCCCACCGACACCTCAAGTCGGCAGCAGCAGCACGAAGTCTCGAGGGACTTATTTTATTTGGAATATATTAATGACTGATACGCAAAAGTAGCCTAGTTTTAAGTTAAAATATTATAAATGCCTTGATGATGTCATTCTTTATATAGGTCTATCAATTGTTTTTAAGCTCAATAAACTCTGACCGGAATTTATCCCATTTGTCCGGTAGATTGAAATCTACCGGACACTCAGACCTGCAAAAAAAAATTCTAACGGAAACCCTGCTAATCACGCCGACATCCCCACTCCAGAAGAGGGGGTAGGTATGCGTGTCGATCTAAAACATGAAAAGAGGGCGCCACCCAGACTGTCCCATTCGTACCGCGCTCAGTGGCCCACCCCAAGGGCGTGAGACCCCTCTACCTATGTTTTGATCTATTCCGTTAACATCCCCCAGATATGAACGAGAATTCGTCGAGACCTAGTAACAGGCGCTCGGAAGAGAAAACCTCCATCCCAGTTGCCCTATAAAAACGCTGTTTTAATAACGAGCAACCAAGGCGTACCAGCCTCATGCGTGATTCTTATCAGAAACACCCCGAGCCAGCACTATGTACGCGTCGAGACCCAAACACATCAATGGATAGTCTAACAAGACACCAGACATTGTTCCTCCAAGTCGCCTGGAAGAACGACAAGGAGCCGTCATGCTTCATGTTCTTTCCTCTTTTTATTAAAAAAGAAAGAAACACCGACTGACATGAATCCCACGTGACGCGGCTGAGGGTAAAAATTAGGGCTGGGCGATATGACCAAAAACGTTATCGCGATAAAATTATAAAATTATTTTCATATAATTCGATATCGATAATTATCGTCGATATAATGTCTGTCAAGTTTAATTAACTTCTTATGCTGCTGCGAATGTCTCAAGTCGAGTTGATGTCGTCATCAGTCCGCGCACGTTAACAGTAGCCGACAAGCGGAGCATCTCATGACAATAAATATGACACTAAAACTCTTCCGCCACAATATATTGAAACGTCGTCCACTGTATACCCCACCCACACTACTTAAACGTGGCCTCAGAATTCAAAACACACACATACTCGGCACGTAAATATATAAAACAACGCCGTGCAAGCTAATTAGCCTAGCTAGTCTGTTGTTTATAAGTGGTGTATTCCATGACAATGTGCTAAATATTACACTAAAATACTCTTCCGCCACAATATATTGAAACGACGTCCACTGTATACCCCACACTACTTAAACGTGGCCTAAGAATTCAAAACACACACATACTCGGCAGGTAAATATATAAAACAACGCCGTGCAAGCTAATTAGCCTAGCAAGCCTTGTTGTTGAGTGAGTCCTAGTACCTCTGGGTCTCCTTCCGGATCTCGTTCGCTCTCGGCCATCTCCTTCACTGATTGGTTGTTAGCTGTTGTGCGTATGCACGTCACGTCATCACGTAACGTTGGTTGTTGTTAGTGGGTGTGCTGAGCCGAGGCTGAACGGAGCCAAGCTTGGAAATCGATATATCGAAACTTTGCGACCACGTTTCATGTTTATTTCGAGGAAATAATTTATCGCGATAGTTATCGTTATCGTTTTATCGCCCAGCCCTAGTAAAAATAGTTTTCATTTTTACATCCCGCCACCCTCACCACAGGGAGGAGACGGGAATCCTCAGAGAGACTTCCCACGTGATCCATGAATTGAAAAGTCACGGTAACATTGAGCCATGTGACCAACGGACTCAAGTTACACGTATATCGAGCGTAGCAGAACACCAAGTTCCTACGCTCTGCCCCGACAACTTGACAATGACAGAACCACACATGGGTCTGAAAAAACTCACGGAAGCCGCCGTCCAATAGAAACGTGCCCAGTGACGTATTCTATGACGGGGGGAAACCCATGACTCAACTGCCCGTGATAGGTGCGGAGTCAGGGAACCCCCCCCCGTGCCAAGCTGCCTAACAGCTTGGCCGGACCGAATGAAAAAGAGGGTAAAAAAAAACGACCAATCAGAAGAGGGTAGGAGGGGTTTATCCGGTACCCCCTCGCAAGCCCAACCCTCGAATACGACAACAACATCTGATACCTAAAGTAGCCAGTATGCTAATGAACAGCGCAAAGCTAACTCAATGCACGCTAGCCACAGACAAGTCTGTGACCAGGGTTTATAACAAGGCCAAAGTTTTTGTATGTGTGAACCCGACACCCGTGTTTATGTTGCAAGACACAGAAGATTTGATAGAGAGAGAGAGCGGCCTGAACCGCGGTACCTTTACACACACGAGCATTACTGCAGACCAACACAACAGTGTTGCGGCTCAATATCACTGTTTAAGCAACAGAGCACACAACTAACCTCTACCTTTATGTGAAGACCTAATCTTCAGGTTGAGGCAGAAAAAATCTTTTTCAACCAAGTGTAAGCTGCAGGCCTTGCTTAAGCTCTATAACATGAAATGTAGCGACCAACAAGACTATAAGTCTAGCCCTCCTATCAAACCCACACTAGCGAAAGGTTCACACATCGTATCCCCATCATATGTAGTGAATAAACACACAGTTTGTAACAAAAACAGTCCCTCCCAGAAGGGACCTTTTATTTAACAAAATCATATGGTGGGCCGGGAAGGGAACATGGAGGACCAACAGAGGGAAAAATCACTAGCGACGTGGCCGACGTGGCAGCCAGAGATTGAGTCGCGGAGATGAATGACTGGTCACTCCAGTAAGCCAACCGCCTCGCCGATTTCCCTTGGGGAACCGGCTTCCGTAACGGCTCCCACACCACCTCAGGACAAAGGAGAGCTGCCATCGGCCTATCAAGCCGAGGCACCCCCTCCTTCATACCATCTACCAAGCCCACCACCCTCGTGACTCGCACGTAGGCGGGGGTGAGGCCCGTGATGTGGGAGACCACCTGTCCCTGATGGACGTAGGCCTCCATCGAGGGGAAAAATGGGCAGACAACGCCCGTCTCTCTCACAGGACGACGTTGCCATAGATGACCTATGAGATCATCAGGGACAGGAACAGGCAGTGGCTGCGGCAGCGGCACGCCGTTTGCGACTGCCGCCGCCGCCATGAGCTCGGGGAACAAAGCATGCAGTTCCCCCTGCATACTTTCCCCCACCGAGCTCGCGTCCCTCACATGCGGCAGACTACTGGTTGCAGAGCCACATTCCGATGTGGCTGATAGCAGGGCATCCCGCCGCTGAGTCGGAGGTTCTAACCCAACATCAGCGTACGAGGGACCCCAAGGAGACCTATCACCCCCCGCCAGTGTAACCTGGACGGGAGGCGGACATGCCTCCACCAGGGCGTCAAACAAGAACCTGTCTGCCTCTACCATGTAGTCCTCTGTTTCCATCGGCCACGGAGAAGCAGACGCATCCTCATCCGGCTCCAGCAACTCCCCAAAACCAGGCTGTTCGCGTCTACAAGCCACCACCTTACGATGGGAGCGAGCAGACGCAAAAAGTTTGCGTCTCAAATCCTCCGCCACCAGAGGAGCCGGCCGCCGAAACAGCGGACGACTCTCCGGCGGCAAAGGAACCAGAGCAGGAACCAGGCCATCTCACAGGAGACGGCGCTGGTGTACCAGCTCCTTGGAGAGGCAAACTACCTATCGGACGCCTACCGAGCGCGGATGCCGACCACGACAGTCCCGTCAACCCCGCTCCAAGACGTACGACAGAGGAGGAAATGGAGAACAGCTGGTGAAGGGTAACGTTGCTAGCGCGACCCTCCGAGGTAAACATTATGACTTAGCTTTTTTCTTTTTTTTTTTTGGTCTTTTTCCCCCTCCATTTTCCTCCGATTTTCTCCCATCCCAATGTTAGTCGTATGCCAATTCCCAGTCCCTTCCTGGTCGCTGCGCTTTACCCCCCACAGTCAGATCATTTTGGGAGAGTGGAGGCTACCACGTGCTTCCTCCGACACACGTCCAGCCAATCACCGCTTCTTTTCACCTGGCAGCGCGGATTCTCATTGAGAGGGCGTAGCGTGTGGGAGGACCACACTATCCCCCTCACGTCCAATCCGCGCTTAGCAGGCGCCCCGACCGAACTGTAGGAGTCGCTGTATACAACGACCCGGACCCACCCCGCCAGCTTCTCCCACCCTCTGATACAGCCAATTGTATCAGTGCAGACGGCCAGCCAAGCTGGTGACAACCCCGGAGCTGTGAGCTGGATTCGAACAGGCGAACCAAGCTCACAGCTCCGGGGCTGGTGACGAACGCAATCTCCGCTCGACCACCTAACCGCCCCAGCTTTTTTCTTTGTAAAAGTATGAGAGAAAGAAAAAAGCAAGAAAAGATTTAAACACGTAACTCAACTTTCTTCAGCTTAACACTTTCTCCGCCAAGGACGCCTAAACTCGTCATTCCCCGCCATGCTCATTCTGCCAATGACGCCGTAACACGTCATTGAGATCAATATTTTAAAAATCTGTGATCGCAATCATATTTCTCCCCCGGAGACTTGAGATCTACTGTTGATCCCCTCTCAACTCTCCAACGGTTCAAGAGTGCCATCTGGTGGCCGATCGGCGGATCGCCCAAACCGGAAACGGAAACTGGTGCTCATCCAAATTCGGTCCGATCACTCGCTATAGGTCCCGGGACTCGAGCGCGACACAATGGATAGCGATCCGTTACCAATAACTCGATAAACAACATGATTTGGATGTATATACTATTATACAACCTGGAGATGGATCGCATATTTCAACATCCCATAATAGGAATATTTTTGCTCCACGCTCATCACCCAACGGCCCGAGGAGACTGGGGTACGGTTCAACGTCTTTTTTTTACCGTGTTCGATACTAACTGCTCTAATGATCATACCACCCACACTAGATGAATCATCTAACGTTGGCCACGGAATTATAAACGACCCCCCCCCCCCATCCGGTCAACATCAGATGATAAGTAGTAACTTCTAGAAGCACGTCCATTTGAATTTTTTTTATCTTGCACCGATCGCTATCAAGCTGTATTTGATCATCAATATAATGCATTTAGGGCTATAAATCACGTTCTGGAGAATGCTGCAGAAAACGCTAAAAACATATTTATACTTTAGACCGTATTTTTGTATGAATATGTGAATGAAAAAGTATAACGTTCCCACATCCTGAACGATAGATAATTGACGTTGAATGGGCCATAGTAATGTCAATTTAGCAATACAATTTAAAAAGTTATAGCCCTGCAAAGAAGGGGAACTTCTCCATAGACGAATAGAGCTGGCAGAGGACGGTATAATGATGTACATAAGCCTGGCAAAGAAAGTGTTAATAACCTCGTCAAGTGATTGGTATACAGGCACTTCCTTGTGGTAAAAGTGAAGAAGGAGGCGAGTGTGGGGCCACACACCTGCTTATGAGGGTAGGGGATAGGGGTGTGGCCAGACGAATGTTGGTATGTAAAGGTACATTGTGAATTTTTATTCAGTGCATATGCACGAAGTGAGGTTAGTGCAGATGACGCTGAGCGGAAGCTAGTATGATATAGAACTGTATGTCAAACTCCCCAAACAAACACACCATTGATTTAATTGCCATATAAATCACATACAAAGATCTAACTATTACTCCTCTCTGAACATGAATATAAAACAAGAAGGTGATCTATTATTAACTGTGTAAACCGTATGCAATATTCATCATTGATATTTGAATACTTGAAATCTATATGAACTGAGTAGTTAGTATCAAATGAAATAAGATGGAACAGCTCAATGCATTCATTGAATAAACAACTATTTGCTCATTACCAGTATGGTATTGTTTAAATTGTACAGCTTTTTGCACATCTTTGTCAGGGAATTCCAACAATTCTGGACCTGAATGTACCAGTTAATTGTAATCATCTCTCTCTCCTTATATCTAGTCAAGCCAGGTTGTGGAGGAGAGAGACAGGGATGAACAGGCTATAGACTACTTTGCCAATCCTGAGCCTGCTATGATGCAGGTGTTTTTACATCACCACCCAAAACAAGATTCAGCCAAGAGCGAGTGAGTACACTGGTCCACTTGTCCATGGCACTTACTACCCAGCTTTGTAGTGGGTTGGGGGAATAGTACAGTAGGTACACATATTTAAGGGGAACGCAAGGATAGTGTACTGGTGGGTGGTGTCCGACCGATTATAGTGGGCCGGTCTGGGCCAAAAAAATAAATGGACCTCCCTAATTTCTAAACCCTGGCTACGGCCCTGCCTGCGATGCGGGTCAAAGTCAGTTGTTTATTTATTTATGTTTTACTGTTTGCATACGAGGTGGTCCGCAAATGTTCTTGATAACAATCTAGTGATCCGCATAAAACAGAAGTTTGGGAACCACTGAGACAATCTCTAAATATGTGTTCTAATCTATGCTACGTATACAGTACTGCATATCTGTATGTCATGTCATAAATGTCATGATATATATATCTGTATATCTGTATGTTGTGTATGTCATAAATGTCATTATGAATTGAAAATGGGGGACCCTGATGTAAACAAGACGGAAGTCTTTCTCTTGTCTGCCTCCCCTTAACAAGTGTGTGTATTGAGCCGTACTGTATTGTACCCATTCTGCAATCTGTTAATAAAATCTTCAATCAATCAATGGCCTGGGCGGCCAGAGCATAACTATATATATATAACAGCAATATATAATCCATTTCAGACAGAACGCATGCAATAAGTTATAATAATAATTATTATTATTGAAAAGTTCTGTATTTTTAAAGTGGCATTTGGGGGCAATTAACCAATGGTATGCTTTTTTATTTTATTTTTATTTTGGGTAAGAATTTCTTATTTCGGTAAGAGTGCTCTCGACCACTCTTATAATTTGTTCTTGGCTGAGAAAAAAGAAACAATAAGAAAACTTTGCTGAATCCCAGGTAAGAATAAAGTAAGAGGAAATGCTAGTTAAGAACAAAATCTGTTTCCTATATCGCTTCATGCATGAGGCCCATTGTGAATACCCCCTCCCCCTAAACCAAACCATGGGGAAAGTATTCAATGTAACCTTTTGGACTTAATTTGGTGTTGATTGTGTCATACTGGGAATATGTCCTATTGGAGGGGGGGTGTCTACTGTAGGAGCAATTGGCTTACAGTTGTAGAGAGTGGGAGTGTAACCCCACCCCTAGCCCTAACCCAAGATGTTTGTCCTGGTTCTCGGATCTAGCCTTTACCGGGATTTAACGTTGGACTCTGCAGGTGGGGCTGGGGAAGAAAGAATACCTTTTTTGTTTTTAATGGGGAGGACTTCTGACAGACATTCAGACAAGATGCGAGAGCTTGAAACCTTGGTTTGTTGTTTTGAATTGGATAGCACTCCAACCCGGTAAGGCATGTAATAAACTTTAAATTAAACTTGAATACAAATTGTGGTCGGATAGAACTGATGAATATTAGCCATCGAATGTCAGCAGCTCCCTGTGACGTCGGTCTGGCTGAACACAGTGAACAATGAACTTACTCTTAATAACTTATTACTATCTGTGGTAGCTCTAGTCTCCACCTACACAAATTGTTTTTGTGCTGTCCATTGATCATGCACCTTCACGTGGTAGGCACATTAACTGTAGGTCAAACTCCCAAAACAAACACACCATTGATTTAATTGCCATATAAATCACATACAAAGATCTAACTATTACTCCTCTCTGAACATGAATATAAAACAAGAAGGTGATCTATTAACCGTGTAAACCTTATGCAATATTCATCATTGATATTTGAATACTTGAAATCTGTATGAACTGAGTAGTTAGTATCAAATGAAATAAGATGAAACAGCTCAATGCATTCATTGAATAAACAACTATTTGCTCATTACCAGTATGGTATTGTTTAAATTGTACAGCTTTTTGCACACCTTTGTCAGGGAATTCCAACAATTCTGGACCTGAATGTACCAGTTAATTGTAATCATCTCTCTCCTTATATCTAGTCAAGCCAGGTTGTGGAGGAGAGAGACAGGGATGAACAGGCTATAGACTACTTTGCCAATCCTGAGCCTGCTATGATGCAGGTGTTTTTACATCACCACCCAAAACAAGATTCAGCCAAGAGCGAGTGAGTACACTGGTCCACTTGTCCATGGCACTTACTACCCAGCTTTGTAGTGGGTTGGGGGCAATAGTACAGTAGGTACGCATATTTAAGGGGAACGCAAGGATAGTGTACTGGTGGGTGGTGTCCGACCGATTATAGTGGGCCGGTCTGGGCCAAAAAAATAAATGGACCTCCCTAATGTCTAAACCCTGGCTACGGCCCTGCCTGCGACGCGGGTCAAAGTCAGTTGTTTATTTATTTATGTTTTACTGTTTGCATACGAGGTGGTCCGCAAATGTTCTTGATAACAATCTAGTGGTCCGCATAAAACAGAAGTTTGGGAACCACTGATAGACAATCTCTAAATATGCGTTCTAATCTATGCTACGTATACAGTACTGCATATCTGTATGTCATGTCATAAATGTCATGATATATATATCTGTATATGTGTATGTTGTGTATGTCATAAATGTCATTATGAATTGAAAATGGGGGACCCTGATGTAAACAAGACGGAAGTCTTTCTCTTGTCTGCCTCCCCTTAACAAGTGTGTGTATTGAGCCGTACTGTATTGTACCCATTCTGCAATCTGTTAATAAAATCTTCAATCAATCAATGGCCTGGGCGGCCAGAGATTAACTGTTCTAACAGCAATATATATATAAGTTGTGCTCGGATAGAACTGATGACGTTAATATCACGTTAATAACATCTAATGGCAGCAGCTCCCCGTCACGTCGGTCTGGCTGAACAGTGAACAACAAGATGGCGCCGCAGCGTTCAGTCTCTCTGTGGCTCCGTGGAAATTGTGCTTGATTTTGTTCATTTTTACTGCATAAAGCACAATCTCAGGGGGCCCACACAGAACCAAGCATTTCACTAGAATGTACTTGTACCTTATATGTGACAATTACAATTAAATAAACGTGAAACTTTAAACTACAGCTACGATAGAGCTAACAGAGGTAGCATGTCAACATAATTGTACTTACAGATGTTGTGATGTCCACAGTCTAATGTCGGTTTTCTCAGGAAGAACGTTTTGATCCAGATGTGAAGTCTTGGTCCAGTAGAGTTCTGCTAGAGAATCTTTACACTTTAAACACACAACGCGTTGTGGAGGAATCCAGGAAGACGGTGGAAGCGTCAGCGCCGACGGTTCCGAGTTGGGTATATCTGCAGAGTCGCAAGCCCAACGTCTGGGCGGGGCTTCGGGGCTTGTACTCTGTTTGAGGCGGGTTTGGGCTTGTACTCTGTTTGACTGTGCGTGGGCCGGGCGTCGGGTCATGTACCTTGTTTTGCACTACTGCGCATGCGGATGAGGGGGGGGGGGCTCTCTCGCTCTCTCTCTCTCATTCGTGAGTTGTGGTGTACTCTACGTACTAATGGAGTGCTTCCAAACTGAGGGGCTGTCTACACGAGCGCTGGATTTAATGTAACCATGATTGTATGTGTGCAATTGCACTGTTCGGCCACACACAACCGGGGTTTTGCTACACTGCAACCGCGGTCTTTGAAAACCGGAGTCCAGGGTGAAGTTTTGCGCACATCCCGGTTGCAGTGGGTGCGTGTGGGCATAGCAACCGAGGTTATTCCCAGTGTTTACAGCAGAGCTGTCGCAATTATTTCCCATGTTCACGGCAGACTGTCGCAAACAATAGCAAGTTAGCAACCGAGCGCGGGTAGAGAGATTAGAGCAGAGCCAGCTACACCAGTGTTTACAGCAGAGCTGTCCCAAGTAGCGTTATATGAAAATGATTGTAACAAACTTTTGTTCGAAACGTATCGTCTGTGTTGAAGAGTGTTGTGATCGACTGATGTCTGTTGTCGCATTCCTGACCTGACGCTCAGAGTAAACATGTAGCTGCGGCTAAACTAAAGTTATTGTTATAAGGAACCCAGTCCAGACTGCATCCCCTTAACAATTGTTTGTATTGAGCCGTATTGTATTGTACCCATTCTGCAATGTGTTAAATAACATTTGCATCCATTCATTCTACTAGCGTTAACGTTACCACATTATTACGTTAGCATGTAAGTTAACAAAATCGCCGATGCTAGCCTCAGCTAGCCTCGATGCTTACTATACATAGAGAATGCCATTCACATTAGCATGTAGCTAACAACACCGGAGATCTTTTTGTGAGACTAAACTATCCGCTCTTGGTTGTAAATTGTGTTGCTGTTGGTTTTGTTTCATCAACAAATGAGAGGCAGAACACACAGTGAATGTATCCGTTTGTTTATTGCACTTTTATTGCACTTTCTTTGCTGAAAAATATATGCTACATTGGCTAAATGGCTAACGCAAGGTATTTAAAGATGGTGCCTTTGTTGTTTTTAAGCAGGAAGTGTAGTGAGCGTTCAACCTTTTCTGATTGGTTGAAATGGCCTTCATGTCTGAACAACATCGCCGCCTACTGCTTTGGCATTGCACTACATGTATCGGTTGCTGGTTTTCCAGCCGCTGTGAGTATGCGGTTATACGCGGTTATTCACCTGTGTGGACAGAGGTTTATTTTTTTCAAAACTTCTGTGTCATTAATACCCGTGATCGTGTGGACAGGGCCTGAGGGCCGGGTACGTTACAGTTTAGTGTTTGGTGTGTTGCTAGAAAACATGTACAACTACAGTTCATTTCCTGATCCAGGGCGGCTGGAGTTGGTAAAGTTGTCGCCCAATTTGCCAGCAATGGGATTAATACAGTGACTTTACTTTTTTACTTTGTTGCTTTTTTATATAATTAGTCAACATTCATTGCCAGTATTCCTTGGCTGTAGACAGCTGACAGGAAATGAATTGTAGTCACTTTTGAAATGCTGGTTTGTGTTGAATCAATGATATGAAACTTTTGTTACATATCGGCTGTCATTTGTTTTCAGTCAGAATTTTGCTTTGTGTCTGTAATTCCACTGATAAATTGTTTTTCTTAATTTGAAAGGCACGGCAAGAGGTTTGCCCACAGGACCAGGGAGTCGAGGTGTCTGCTCCAAGGACGGCTACAACCTGTTTACAGGGTGCCTCGGACTTCAAGGATTACTACCAGTATCCCACAACACCTCCAGGTTGCCATGAACCGCAGTGCTGAACAAAAAAAGCTGGTGGACTTCATCATCACAGCACATCGGACTAAAGAACACCTAAAGGTACAGTATGTTGGCACCTGTTGCCAAATTTGTGTCTACCAAGCCTATCTGATGTCTACATTGATTTGATCCTGGATGATTCTCTCACATTGCTTTTCTGTACTCGCAGGCCGTCGTAAGTGGCAGATAACCGTCAAAGTGGTTGCAGAAGTACATCCAGAGGTCACCAAGCAAGAAGCAGTCATGGTCAACGTGTGCCCCAGTCTATTTTCAGGACGACGGGCATCAAAACACAGTGTTTGACTTCTTGTCAGACATCCTGGCCAGCACAGTCTCATCTGTACCCATCCTGGATAATGTAGATAAAGTATTGCTGCCTGAGGTGAATTTGTATGATATTTTTACTTTTCACTATGTATGTACTATGTATTTCTCCTCATTTCCTCAATGAATCAGACAATGCTGTAATACAAATTGTGTGGGGTCAATGTGTCTCAAGTTAATATCTTACAGGAGAATGAAACAAGCCTTTGTTGAGAGATTTCAATTATAATGTGTCGAGGTGTGCAGTTATTGAAAAATAATGCATGATGCAGGGGCTAATTTACAAAATCAACCGTGAAAGGAAGAAGCAGCGCTGAACACATCAAACTCGGCTGCAAGGGTCCTCACGCACACCAAACCCTGGCAGCACATCACCCCCACCCTGCAAAAACTCCACTGGCTCCCCATCAACTACCGAATCCCCTACAAGATCCTCCTCCTCACCTACAAATCCCTGCACAGGTTGATCCCTTCCTATCTGACCGACCTACTCCACCCCTACACTCCTCCAACTCCGACCTCCTCACCATCCCCCGACCCCCGCACCAGGCATTCCACACAGGGAGACCGAGCTTTCTCTGTAGCTGCCCCCACACTGCACTCGCACACACAAACGCACCACAGGTCACGGAGAGGACATTGATGGGCTCACAGAGTGCATCACAGACTACATCAACTTTTGTGTGGACTCCAATGTTCCATCTAGGACTGTTACCTGCTACCCAAATAACAAGCCATGGGTCACTAAGGACATCAAAGCCCTTCTGAACAAGAAGAAGAGGGCTTTCAACGCAGGCAACAGGGAGGAGGTCAAACGAGTTCAGGGGCGTCTGAGAATTAAACTCAGGGAGGGCAAAGATAAATACAGGAGGAAGTTGGAAGGGCAGCTGGAGAACAATAACATCAGCCAAGTGTGGTCTGGAATGCAAACAATAACCGGCATCAAACCAGCGGGGGGAAGGGGAGTGGATGGAGACGTGGACCGGGCTAATGAGCTAAACCTGTTTTACAACAGGTTTGACACAGCGGCCCCTGCCAGTCTGCCCCCCCCCCCACCGACACTTCAGCTGCCCTGCCCACCCCCACACCTCTCAGCCCTTCAACTCGAGCTACCCCCCCCCCCCCTCCATCCCCCCAACTGCCCACGCCCCCTCATCTCTGGTGCAGCCTGTCTGCCCCCCGCGGCTTGAAGACCCCCCCCCCCCCCCGCCCCCCAACACCTGCGACCCCCACAGTATGGCTCTCTGCAGACCAGGTGAGCACACAGCTGAGCACGTTACACGCAGGCAAGGCTGCGGGTCCTGATGGGGTGAGCCCAAAGGTACTTAAAACCTGTGCCTCTCAGCTGTGTGATGTGCTCCAGTTCATATTCAATATTGCTGCTGTCGGGACAAAACCTCATAACTCCAAAAACCCAACTTTTCAGCAGATGAAAAAAACTAACACAGATTTGAGGGTGAATAGAGTTAGGAGGTTTAGACAGATGATCGGTTTAATGCTTTCCCATTGTTTAAACTTTGTAAAACCCACACACACATATGGAGGATGATCTACGGAGTTGATTTATATAATAAAAAAAAAATAAAAAAAATGGAGTTATGAGGTTTTGTCCCGACAGCAGCGATATGAGCCTGAGGCTGCAGAGAGTCCCGACACTGTGGAAAACCTCCTGTGTGGTCCCTGTCCCCAAGTGCCCGCGTCCCAGCACGTCCAAGGACTACAGGCCGGTGGCTCTAACCTCTCATATAATGAAGACCATGGAGAGGTTAGTCCTGGAGCAACTCCGCCCGGTGACCAAACCCCACCTAGACCCACTCCAGTTCGCCTACCAGCCCAGACTGGGGGTAGAGGATGCTGTCATCTACCTGCTGAACCAAGCCTACACTCACCTAGACAAGCCGGGGAGCACTGTGAGAATCATGTTCTTTAACTTCTCCAGTGCTTTTGATACCATAAGGCAGTGGTGCCCAACCAGTCGATCGCGATCGACAGGTAGATCGCGGGCTGATTTCAAGTAGATCTTGATTAATAAAATTTTATTATTACATTTTTATTTTTTTTTGCTAAATCAACTCTTCCTCTCCTTGTTAACTACAACAAGCAATGCTGTTTGTTATTTAAGATGAGGTCGGACTCGGCACTGACAGATTTGTGTTCATTATGCTGCTTTTATAAAACCTCAAATGACGGCTTACAATATACAATTTTGGCTGGTAGCTCTCGGGCTAGGTGGTAAATAAAAAAGTAGATCTTGGTTCAAAAAAGGTTGGCCACCCCTGCCATAAGGCCTGGGCTACTGGGTGAGAAGTTGGAGGCGATGCAAGTAGAGGCCCCCCTGGTGTCCTGGGTTGTGGACTATCTGACGGGAAGACCACAGTACGTGCACCTACGGAGCTGTGTGTCAGACAGACTGGTCAGCAACACCGGGGCCCCGCAGGGGACAGTCCTCTCTCCCTTCCTCTTCACTGTCTACACCAACGACTTCCACTATCGGTCAGAGTCCTGCCACCTTCAGAAGTTTTCTGATGACTCTGCGATAGTGTATAAAGGACAGTGACGAGAGGGAATACCGGGAACTGGTAGTGGACTTTGTCACATGGTGCGATAAAAACTACCTGCAGCTAAATGTGGCGAAGACCAAGGAACTGGTTGTGGAGCTGGGGAGGAGGAGGAGTGCACCTGTGACCCCCGTTTCCATCAGGGGAGTTGATGTGGACATGGTTGAGGTGTACAAATACCTCGGTGTGCACATCGACAACAAACTGAACGGGTCAAAACATGCAGAAGCACTGTACAAGAAGGGCCAGAGCCGACTCTACTTCCTCAGAAGGCTGAGATCCTTCAATGTCTGTACAAGGATGTTGAGGATGTTCTATGAGTCGGTGGTGGCGGGCGCCTTCTTGTACGCTGTGACCTGCTGGGGCAGCGGACTGAGAGCAGTGGACACAACCAGGCTGGATAAGCTGGTCAGGAAGGCCAGCAGCGTGGTTGGGGTGGAGCTGGACTCTCTAGCGAGGGTGGCGGAGAGGAGGAGCCTCGCTAAGCTCCAGGCCATCAGGGAAAACCCCACCCACCCACTATACACAGACTTGGCTGACAGGAGGAGCATGTTCAGTGCTAGGCTCACACTACCCAAATGCAGCACTGAACGGCACAGGAAGTCCTTCATTCCAACAGCCATCAGACTATATAATGCATCACTGTGCCTCACTGCATCACTGAGCACAGAGCGGCAGCTCATTAGTGGCAGGAGGACGCGACTAGCGGCCTCCAGGCTCCACAACAGGGGGCAGCCACGGCTGCCAGACATAGATCTAGGTCTTATTGGAACCCAAGGAGGACAATACACTATCTAAAGCATACTGCACCTTGTGACACTGTGAATACTGGAATATATATTTCATATTTCATTTAGTTAGATTTAAATTATAATTATATTGACCAAATTGTTACCCCATGCTCAGTATGCTCAGTATATTCTTACTGTATTTATTTCTGTATATTTTATTTCATTTAATTTTATCCTATTTTATTCTACTCTACTCTTATCCTAGGCAACTTGATTGATTTGTGTTATCATTCTAAATTGTGACCTGTCCTGTCTAAATGTTTAAAGGGAAGATGAAGCAGTGAACAATGTGATCCTAGTTTGTTTGTTGTGTACCTTGTGTAAGACAGGGTCCTATAATAAAATGTGAAATCCTGCTTATTTGTCTGAAAAATCAAATATAATTTCCCTGTTTTCGCCATGGGCGCGGCCATTTTGTTGCTGACGTCATGGGGCTGGTTTGGTGTATACACTGCTGGTTAGCTGCCTATAGTGAATGGGTCAGTCAGTAAATAAAATGTTGCCTACAAAACAACGGGACCGCGGTGGTTCTGTTTGTATTGCTCCTGGCTGTTCAAACTAATTTTACCGTGTGAAAGAGAGGAAAGTTGGTTAATTTCCACAAACTACCAGTGAAAAAAACAGTGTTGTTGGCACGTTGGCTCAGGCTGGCTGCACTCAGGCGGCGCGACCAGCCTGTTGGACAGGGAAGGAGGATCTGCAGCGAACACTTCATTGCCTCGGATTATGTTGTTGGGGTGGGATGTTTGTCCAGAAGACCACTAATCAGCTGAAGCCGGACGCGGTTCCCTCAGTCTTCGACAGACAGACCGGCCCAGGCAGTTCAGCGTCGCGGAGCATTCAGCCTGCTGGCTACCTAGATCCACTTCAACCAGCGTCGCGGAGCATTCAGCCTGCTGGCTACCTAGATCCACTTCAACCAGTGTCGCGGAGCATTCAGCCTGCTGGCTACCTAGCTCCACTTCAACCAGCCGAGCGTCGGGAGCTCCAGCAGCTTGTCGATGTGCTAATAGCCTGGAGCCAGCTACCGTTAGCTTGCCGAGGCTCCAGCACACCGACAAGCTGCTGGAGCCGGCAGCTACCGTTAGCTTGCCGAGGCTATTAGCACACCGACAATCTGCTGGAGCTAGCTACCGTTAGCTTGCCGAGGCTATTAGCACACCGACAAGCTGTGTAGCCAGCTACCGTTAGCTTGCCGAGGCTCCAGCACACCGACAAGCTGCTGGAGCCGGCAGCTACCGTTAGCTTGCCGAGGCTATTAGCACACCGACAAGCTGTGTAGCCAGCTACCGTTAGCTTGCCGAGGCTATTAGCACACCGACAAGCTGTGTAGCCAGCTACCGTTAGCTTGCCGAGGCTCCAGCACACTGACAAGCTGCTGGAGCCGGCAGCTACCGGTAGCTTGCCGAGGCTATTAGCACACCGACAAGCTGCTGGAGCTAGCTACCGTTAGCTTGCCGAGGCTATTAGCACACCGACAAGCTGTGTAGCCAGCTACCGTTAGCTTGCCGAGGCTATTAGCACACCGACAAGCTGTGTAGCCAGCTACCGTTAGCTTGCCGAGGCTATTAGCACACCGACAAGCTGTGTAGCCAGCTACCGTTAGCTTGCCGAGGCTATTAGCACACCGACAAGCTGTGTAGCCAGCAGGCTGAATGCTCCGCGACGCTGGTTGAACTGGAGCTAGGTAGCCAGCAGGCTGAATGCTCCGCGACGCTGGTTGAAGTGGATCTAGGTAGCCAGCAGGCTGAATGCTCCGTGACGCTGAACTGCCTGGGCCGGTCTGTCTGTCGAAGACTGAGGGAACCGCGTCCGGCTTCAGCTGATTAGTGGTCTTCTGGACAAACATCCCACCCCAACAACATAATCCGAGGCAATGAAGTGTTCGCTGCAGATCCTCCTTCCCTGTCCAACAGGCTGGTCGCGCCGCCTGAGTGCAGCCAGCCTGAGCCAACGTGCCAACAACACTGTTTTTTTCACTGGTAGTTTGTGGAAATTAACCAACTTTCCTCTCTTTCACACGGTAAAATTAGTTTGAACAGCCAGGAGCAATACAAACAGAACCACCGCGGTCCCGTTGTTTTGTAGGCAACATTTTATTTACTGACTGACCCATTCACTATAGGCAGCTAACCAGCAGTGTATACACCAAACCAGCCCCATGACGTCAGCAACAAAATGGCCGCGCCCATAATGATAAATGCTTCAAAAATGCACATAACAAATCGTTTTTTCTTAGAAACTGCTTATTTTTATAACGTGATTTTTTCTGTGGCTTATCTAAATACTAATGTGATGCTATGAATATGTATTTATCGCTATGCTTCATCTCCACTTTAAATGTTGAGCGATTTGCAGTGTCTAATTTCCCACTGGATAATAAAAGTATTTCTATTCTATTCTATTCTAAACACACAAGAAAAGGACACTTTAAAGGAAGGAAAAGGACAATGGCAATGGTATGACAAGGTTTGGTACATGTTTCCACGAAAGCAGGATATAATTTTTTTTATAAATCAACTCTGTAGATCATCCTCCATGTGTGTGTGGTTTTACAAAGTAAAGAATGGGAAATAGGGGTGTAACGGTACACAAAAACCACGGTTTGGTACGTACCTCGGTTTTGAAGTTGGGTACGGGTTTTCGGTACAGTGGGGGAAAGTTTGGCTTTCCATGTTCCACTCAGGGGTGATGTAGTGTGCAGTAACTAATTGTACTTGTAGGGCTGTCAACAAATATTTTATATCGAAATGAATAATCGACTTGTAAAAGAGAAAAAAAAATATATTGGATTGTGAAAAAAACAGATGGGCAGTCAATAGTGGTTAACATACCGTTGTATTTGTTCGGTACATTACACACTGAAACGGTTTGGTACGGATATGTGTACCTTTATACCCCTAATGGGAAAGCATTAAACAGATCATCTGTCTAAACCTCGTAACTCTATTCGCCCTCAAATCTGTGTTCATTTTTTATTTTGCATACTCATGTTCTGTGTCTTGAGTCGTACTGTATTGTATTCTGCATCTGTTAATAAAGTTTCAATCTGTAAGAGCCTCAAATTTCCATGTACATTTAATAAGTTTTCAGTCAGATTCTAACCTGTAACATTCCTAAAGTAAAGGCACAAGGGTAGATCAATGTCGTTGAAGTTGTGTAGACAATCTTTCCATTCCTGGTAACTGTAATGCATTCTACATTGTTGGCAGTATTTATAGTATGTGGAATCTAGAGATGGAAATATGCAGCATTGCACTTGATATACAGTACTTTCTCACATGGTTGATTATCAAAACAATCGCTTATCAAACCCATTGTGTTTACTGATATATAAAAATAGGGAAACAATGTCCAGGCACGCACTCCAGGTTTTTCCAAATTTATTGGCAGCCTGTAATCATGACGTTTCGGTGTGAACACACCTTCTTCAGAATGGCTTGCAAGTTTACTGATGATATATACCATATAAACCATTAAGAGTGGGTGTCAGACAAGAGGGAAGACTCAGGTTTTAAACTGTGGATACCAACAGAAGGTAAACATTACTTTGAACTGTACAGTAATCCAGAACTATTCCATTGCAAACTGATTTGATGATGAATAGTTTATTTTCGGTCTTTGTTTACAGATAAATCAAAACCACACATGTGTGGACTTTCAAAAGGAAAAGAAAAAAATCACAAATGTACATATTCAAAGTAAGCTCACACACAAAATCCAAACTCAATGACCGAAAAAAGGAATAGGCTGAAGCACATGCTTATTTTTGCCTATCCTTTACAATTCTTAAAAACTAAATATACTTTAATATAAGAAAGAAAAACTTAAAATATGCTGCAAGATAAAAAAAAAAAAAAAAGTTTCTTTAAGAGAGAAAAAAACGAGAAAAATAAATGTTTGATGTTTTACTCAAAACTGTACTCCTGAAATATTTTATCCTTCAGGGCCTTTTTAAATCTCCCCTGAAAAGTACACAACTTCAATTTTATAGTATGTCACATCATTCATGTCTTTCACATTCTACTAAAACTGAATCAAACCATAAACAAGGTGGCCTGTTGGGATGTTAGATCCTAATGTGAAAAACTGATTTTATATGTCTGAGGAGAAAACTGGTACTCATCATCAGGTCCACAGACGGGCCTCCCATCTTCGTCTCCACAAAGTACTGGGGGAGTCTAATGTATGCGAGACATATTTCCTTTAGAGTGAAAGAAAAATGATATATGTGAACAAGCAAGGGCGTAGCTAGGGGGGGGGGGGGGGGTAGCTTAGGATGATTCCAAGGGCCCAGCACTGGGGGAGGGGGGGCAGATTTTTTTTTTTTAGTAGACATCACTCAGGTGTATTTATTGATGCTCTCATTGATACTATATTTGTTTCTGAAGTGTGTGTGTGTGTGTGTGTGTGTGTGTGTGTGTGTGTGTGTGTGTGTGTGTGTGTGTGTGTGTGTGTGTGTGTGTGTGTGTGTGTGTGTGTGTGTGTGTGTGTGTGTGTGTGTGTGTGTGTGTGTGTGTGTGTGTGTGTGTGTGTGTGTGTGTGTGTGTGTGTGTGTGTGTGTGTGTGTGTGTGTGTGAGATATATAGAGAGAGATGGGGGGCTTTGGTAGACTATTGCATTGGTCCATTCATTGAAGATGAACGCAATGCGACATCCTTTACTAGGCTCACCCACCAACGGTGCAGGTGCTGAACTGCTGATCCGAATGTATAGGTAAAAACCATATTATGCGTTTTCATCAATAAATAAATAGCCAATTTTATTTTGCTTGCACGCTTACACACGCTTGCATTCACTGGGGGCCTACAGATACATTCTTTCATGGGACCCACAATCTACAGCTACGCCCCTGTGAACAAGTATGTTGTGTGCCAGGTTTATGTGCAGTCATGGTAAAGTGAGAGGTGACGGGTGGACCACCACTTATGTTATGTGTCCAGGCAGGCCTCAGGTACAAGTCATTTTAACTCCAGCAGCCCATTACGCACCAACCCGTTTCTTTTCCCATGAATCCCTGCACAGCCACAGACACTAAACCGAAAGAAGCTTTAGCTCTCATGACATAAAGATGCCAGACATCTATACATCTGCTTATAGATCTGTTTGATAATGTCTAGCTCAGGAAAGGCTAAAGTAAACTTGTGTGCATTTAACATCCTGCTATCCTCAAATTTACAATTTACATTACATTTGGTTTCCTTGAGGTAAATTTCACCCCAGCAATTTAAACCTCTAGAAAATTATAACAGGGTAAAACAATTAGATTTTAGAATATTTCAGATAATGAAATTAAATGTTTATCATCAACTATCTAGTTAGTATTTATAGGTACATTGAGTCCATCCTCACCTCCATCACACTATGGTACGCTGCAGCCAAGGACAAAGGCATGCTGCAGTGTGTCATCCACTCTGCTGAGAATGTGATCGGCTGCAATCTGCCATCTCTCCAGGACCTGTACGCCTCTCCAGAAATCGGAAGCATGCAGGTAAGATTGTGGCCGACCCCTACCACCCTGGTCACAACCTGTTTGAGTCACTCCCCTCTGGAAGGAGGCTGTGGTCCACCAGGGCCAAAACCTCACCCCACAAGAACAGTTTCTTCCCCTCTGCAGTGAGCCTCATCAACAAGGACCCTCACTGACACCCCCCACTGTGTTACATTAACACACGCTACTGGACTATACTTGACCACTGCATTGTTACTCATTCTAATTAGTGTATATAATTGACCACATCTGCCCACTTGTACAGCCCTGGCCTATTCCTATTTTATTTTTATATATGTGCTATTGTTGTAGCCAATTTAATGATTTTCTGCCGTTATATTATTGTATGAAGGCACCGTGTCATCATGAAAGTGTTGACCAATTAGCAGGCAGTGGGCACAGGAGGCGGGGCTCATGTGCACTTAGGTGCAGTCTATATGTATGTGTTCACAGGTGTGCAGCGGCAGGGAATTTGGGTAATTATCACAGGGAAGCCACACTATCTTTTTACCATGCTCGTTTGTTTTGTTTTCAGTTATATTGAGTCACTTTTTGGGTTTACTTTGTAGCAACTATCCTGTGTTTAAAGTCCAGTTTAAACACAGAGTTTACAGTACGCTTATATTTGTCCACACTGCAATTAAGAATAAAAACTCTCAACAGTACTCAAGGAGAAGACATCTTTTTATTATCAACAAGCATCACGCGTTGGAAAGAGCTTCAACCAGTATTCCCTCACTGGCATCTTTTCTTGTTAGGTTGCCCTTACACAAGTAAAAAGATAAGCTTCTAAACAAGATTGTTTTCGAAGACAGACAGATACGGAAGGAATCAAGGAACAGCGCCCCTTTCATTGACGTTTCTGCCGATTCAACCACGATATCAACATGCACGCAGCACAGCGCGGAACAACACATCAAAGAAGTTACGGTGAGACGGATTCATGAATGAATGGAATAAAGTTGTGGAAGGAGTAGCCTCGCGCAACTGGATAAAGGCAAATCCTACCAAGAATTCTAAATAAAACCTCCGCCTATGGCTTGACATTGTAGACATGAGTAGCGTGGGGAATCAGGAAATGAACGTTGAAATGGAGGCAGCTGTCAATCAAGATGAAACAGAAAATGAACTTGGCAAAAGGCTTTCTAAGCCCACATTTAAAGCTTTGGAAACAAAGATCATGTTGTTGCATAAAGAAAGGAACTTTGGACTGAAACAATTGTGTAAAATGGCTAAAGAATTGGATCAAATGATGTGCTCAAATGAAAATATTTCCATCATGCAAATTAAGCACGACACATTGTGGAAGTTGTTTGGTGAAATTACACGGGTGCATGAATCACTAAAACCTCTATTGCCCGACGACGAAATGTCTAAACAAACAGAATGGTTTCAAGGTCACATGCACAATGTTAATCAAATCATTGACAAAATGGAGAAATGGGTGCGTGCTAACAGGGAGCAGTGCATGCCCACACAAGTTGATGACAATGGTTACGAATTCAGTGGTGTGCCCAATGCAACTGAGGTTGTGGTTGACCCAAAGAACAATGCTGTGTCGAGTACAAATGAGGTTCTGAATAACAACGGTTCAAATAACAATGCTGTGTCATACACAAACGAGGGTCTTGATAATGATGGTTCAAATTTCAACTTTGTGTCAAATGGAAACGAGGAGGTGAATAGTATTGGGCCAGATGACAGTGTTTCCAGTACGGGTAAATCAAGGGTGTCACGTGGTAGTTCTACCCGACACTCAATGTCATCAAACATTTCTGCATCCATCTTGGCACAGGCCGAGGTGGCGGCACTCGTGGTATTGGAAATGGCGTTAAAAGAAAGTCATGAAATGGAAGCTCAGGAGGTACAATTAAAGGCACAAATGGAAGCCCAGGAGGCACAAATAAGGAAAAAAAGACAATTGCTTCAAATACAAAGTCAAATTGCTGCTCAGACAGCTAAGGTGAATGTTCTCAGGAACAGAGGGTCTGACATTGAAAGCAGAGTTACAGATGGAATGAACTCTTATGCGTCAAAAGAAAAGGCTGCTCTCAACCCCTCTGCTGTACAATTCATGCCATCAATGTCAGATTGTCATGTCAGCTATCCACCAACAGGAGGGAGTGGACCTGCAATGGCAATTGATGCACAGCCAATGGATTCAACACAGCAATACAGGTTTCTACCAACAGGAGGCAGCAAACCTGCAAGACCAACTCAATCACACCAAAAGCCATACAAGCAGCTCAGTACTGTAGCCACCTGGCACAAGGAAATCATTTCTCAAGGAACCAAAACAAAACCAAGTGCTCTCACTGCAAGCATGCCACAACGATCTCAACACCTACGTCATGCTGTATATTCACCGCAGCAACCCATTCAAAGCAGTGAGGATCAAGGCAATATCTTCACGATCATGCAGAAGCAAAATTACATTACAGCATTACTTGTGCAACAGCAAGTTTCCTTATCACTACCCCCCAGGGATATACCAATCTTTGATGGAAACCCTTTTGAGTACAACACATTCATTAGAGCCTTTGAACATGGAGTGGAAGGAAAGGCTGCTAACAGTGTGGACTGCTTGTACTACCTGGAGCAGTATACTAGAGGGCAACCTAAAGAGCTGGTAAAGAGCTGTCAACATATGCCATCCGACAGGGGGTATCAAAAGGCTAGAACACTTCTGCATGAACGTTTTGGAAATGAGCAGAAAATAGCCACTGCATATATGGAGAGAGCGTTTGGATGGGTACCTGTAAAATCAGAGGATATCAAGGCCTTACAAGCATTTTCGTTATTTCTACGCATCTGCTGTAATGCCATGGAAGACATCAGCTACATGTCTGAAATGAACATGCCATCAAACCTACGGGCAATAATCATGAAGCTACCTTACAAACTCAAAGACAGATGGAGAAACATTGCTTTTGAATACCAGGAGAGACACCATCGTCAAGCAGGTTTCAGTGAAGTTGTCACCTTCATTGAAAGACAAGTGTCTATTGCATCTGACCCACTGTACGGGGACATTCTAGACACTGTTGTCTCAATGTCAAAGTTAAAGATTGGAAACAAAACGTCACAAGGACGCCTGCAGGAGAGAGGAAGCAGTTTTGCTACATTTGTGGCACCTGTTGAGTTTGACAATCAAGAGGAGAGAGACAAACCAATAAGAGAATCCTGCATGCTATGTGAAGAGGGCCACAGTTTGGAAACATGTTCTAAGATGGAGAAAAAGCAGCATGGTGAAAAAATAGACTTTCTAAAAAGAAAGGGCGCTTGTTTTGGATGTCTATGTCGGGCACATAAGTTCACAGTGCCATAGTAGGCTGTTTTGTAAAATATGTAACCTAAGACATCCTACCATTCTACATATTTATGAAAGGGAATGGAAAGAACTAAGATCACGACAAGATGACACACGAGATGAAAACAGAATGAGTCAAGTCACCACTCCCAAAACTTGTGGTCACATAGGGGCCGGAGCACAGAATTGCGTCTTGTCTATTGTGCCTGTCAAGATCAAGGCAAAGAAAGGCAACACAGTCTTAGAAACGTATGCATTCTTAGATCCCGGCAGTTTATCCACTTTCTGCTCTGAGCAACTCATGAGGAAGCTCAACGTGACAGGAAGGAGCACTAGATTCTTAATGAAAACGATGAACCAAGAAAACTTCGTCAACAGTCACATCATCTCGGGACTAGAGGTTGCGGCACTAAACAGTGACACCTACATTGAGTTGCCTGATGTGTACACTCAACACAAGATGCCTGTGACTCGCGATAACATCCCGCGACAAAAGGACTTGTATGCTTGGCCATATTTAAACACTGTGGAAATTCCTGCTATTGACGCTGACGTGGAGTTGTTAATTGGAACTAACACTCCAGACGCAATGGAGCCATGGGAGGTGATAAACAGCAGGGGTAAAGGACCTTACGCTGTTAAAACCCTGTTGGGATGGGTTGTTAACGGACCGTTGAGAGAAGGCGGTGACAGTGGGATCGGCTGCCCCACAGTCACAGCCAATCGCATTTCCATTGCTCAGATAGAGGAATTGTTGGTTGAACAATACAACCATGACTTTAATGAGAAATCAACAGCAGACAAGCCAGAAATGTCCATAGAAGACCTCAAGTTCATGCAGATTGTCAATACTTCAGCCGAACTAAAGAATGGACATTACTGCTTGCCATTGCCTTTTAGAGAGGACAACGTTGTCATGCCCAACAACCGCCACCTTGCTGAGCAAAGAGTCCTCTGCCTAAAAAAGAAATTAAACAAAAACCCTATCTTCAAAGAAGAATACACTAACTTTCTCAATAACGTCATAAGCAATGGCTATGCAGAGAGAGTGCCAGAGCACCAGTTGGAAGGAAAAGAGGGAAAGGTGTGGTATATCCCTCACCACGGGGTACACCATCCTAAAAAGAAAGACTTGAGAGTGGTTTTCGACTGTACAGCAAGCTACAAGGGAGTGTCACTCAACACCAAGCTACTCCAGGGACCCGACTTGACAAATTCCCTGCTTGGAGTTCTCACAAGGTTTCGCCTAAACTCTATAGCAGTTATGGCTGATGTAAAGGCTATGTACCATCAAGTCTACGTGGCAAAACGGGACGTGGACTTCCTTCGCTTCCTCTGGTGGCCAGGAGGTGATCTAACACAGCCGCTCACTGAGTACAGAATGACTGTCCATCTGTTTGTTGCAGTATCATCACCCAGCTGTGCTAGCTTTGCCCTTAGGAAAACGGCTGAAGACAACACAGCAGACTTCCCAGTCCACATAACAGACACCATCCAGCACAACTTCTACGTGGATGACTGCCTGAAATCTGTGTCCTCAGAGGCAGAAGCCATATCTCTGGTTACAGACCTTACAGCTGTATGCCAGTTGGGAGGTTTCCAATTGTTGAAGTGGATGAGCAACAGCAGATCTGTGTTGGAAACCATTGATGTAGAAAAAAGAGCCAAGAACGTAAAGGAACTGGACTTCGACAGGGACAGCCTTCCCGTCGAGAGAACCCTAGGACTGCAATGGTGTGCAGAAACTGACACCTTTAGGTTCAAAATGTCAGTTCAAGACAGACCATTCACAAGGCGAGGTCTTTTGTCTGCTGTCAGTTCAGTCTACGACCCTATTGGGTTTCTAGCACCCTTCACCTTACCTGCCAAGATGCTGCTGCAAACCCTCTGTAAAATGGACTACAGTTGGGATGAGCGTATTCCTCAAAAGTATCAGTTGCAATGGGTGGGGTGGCTAGAGGACTTGAAAAGACTCAGCACCTTTAGTGTGCCAAGATGCTTTCAACCCAAAGATTTTGGACAACTCACAGGTGCCAGACTACACAACTTCTCTGACGCCAGCGAGAATGGCTACGGCACAGTTTCATACTTGAGGCTGCAAAACAATAATGAGAAGGTCCATCTGTCCTTTGTTCTAGGAAAAGCACGGGTTGCTCCTCTAAAGAGTGTGACAATTCCAAGGATGGAACTGACAGCTGCTGTACTGGCGGCAAGAGTTGACAAGCTCCTGATATCAGAGTTACAACTGGAGCTGGAAAACTCGACCTTCTGGACAGACAGCACAACGGTGTTAAAATACATCAGGAATGAAACAAAGCGCTTTCACACCTTTGTTGCTAATCGGATTGCTGCTATCAGAGAAGCTACAGATATATCACAATGGAGGTACATTGACACAAAGCGGAACCCAGCAGACGAGGCCTCCCGCGGGGTGAAAGTTGAACACATTCTCACCTGCAGTAGATGGATCCACGGCCCGGAGTTCCTTTCCAAAAGTGAGGAAGAATGGCCTCTTAACATTATGGATTCAAGTTCCATCAACAGCGATGACCCAGAGGTCAGAGGAGAGGCCTCAGTTAATGCTGTCATCATCAACGACGCACCAAAAGCAACAAATCAGCTGATAACTTACTTCTCCTCATGGAACAGACTTAAGATCTCAGTTGCGTGGTTTCTCCAGCTGAGGAAGACGCTGCAGGTGCTGCGTCAAAGGAGAAAAGAACTACAAGCTGCTCTGTCCAGCACAGAGTTTGACATAACTCACAAGAACAAAGTGGAAGAGGACATGAAGAGTTTCAGAGCCACAATGGGTGGTCACACCTTATGTCCTGAAGACATCGACACTGCGGAAAGAGCCATCATTCAATACTGTCAAATGGACAAGTTTAGTAACAAAACAACAGCTTTAAAAGAAGGAACATCTGGAGTAAAGAAAGGCAGCCACATTTGCAAACTTGATCCAGTACTGGATCACAGGCTTTTGAGAGTGGGAGGAAGACTTAGCAAAGGAGCAATGCCCGATGATATAAAACATCCAGTCATTCTTGCTAAAGGTCAACACATCACCACTCTCATCTTACGCCACGTGCATGAACAGCTGGGACATTGTGGAAGGAACCACCTGCTTTCAGGACTTCGCAGACGGTACTGGATCACCAAAGCAAATGCGGCTACCAGAAAAGTACTCAACTCCTGCGTTGTCTGTCAACGAAACAGAGGAAAGCTGGGTGAGCAAAAGATGGCAGACTTACCAAAGGAAAGGTTGCAAGCTGACCTTCCACCGTTCACAAATGTCGGCATAGACTACTTTGGACCATTTGAGGTGAAGAGAGGCCGTAGCCTCACCAAACGATATGGAGTTATTTTTACATGCATGGCCAGCCGGGCAGTCCATTTGGAAATGGCCTACTCATTGGACACCAGTTCTTGCATTAACGCCATACGCAGATTAATTTCTAGAAGAGGCCAAGTGTCACACATTAAGTCCGACAACAGAACCAACTTTGTTGGGGCAGAACGTGAGCTGAGAGAAGCTCTAACTCACCTAAACCAGGAGAAAATATCAAACTCACTACTTCATCTTGGAGTAAAGTGGAGTTTCAACACTCCAGCTGCATCTCATCATGGAGGAGTGTGGGAAAGGGTCATTCGCATGGTCAGGAAGGTGCTGACTTCCGTTCTTCATCAACAACATCTAGACGACGAAGGATTGCAAACATTCCTGTGTGAAGTGGAGGCCATATTGAACGACCGTCCCATTACAAAAGCCTCAGAGGATCCAAATGACCTTGAACCTTTGACGCTGAATCACATTCTCCTGTCAAAGGGCAAACCTTCCCTACCACCAGGGCTCTTCAGCAAAATTGACTCTTATTCTAAACGTCGATGGAGGCAAGTTCAATTCCTCTCCAACCTCTTCTGGCACAGGTGGATTCGAGAATATGTACCACTGTTGCAGGAGAGACAACGGTGGACAAAGGACAAGAGGAACTTTGCCACAGGGGACATCATCATGATTGCGGACTCTAATGCCCCTCGTGGATCCTGGCTGTTGGGCAAGGTACTGCAGACCTTTCCTGACAGACATGGACTTGTGCGATCTGTGAAAATTCAGACCAAGTATAACATTCTGGAGCGACCGATCACCAAGATCTGTCTTCTTTTGGAAGCTAATTAGACTAGTACCTGTTTTCCTTCTGACTACATGAACTTTGGACATTACGAATTAAATATCAACGCAGACTACGCACTTGGCTACAATCACTTGCATGCATTGAATTGTTACGTGTTTATATAGTATCAATTGGGGGCCGGGGTGTTGTAGCCAATTTAATGATTTTCTGCCGTTATATTATTGTATGAAGGCACCGTGTCATCATGAAAGTGTTGACCAATTAGCAGGCAGTGGGCACAGGAGGCGGGGCTCATGTGCGCTTAGGTGCAGTCTATATGTATGTGTTCACAGGTGTGCAGCGGCAGGGAATTTGGGTAATTATCACAGGGAAGCCACACTATCTTTTTACCGTGCTCGTTTGTTTTGTTTTCAGTTATATTGAGTCACTTGCTGGGTTTACTTTGTAGCAACTATCCTGTGTTTAAAGTCCAGTTTAAACACAGAGTTTACAGTACGCTTATATTTGTCCACACTGCAATTAAGAATAAAAACTCTCAACAGTACTCAAGGAGAAGACATCTTTTTATTATCAACAAGCATCACGCGTTGGAAAGAGCTTCAACCAGTATTCCCTCACTGGCATCTTTTCTTGTTAGGTTGCCCTTACAGCTATATTTAATTTAGTTTATATCCCATAAAATTGTATTCAACCTCTTATTTACTGATTCTGATGTAACTCTAACCAGTTAATTAACAGTCTCTCCATATGTAACTCTAACCATATTTGCATATCTTGTATGTCACAAACTTAAATGTCCAAACCCAACCCCCTCCAATGTAGTTTCCCCCCCCCCCCCCCCCCCCACCTACCCAACCTCTTCCAATGTCCAGTTTCTTCCCCCTCAAATGTATATACTCTCTTTTTAGACTCTTTTTGTATCACAAACAGTACTATATTTGTAAATCTGGTATGTCATAAATGTATAGATGTAGCAGTACTGTCTATCTGTATGTCATGTATGTCATATACTGTATGTTATGATGATGCATTGAAAATGGGGGACCCTGATGTAAACAAGACGAAAGTCTTTCTCTGGTCTGCATCCCCTTAACAATTGTGTGTAATTGAGCTGTACTGTATTGTACCCATTCTGCAATCTGTTAATAAAGTTTTCAATCAATCAATCACAAATGTAACACAAGACGATGTTGTGTATGTCGTAAACAAGGCAAAAGTCCACGTAGGGAGAGAGAGAGAGAGAGAGAGAGAGAGCCCCCCCCCCCTCATCCACATGCGCAGTAGTGCAAAACAAGGTACAAGCCCTGACTCCCCGCCCACGCACAGTCAAACAGAGTACAAGCCCCGAAGCCCAGCCTCAAACAGAGTACAAAACCCAGAGTACAAGCCCCGAAGCCCAGCCTCAAACAGAGTACAAGCCCCGAAACCCAGCCCAGACGTTGGGCTTGCGGCTCTGCAGATATCCCCTATTGACGGTTCCACGTATCAGGAAATTATATGGGGCAAGACCGCCACAACACTTCCGGTATTCTGAGCTCATGGAGGAAGTGCGGGGGGAGAAAAGTAATGAATGTTGACGATAGCCTTGACTTAAGGGGGGGGGGGGGAACTGTACATTGGAGGTGGTTGGGGGGGAGGGGGGGGTAACTGTACATTGGAGGGCGTTGGGTTAGGACATTTACAGGCGGCAGTTTCGAATTGCAGTCTCCCGTAGGTGCTTTTTGAGAGTGGTTTTGAAAGTGGGTAGTGATTCACATTCCTTTACAGCTGTAGGTAGGGCGTTCCACACTGATGTGGCATAATTGCAAAACGTGTTTAGTCCCTTGTTTGAGCCAAATCTGGGTTTAACATGATTTGTGGAGCTCCCTCTGGTGTTGTGGTCGTAGTAGATAGATAGAATAGTTTATTGATTTAGAATGGAATAACCCATATACATTTCAACACAAGATGAACAGGTATCCATATCACCATTTACCAATAGGATTAAAATAAACACAATAAAGCCATAGGCTTGTTTCCATTGCGGTCCTTCATCATTGGTGTCCATGGATTTATGTACTGGTGTGTGGACGTGGGTGTTTGTAGTGTCTGTATGTCAGGATGTGTGGTATAAAAAGAAAAAATTGTCTGTGGATATGCATGGGTGACCACAGGGAGGGGGGTAGGGGCGATATATTGCATACAACTTACAATAAAATTGTTCAACTGTGCAATACCAATAATACATGCATACATACATTAATATTCCATTTTATAGACAATAAAAGAATAAAAAGGAATAACACATATTGGAAACCCTTTGGTCACTACTCCCAGCTTCTGCTACTTATGATCCACCTCTTTATAGCTGATTTAAAAGTGGAGCCGGCTTATGGACTTCAACTCCATTGGTAGGCTATTCCATCATAGTACTGCTGCTGAATATATGAATGAGTTTTGGCCTATTTTTCTATTACATCTCACTGGGATGATGTCTGTTGGACTACCCCTGGTGACATGTCCGTGTTCACTGACCTTTGGGAAGTATTTTGACATGTACATGGGTACCTTAGTTGTGTAGTGTATCTTGTAGACCAGGCCCATTGCAAGTTGCTGTACTCTGTCGTCTACTCTAAGCCATCCTAGGTTGTCAAAGTGGGCAGGGGTGAGGTGGGTTCTAGGAGTAAGGTCTTACCAATTTGTTTTGTGATGTTTGTAATACATTTTTTACGGCGATTGAGGTGCTTTGGTACCATGAGGTGCAAGCATAGTCGTAGTACCCTTGAATGAGTGCTCCTGCCAGAGTCTTCAGGGTATTCTTGTTTACCAGAGAGGAGATCCGGTACAATCTAGTTTGCTGGTTGACTTTTTTGATTACATTGGATGCCATTTGTCACAGGAAATATTTGCCTCTAGGATGGAACCTAGGCATGTTATTTCATCTTTCCTTGTGACAATATTGTCACCAACTGTGCTGGGGTGCTGGAGACATGATCCAGTAGACTTTTATACTAGTGATGGGAAGTCAGGCTCTTTTAAAAGATTTGGCTCTTTTGGCTCAGCTCTCTTTGTTACAAAAAAAAAAGACAGTTACTATTGTTTAACATTTTAATCAAACCTTTAATGAACAATTGAACACAGAACCACAGCATATTTTAATTTAGCAAGTTCTGCACTCAGCTTTGCAGTCTCCAATATTGTTGAAATGCAGCCAGAGGTGCTTCTTTTTCAATTTTTGCTAATTTCTTACGTTTTCCAGACTCTCTTATTTAAATCTGGCTCCCCGTCTCTCTGTCGCTGTGTGTGTGTGTGTGTGTGTGTGTGCGTTCGTGCATGTGTGTGTGTGTGTGTGTGTGTGTGTGTGGTGTACCTGGCCTGTACCACTACACTCGCTGTGAGACATAATGGTATGATCCTAGTAGACAGTAGGATGGCTGAGAGGGAGACGAGAGTAAGGGAGAGACAGGAGAGAATGTTTTTTTATTGAGTCAGTAGGAAGACTGAGAGGGAGACAGAGTAGGGGAGACATGGGATAGAAGGTTATTTATTAAGACAGCAGGAAGGCTGAGAGAGAGACAGAGTAGGAGAGACACAGGATAGAAGGTTATTTATTGAGTCTGTAGGAAGGCTGAGAGGGAGACAGAGTAGGGGAGATACAGGAGAGAAGGTTCTTTATTGAGTCAGTAGGAAGGCTGAGAGGGAGACAGAGTAGGGGAGACACAGGAGAGAACGTTCTTTATTGAGTCAGTAGGAAGGCTGAGAGGGAGACAGAGTAGGAGAGACACAGGAGAGAAGGTTCTTTATTGAGTCAGTAGGAAGGCTGAGAGTGAGACAGAGTAGAGGAGACACAGGAGAGAAGGTTCTTTATTGAGTCAGTAGGAAGGCTGAGAGGGAGACAGAGTAGGGGAGACACAGGAGAGAAGGTTCTTTATTGAGTCAGTAGGAAGGCTGAGAGTGAGACAGAGTAGAGGAGACACAGGAGAGAAGGTTCTTTATTGAGTCAGTAGGAAGGGTGAGAGGATAACAGATAAGGAGAGACACAGGAGGGAAAGTTCTGGTGGGATCAGACAGTACACTACACACCATCTACAGTATGTTATCAACCAAATGGGTACCAGAACATTTGTTTATATATTTCTACCCAGCTACCTGGCAGCGGATGCCAGTTATGATGCAGCCAAAGTCATCGCCAGGAAGAACGACGTGGCATCGCTCAGAACGGCAACCAGCCTGGCCAGGGTGGTCGGTGAGGCCCCCCTGTCCGAGTCCCTCTCCCTCAGATGTGCTAAAGACCTGGGCCCTCATTCATCAACGTGTGCGTAGAATATGTTCTATTTCCACACGTAAGCACAGAATGTAGAATCAGTGTACGCACAGGAAAATCGGGATTCATCACACGTGCGTACGCAGGTTCTACGCACACCTGTCATGATGAATCCCACCTTGGCCCTGCGCCGAGGCTCGTGCACACTTTCACGTATTTGCATACCAAAACCGCCCCGATTAACCATATACGGTAATGGACACCCCCATGAAATGTGGAAGAATGGACTAAACCGAGGGTGTTGTACACTGTCGGATATTATACCTATTAACTTCCTAAAAGACCATTGCTGCCTGGACACCGCAAACACTAATAAAGACCATCAACCACTGTTTTGCCATTGCCCGTTAGTGTCATTAATGCATGCTGGAATAAGAATGCCTTTCTTAATTTATTTGTAATATTAATAATTATTATAATACAATAAAAGACAGCTCCGTCTTTTAATACACATATATTGTACAGTAACGTCAAATAAATACTACAGTCCCCGCTGAAATAAAGGTTCTGCAGCACATACCAGCAGTGATCTACAGCATAAAAGATAGCCACTTTATAATACTATTCTGAGTAGATAATTCATCTGTATCGCAACAGAGTCACGGATCTGGTCGGGGCAGGTATCATTATGTCGGGAAAATCCTTATGAAATAAACAAAAGTGAATTAAAGAATTTAAAAACAAAGTTTAGCATATTAAATTGTTTTATAAGCTTTCTGAGTAGATAATTCATCTGTATCGCAACAGAGTCACGGATCTGGTCGGGGCAGGTATCATTATGTCGGGAAAATCTTTATGAAATAAACAAAAGTGAATTAAGGAATTTAAAACGAAGTTTAGCATATTAAATCGTTTTATAAGCTTATAGCTTTTTTCGTGCTGATTTGAGAGGGTCCAGCTGCAGAGCCGGAGAGCAACTCTCAGGGCCAAGATAGCACTTATACTATTTTGAGAGAGACAGCAGAGAGACAGACAGCAGAGAGACAGACAGACACTGTTCCACAGCGTGTGTGTGTGTGTGTGTGTGTGTGTGTGTGTGTGTGTGTGTGTGTGTGTGTGTGTGTGTGTGTGTGTGTGTGTGTGTGTGTGTGTGTGTGTGTGTGTGTGTGTGTGTGTGTGTGTGTGTGTGTGTGTGTGTGTGTGCGTGCGTGTGTGTGTGTGTGTGACTACTAGTCTAATAGTAGAGACTCAGCCCCCCCCCCCCCCCCTCTGGACCACCTCCTAGTAGAGACTTCTCTAGGAAGAAGACGAAGATGAGGATTAAGGCGAGACACTGCAGGTGAATAGGCAAATATACCTTTTTTGTTGATTTTGAGATTCTGTTATATTTTGCTTCCTAAACATGTCTTCTATGAAACTAGTGACAATAAAACGTCAATAACACACATTTAGTTGTTCATTTTACTTCATTTTGCCTTATTGCATCCATAAATGTCCACATATTTAATGGGGAAGTGCCTCATTTGCATGTATAAACATACATTTCAGAAAACTTGTCTCTACTAGGAGGTGGTCCAGAGGGGGGGGAACAGTGTCTATCTGTCTGTCTGTCTGTCTCTCTGCTGTCTGTCTCTCCGGCTCTGCAGCTGGACCTTGATCAAATAAGCACGGAAAAGCTTTTAAGCTCGTAGCTCCAATTTGGGTCCCAAATTGCGGTACAAATGAAGGAGGTGTCTCGGGTTTGATTGATTGATTGATTGATTGAAAAGTTTATTAACAGATTGCAGAATGGGTACAGTACAGTACATCTCAATACATACAATTGTTAAGGGGATGCAGACCAGAGAAAGACTTTCGTCTTGTTTACATCAGGGTCCCCCATTTTCAATTCATCATAACATATATGACATACATGACATACAGATAGACAGTACTGCTACATCTATACATTTATGACATATCAGATTTGCAAATACAGTACTGTTTGTGATACAAAAGTGTCCAGAAAAGGAGTGTATATACATTTGGCGTAGAAACTGTACATTGGAGGAGGTTGGTGGGGTGGGGTTGGGTGGGTTGGGTGAGGGCTGTACATTGGAGGTGGGGGGGGGGGGGGGGGTTGGGTAGGGGACACACACACATTTTACACTGTACATTGGAATATTGACAAAGCCTTACTTGGTCATTTACTGTACAACTAGGTTAGGACATTTGTAGGGGCCAGTTTCGAATTGCAGTCTCACGTAGGTGTTTTTTGAGAGTGTTTTTGAAGGTGGGTAGTGATTCACATTCCTTTACAGCTGGGTAGTGGACTCTAGTTAATATTATGTTCTCTCTGCAATTAGACTGCCCCTCATTCATCCCTATCTGATGCTATCTCTGAAAACAGTTCCTGCGAGCGCAGTCAGTGCACCCCATAACCTATATATATAAACCTGCATTCATTCGGAGAGAAAGACCTATTCCACATGCTATTTAGGGTTTGACAATAATTACACTAATATCGCTATTTCACAATGAACTATAATGGATTACGGGGTCATACAGAACACGCGCCAGTGTCTTTATTTCCGCCTTGAAACTAATGCAGAACTGAGGAGCGATTATGCGTAGTAACGATATTCTACCACTGGGCGTCAGCTAAGTGTGCTCTGACCTGTGCGTACACGTAAGCACGGAGTCAAGTTCAAGTTGAAATTGATAAATCCCACTCTTTGCTTAGAAATGATCGTACGCACAGGTTAAGCACAAATCTGTGCGTAAGTCAGGTTGATGAATGAGGGCCCAGGCCTCTGCTCAGGACTGGGTGTCCGCCCAGGAGGTCCTCAGAACACAGGACAGCCTGCTGGTTAGTAGGGTTCCGATTGGTCCGTTGATCTAGTTGGTGTGCTCTGATTGGTCCGTTGGTCTAGTAGGTGGGCTCTGAGTGAGATTTGGACTGCTAGCCTTATTTCTTACTTACCAATCATGATATTGATCAATAGAATCCTTTATCAGCACGATCCATGCTGTTCCTCATACATCCAAGTAGATGTCAGTTGTCTTCAGTCAGCTTGTACAGACAGGAATTTGACCCCATTGACTTTGCATTGGTTGTAGTAGGGTTGCAAATTGTAAGAACGTTCCTTAATCGATCATTGATAACGTTAACGATCAATTAATCGATTAATTGTAACAAAAAATACCCAATTTACCAAACAATAACAAATGTATTTGTTTCCTCAATCAAAAGGTTTATTTCCACAGCAGCGACATATTGCAATCTAACAACTTTGCATATGAAACATAGAAATGTAGAGGCCTAGACATATTAAAATACATTTGTGTCTACTTTAACCTCTTAACCTCTTAAGCCCGACGTCAGTCATATCATAGTCATATCTCTAGACTGTATGACATAATGTTGCGTTTTTTTCAAATGTATCCAAGACTATAATCCAGCAGTCATAGTGTATATTTTCAACAATAGGTTTGTTTACCAATAGGGTAAAGTGTTATTAGTGAGATTTTAGTTTATGGAATGTCTTTATAATTTAGCGAATATCCGCCATTTTGAATTAGCGTTGCTAAAGGTTTTGTAGTCATATGAGGAGAGGGCATCCAGAGGAGCTCTCAATGAGCGCTGAAATTTCGAAAAACGACCTTTCCCAGCCGATTTCAGCTTCCTGCAAGCAAATGACTTCCTGATTATAATTTTTTATTTATCTTATTTCTCGGGATTATCTACCACAAAATAGATTGGAGCGCAGTTAGTTTGTCTACCTTCTGTGAACATTTAGCAACAATCCCTGTTGCAATCTGATCCAAAATGGCGGAGCTATATCCATTATATGAATGGAACTGTACATACAGTAGATTTCATTCTTGGTTCTTCCTGCACGCTTGGTGATACTAAATCCAAATTGAACTCTGGCATTGGAAAGAGTAGATTTGGCCCGATCCATAGATGTGCAAGTTGGCTATAATAAGGTAATTTATAGGCCTTGTAACTGAGGGGTACAATTCCCTGACTGTATTGATAAGTATGGTATCATTAAACCACTACCGTCTTATGTACATTCCTACTGGCCATACAGTACACAGGTATCTAATGATGAACACTTCCCCACAATGACTCGGTTCCACACAAAGCTGTATTTAAGTATTTATTAGCAGCAAAAGGTACATAATATACTTTACTTTACTTCACTTTGGATGCGCTTATAAGGCAAAGGAATGTGCGTAGGCAAATCAATAACGAATGTCCATTCTCATATTACGCAGGCGATAGTCATACAACCTGAATCTTAGGGAATTATATCTATGGTACACTAGTAATATAGCGGGAGATACTGGTAGGGTCCCCCCGGTTGTAAGCCAGCAAGGGTAGAGGATTTGTCGGTAGTAGAGTCTGGGTCAACGATGATAAGGAGACTCCGAGTACAGGAGACGGTGCAATAAGATCTTGATCCGCAGACGAATACAGCTGTTCTCCGTAGCATGTAGCTCCACATGGAAGAAAGCTAGCCGGCCTCAGACTTCTGAAGGCAGACTCGACGTGGCTCCTCACAGATTAAATCCCACACACTTGTGGGTGTCGGCGATTCTCCGCTCCATTAATTACAGGACCAAAAGCAAATATAATCCAGCCGAAAAGGGCTATGCAGTCGTCGGTAGGTTCTCCAGTGTACATAATCCACACGGTCCTCGTCTAGGGCCCCTCGGGTGAAAGCGCCATGGTAAGCAGCCCAGCCTGGATAAGCACTCTAGCTGATACGAGGAAACGTTGGTGATGCTGGTCACTGTAGAACTTTAGCCGCACGATACACTATACACAAATAGACTATTACTGACTTAATAGAATAGGTCGAACTCGACGGTACAGCGTTAAACTCCGACACTTCAGTTATTAATTCGCACGCGGTCTCAATGCTCTATTTGGGGCCAAACAGGCCATACTGCACCGCACGTCGTATCGTGGGTGAGGCTTCAACTTTAGTTACTAAGGACTTCTGACTAAGTGCTTCTGTATTCACCTGTGCCGTATTTATACGCTTAGATGAACAAACTAGTACCAGCTTTATTCCTGTCTCATATCCTTGCGCAGTATCGTTCATGTCCAGGCATGTCCCCGGCGGTGACTTTGAACCTGACTTTGGAGGCATGGCCTTGGCGCCTGTGGACCGCTGTCCAATAGGAGAATGAAATATTATGGTCTGTACTAGGCTAAAGGGATATTCCGTGTATATGTACAAGGAATATACAAGGGATATCAAACGATATACAAATATTATGCAATATATATCAATCAATAAATATATATATTCGGTTTAATCTGATCCTTCGTAACAGCCGCCTCCTAATTAGTCCCACCTAATTAGATAAGCAGAGACAGATTAACCGCACTGTCCACTACTCAATGTCTGTTGTGAGGGTAGGGCAGTTCACAAAGTCATGGGGTCATGGTCGTCATCAATAGTATCGGGAAGCCTTGGCAACTCTATTAGCCTCGCCACGGGTCGGGTGTAGATCCGCCCTTGGACGAGCACTTCGGCCGCTCTGACCTTTCCGTCGGCACCGGTGATCACTTTGCTTACGCGGCCAGCCGGCCACATAGCTCGGGGTAGTGACTGGTCGATAATCATGACGACTGTTCCTTCTGTCAAATTATCCCTCTCTTTCACCCATTTCTGGCGGGTCTGTAGAGACGGTAGATAGTGGAGTAGGAAGCTGTTCCAAAACTTGTCAGCCAATACTTGACTGTACCTCCACATTCTTCGGCCGTTCGCTTCTTCAGGCCTGTACACTGTCTGTGGTAGCGCGGGGTCCAGCCGCCCCATCAAGAGAGTGTTGGGGGTGACTGGGTCGACATCTGCTACATCACTTGAGACGTAACCGAGGGGCTTTGAGTTCAATACTCCCTCGATCTCCGTGAGGACTGTCATTAGGACTTCTTCCGCCACGGTCTGGGCCCCAAGCACGGCGTACAGGGCTGTCTTTATTGAACGTACTTCTCGTTCCCAAGTTCCACCGAAGTGAGGTGCATTCGGGGGATTAAACTGGAAGTCAATCTGGTATGGTTCCCACGCTGTCACATTCCAAGCATTCCAAATGGCCGCGCCAGTGTTTTTGGCTGCTTGTCATCGCTTGCTGTTGCTCCTAATTTTTTCGTTTGTCCTCGCTCTGTTTGTACCGTCGTATGTGTGTGTTGTACACGGCATTATTGTCTATGATCGGCAAACTCTACTGAACATTCGACCCTCTATATGCACCCCGGACGCCAACAGCGGGAATACTCACCGCTGCCTGTTCTCACGTCTTCCTGAGGGAGTATGGGCTCCGCGCTGCCCCTGTTACCGGAGGAAGCGTTTCAGAAGGCGGGGTAAACGTGCAGGTAACTCGGTTAAGCTGAGAAGCCTTGCCGGTTCCCGTTCTCCTTCTCCACCGAGCCATCTCCTCCAGCTCTACGACGATGGACCCGCTCAGCGCTCCTACTACATCCACAGACGCAGGGACGTGCACAGGACTTTAGAAAGGCAGGTGCCGAAAAAGTTGAAAAGGGCATTATTTATTAAATGCAATGCGAGCGCGCGAAGCGCGCAAGCCCGATTTTTTTGGTTAATACAAGTCTATGGTACATTCAGTTTCACCGATGTCACCAAAACTACATAGTGTCCCTTTAATAACACAATATGCGCTCCAGACCAACAGCTGCGCAGTAGTAGTAGTAGTAGTAGTAGTATGTCATATATGTTACGATCAATTGAAAATGGGGGACCCTGATGTAAACAAGACGAAAGTCTTTCTCTGGTCTGCATCCCCTTAACAATTGTATGTATTGAGCTGTACTGTACTGTACCCATTCTGCAATCTGTTAATAAAGTTTTCATTCATTCATTCATTCATGCGGGCGCGCTGTGTTGAGAGAGCAAGAGAGAGAGAGAGAGAGAGAGAGAGCGAGAGAGAGCGAGAGCGAGAGCGAGAGAGAGAGAGAGAGAGAGAGAGCGAGAGAGAGAGAGCGAGAGCGAGAGAGACAGAGAGAGACAGAGAGAGAGAGCGAGAGAGAGCGAGAGAGAGCGAGAGAGACCGCATTAACTCACTTGTTAGTTGAAACGTGTCAGCAGGGCTTGATGAAGTATTATGTCCACTGTCCCACAGGCCACAGTCACAGACTGTTGTCTTGATGTTTATCCACTGTGACTCCAGACTGCATCCAGCCAAATCGCTTATTGTTAGCACTGTAGCTTTGTTGTTGTCAGCACACATTATCTCTTGAGATAAAGCTGGGAACGAGGTTACAGCACACGGGACATTCAGGAAGTCAAAAAAGATAGTGCTTGCCGATTGGTGCTAAGAACAGCAGGGCGGGTACAAGCGGTGTGACGTAATTGGCAGACTCGACTGTCAATCAAAATGATTCTGTTTTCCGTCAGAACGAATCCAGGCTGGAAGGGTCTATTATTTACGAGAGGGGTGGCATTTCTCTCTCTTTCTTTACCTAATATTTAGATGCTATCGTGACATCTTTCATTTGGAAGGGCAGGGCAGTACATCTATGTGCAACAGTAAAAAAAAAAAAAAAAAGAGGGTGGCATAAAAAGGGCACTTTCTAATGAAAAATGAAAAAGGCAGTTGCCCGGGCACCCCTTCACCCCTATGTGTGCACGTGCCTGCACAGACGTTCCCTGGAGCCGAGATACACCTCACTTCGCGCGATTACACTAAACGTAAACCTGGATGGGCTGCCGACGGCGGGGATTCCCCCTAGGCCGCGCGCGAAACGCGGGGGGGTAGTCTCTGACAACCTCCGCCCGCTGGTGTGGATACCCCCGTCATCGGATCATACTACCACTGCTGCCCCCGACCCAGTTGAAGTGAAAATGGCTCTGATCAACGCGAATCACATCTCCAACAAAACCTTCGTCTTAAATGACTTTGCGACCAAAAACGGACTGCATTTTTTGATGGTGACTGAAACATGGGCTACCCCTGGTGAGCTCACTCATCTCGTGGAAATGTGTCCCAGTGACTGTAGCTTTTTTAGCACACCCAGATCATCAGGAAAAGGAGGTGGTCTAGCTTTGATATATAAAAACTCCTTTAACTGCCGTGTTGTGAACTGTGCGCAATTTTCCAGCTTTGAAGTACAGTTGACCATGGTTGACTTGGACAAACCTCTCCTAATCGCCCTCGTTTATCGGCCCCCTAGCAGCAAGGACTTTATCTCCCAATTTTCCGAATTTCTGTCAAATACCATGTCCATCCATGACAGAATCCTGATTCTTGGTGACTTTAATATTCATGTGTGCTGCCCATCCAAGCCTATGGTGTCTGATTTCATGGAATTGATCGACTCATTCGAACTCACTTTGCTTACTACCACCGCCACCCACAAACTAGGCCATACGCTTGATTTAGTCTTAACCCATGATTTATCAGTGTCAAATATGAATATTGATGAAAATGCATGCTCCTCTGATCACTATGCCGTAATGTTCACCTCCTCTCTTTCTCTCCCCCCAGCCAAATCCCCCTCCCCGGGGCGTCTCTCCCGCAGCATTAACCCCTTAACAACCAGTACGTTTTCCTCCGCCTTCCTAGCTGCCCCTAACATCTGTGCTATTGAAGCCTCTCCCTCCCACCTTAACATAGATGAACTCACATCCCTGTTTAATTCCACCTGCCTCTCCATTCTGGACTCAGTAGCCCCCCTTAGACTAAAAAAACAAACAAAGTCTAAGGGCCAGCCGTGGCTAAATGACACCACCAGAGCCCAGAGGAGAGAGTACAGGAGAGCAGAGCGTAAGTGGAAAAATGATAGACTCCATGTCTCTCTCGAGATGCTTAGAGACACTCGCATCAGATATCAGTTAGCAGTTAAAGCAGCGAGAGCCGCATACTTCTCAGACCTCATCTGTAACTCTCAAAACCCCAGGACCCTATTTGCCACCATTAACTCTTTCATTAGCCCCCCCCCTAGAACTAGCCTGGATGTGTCTCCAACCAAATGTGAGGAATTCTTAAAATTCTTCATAAACAAAGTTGAGGTAATCAGAAACAACATCACACCACCTACACGTAGCTTAGATGTCTCGCCGCCCTGTTCATCCACCCTGGCCTGTTTTCAACCCATCACCCTCTCTACTCTCACAGATATAGTCTCAGCCATGAAACCAACCACCTCCCCCCTTGACATAGTTCCCTCTGTTCTTCTCAAAGAAGTATTTCCCACAACTGGCCCCAGCATCCTCTCTATCATTAACACCTCCCTAGTCACTGGTACCGTTCCAACCTGCTTCAAACAAGCAGTGGTCCAGCCCCTTCTGAAAAAACCCAACCTAGACTCCACCCAGCTCAATAATTACAGGCCAATCTCCAAGCTCCCATTCCTATCAAAGGTCCTTGAAAAGGCTATTCTCTCCCAGCTGTCTCCCTACCTGCACTTGAATAACATCCTGGACACATTTCAGTCAGGTTTCAGAGCCAACCACAGCACAGAATCTGCCCTGCTTAAGGTCACCAATGACCTGCTCCTCACTACAGACAACCGGGACTGCGCTGTCCTTATGCTCTTAGACCTCAGTGCAGCTTTCGATACAATAGACCATGCTATCCTCATTGACTGTCTCCACCAAGCAGTTGGTGTCAGTGGCACAGCCCTATCATGGTTCACCTCCTACCTCAGTGACAGAAGCTTCTCCGTTAACATCGGAAACTGCTCCTCCCCCTCTGCCTCTCTCTCTTGCGGGGTTCCACAAGGCTCCATCCTTGGCCCTATCCTATTCTCCCTATACATGCTGCCCCTTGGTCTGATAATTAAAAAACACAACATCTCTTTCCATTTTTATGCTGACGACACTCAGGTCATCAAATGCTGGATGGCACACAATTTTCTACAACTCAATCACTCAAAATGTGAAATCCTCCTTTTCGGCCCTCCAAACCAAACCAATGTCATTGCCAGCAGCCTGGGTAACCTGTCTCCCCTAGTCAAGCCCTTTGTTAAAAACCTGGGCGTGCTCTTTGACCCCGAGTTTTCCTTCAATAGGCAGGTAAACTCGGTGGTGAAGGGGTGCTTTTTCCAGCTCCGGTCCATAGCCAAGATCAAGGCCATTCTCTCCCCCTCAGACCTGGAAAGAATAATTCACGCCTTCATATCCTCACGCTTAGACTACTGTAACTCCCTGTACCTGGGGCTAAATAAATCCACCATAGCCCGTCTACAACTCCCCCAAAACGCTGCCGCTAGACTGCTCACAGGTACCCGGAAGAGAGCTCACATCACCCCTGTACCCTGCCTCCCTCCACTGGCTCCCGGTGCGCTTTAGAATAGACTTCAAGGTCCTCTTAATGGTGTACAAAGCCCTAAATGGTAAAGCCCCTGCTTACCTAGCAGACCTCCTCACCCCCTATACCAACGCCAGGGCCCTCAGATCGGCTGATAAGGGTCTCCTAACCACTCGTAGGTCCAACTTCAAGTCTAGGGGGGGACATGCTTTTGCGGTCGCAGCCCCTGACCTCTGGAACAGCATCCCCATGTCCATCAAATCTGCCCCCTCCATCGAGTCTTTTAAATCAAAACTCAAAACCCACCTATATCGCCTGGCCTTCCCTGACTCACTTTGACTCTTGCCGTACTTGTTGACGTGTTGTTCTGTTTTTCCTTTGTCTATCCGTTGATTTTATTTTATTTCTCTGTTTATTTTATACTTTTCTTTGTACTTAGCTTAGCCATGTGAAGCACTTTGGTTGACAAGCGTCATGTTTAAACGTGCTATACAAATACATTTGATTGATTGATGGAGCGAGGTGGGTCTTAAGTTCTGGGCCCATAGCTTGGAAGCTCTCTCTCAGCTCTCTTTCTCCGCCTTTGAAGTTTGTCCCGTGATCAGACAACAATATAGACGGTTTGCCTTTCCGCGATGTGAATCTTCGGAAGGCCATAAGGAATGAGTCTGTGCTCATGGTTGGAAGGAGTTCTATGTGCATCGCTCGGGTGGTCATGCATTTGAATACAATACCCCACCGCTTCTCGGTCCCTCTTCCTTTCTTTACATACAGCGGGCCGAAACAGTCCATACCAGTGGAGTGAAAAGGCTTGTCGCCGAGTCGGAGGCGACAGGGAGGTAGGTCAGCCATCCGGGGTATACTGGGCTGTGCTCGCCATTTACGACAGTCTAAACAAGTCCGCTGGAAACGTCGTACTGCTTCTCTCCCTTGCAGTATCCAATAACGGCGTCTGATCTCCGCGAAGACTCTCTCTGCCCCGGCGTGATGCACATCCTCGTCGTATTTCTTTATGATCAGCTCTGTGACCTTGTGTCGGCTGTTTAAGACTATCGGGTACTTGACGTCATCCGGTAAGTCTGGAGCTCTCCGCAGACGACCACCCACTCTGATGAGATTATGGGCGTCGCTCTCGGGGGCTAGGTGGAGCAATCTGCTGTCTGACGGGACGGGCTTTGCTCCCTGTAGACAGTCTAGCTCATCGGGAAACGAGTCTCTCTGGGCTCGCTGTAGGAGAAGAAGTTCTGCTTCTTCGTAGTTAGCTGCAGTAATGTCAGTGGTGAGCTGAACCTCTGGGTGGTGCCACAGGAATGTCTTTAGCTGCGCACTCTCAAGGGTGAGGCAATCGTCTATGTCGGGGTCTGTGGAGACGAGTGTGGTCAATCCACAGAACATAGATTTCTTGTTCTCTGCCTCCTCTTTACTCGCTTCCCGTGGGGTGGGTGTAGGCCACTCTTCTTCCGGGAGCTTGAGGAACTCTGGCCCGTCACTGTATAGATTGTGACGGGTGAGGTCATCCAGGGACATTCCCCGGGTGATGACGTCAGCTGGGTTGTGTTTTGTGTCCACATACCTCCAGCTTGCTGCTTCTGTTAAATCTTGGATCTCTGTGACTCTGACTCCCACGAAGACCTTGTATCTGCACGAATCAGACCGGATCCATGTGAGTACTGTCGTGGAGTCTGACCACAAGATTGTTCTTTGCACCGGGATGGTGAGTTCACGTTGGATTAATGTGGCGAGTTGCGCTCCTGCTAGGGCTGCGCAGAGCTCTAGACGCGGGATAGATTGTTGCTTGCATGGGGCTATTCTTGAGCGAGCCAGGATGAAAGCAGTATGTATTTCTCCTCCCTCCTCTCGGGCACGCAAGTAGGCCACCGAACCGTAGGCTACTTCGGAGGCGTCGCTGAAGACGTGCAGGTCCATCTGGCACGTCTCCGGCCTCACTGTGGGTGGGAAGTAGCTGCGGCGTATGTTGACACCTGGGAGTGAGCTGAGTTCTGTCTCCCACTCTCTCCATGTGGAGGCAAGGTGTTCGGGTATGGGGTCGTCCCAGCCCTGGTCCTTGTCCCATAACGCTCTTACAATCATCTTTGCCCTGGTGGTGTAAGGTAGAATACATCCCAACGGGTCATATTGTCTGGCGAGTGTTCTGTATACCCTCCGTCTTGTGGTCGGTAGTGCAGTCGACCTTCCCTGCTCCTTGGTCAGGGGTGTGTGTTTATAATGGAGCGAGTCTGTTTTGAAGCGCCAGACCAGTCCTAATGTCATTTCTTGGGCTTCTCCTGGGATGGTCGCCATCCAGGTCTCGCTGCTTGCTGCCTTGTCCTCGGGGGAGAGGCTGCGCAATACTTGAGGGTCGCTGCTGGCCCACTGCCTGAGATCAAAGCCGCCTTTGATCAGGGAGGCGCGGAGCTTGAGTAGGAGGGCCTCGGCTTCTTCTGGCGTTGAGACGCTTTGCAGACAGTTGTCCACGTAGAAACTATTTCCTACACTTTGTCGGACCTCTTCATCAGCTGCTGGGTCCTCTGCGACGTGTTTTTGCAGTGCAAACGTAGCACAGCATGGGCTGCATGTGGTTCCGAAAGGGAGGACTTCCCATTGATAGATGGCTGGTTGCTCGTCCCCGATCCTCTCTCTCCATAGGAACCACAGCAGGGGCTTGTCCTCCTCCACTAGTCGCACCTGCAGGAACATCCCTTTGATGTCGCCGCTGATGGCCACCTTGTCTTGGCGGAAACGTAGTAACACGCCTAGTAGAGAGGGGCCGAGTGTTGGGCCGGGCAAGAGCTCTTTATTCAGATTTTGTGATCCGATCTGTTAGTTGCAGTTGAACACAATACGATCCTTGCCGTTGTGGTGGACTTTGTGGTGCGGCACGTACCATGATTCGGTCGTCTGATCGGCCTCCTTAATGTCAATTTTCTTTATGTGTCCCGCTGTGATTAGCTTGTCAATCTCAGCGCGGTACACAGTCTCTTGAGCGGGGTCTCTGGCTAGGCGCCGCTCTGTGTTCAGTAGATACCGCTCCGTCGCTTCTTTTGGGGCGTGGAAGGTAGGCATACCCTCTCGCCTCAGGAGTGGAGTTGCGTATCTCATCACTCCGTTGACTTTGACTCTCTTTGTCCCCCGCTCGAGGAGGGCTATAGCGTAAATGTCTTCCTTGGAACGAATGTCTTTCTTTTCGTTCTTAAAGGGCATTGTTTCTAGTGTCCATAGCCTCTCGACATGCTGTAGGAGGGTGGTGTCTTCTTCTGTCACTCTGGAGTGGAGGCAGCTAGTGGCTGCTGTTCGGTTAAGAGACCTAGCGAGGGGGCCTTGTAGTGTCCATCCTAGGCGGGTCTCGACTGCTGCAGGACAGCCTCTGGGCCCTGTGTGGACCCGGTCCATCGGGACGATGAGGTCTGCATGGTCGGAGCCTATCAGCAGGGTCGGGGTGGCACCGTCTATGAGCGGTATAGGTAGGTGACGCAGGTGCACATATTTATCCATCAGCTTGGCGATGGGGTAGGTGTACTGCGACAGGCCTATGTCTTGGCTGGTGAAAGCGTTAGTGATCCTATACCGTCTCTCTGGCTGCCCGCTTGCTGCGATAGTGAAGGAGACATTCTCGCCCTTTATCGTCTTTAGATCTCTTCTTATTGTCCGAATCATCATCTGGTCTTCGCTCCCCCGCAGCCCCAGCTGGGCCGCAGCGGACGCGAGGAGAAGGGTCTTCTCTGACCCGTCGTCAAGGACGGCGTAAGTGTCCATGACCTTGTCTTGGTAACTCAATGTTACGCGGACCACCTTTAAGAGCACCCGGGCGCCCCCGCTGCTGGCGGGGTCAATGTACATAACACTTGCCTTTGTGCTGCTTGAGGGTGCAGGCTTTCTTCTGTTACTGTCGTGTAGGACGTCTAAGTGGGCTCCGTCACACCGACTACACCTCTTCTTTAAGCGGCAATCAGCTGCCATGTGACTGCGCGCACATCGGTAACAGCGTCGGTTGGACTTTATCCATTGACTCACCTCGTCGGTGGTCATCTTCTTGAACGTGTCACAGTGTGACAGCCAGTGTTCCTTTTCGCAGTACGGGCACACCATCTTCCACTTCTCTTTCATCGAGGGGGTACTGTGGTTCTTGTTGCTCTGTACTGATTCTGATTGGTGCATGACGGTCACCAATCTGCGGCCATCGTTTGCTCTCCTAGGTCCCTCTCTGGAGCTTGGTGTGCTCCGCATGAACGTATCCAACCGTAGGCTGTTGACTTCTCTCGCCAGGAAGTCGGCTAGGTCTAGGAGGGATGGCTCGGGACCGTTAGGATCACGGTGGTCTCTTTGCCGCCTGAAGCGCTCTTGTCGGGCGGGCGGAAGCTTCTCTAAAATCCTCTCGACATTAGAGTTTGCGTACAGTTCGTGCATACCCTTTTCCTTTTGCGCCCCCAGCATCCCTACCAGGGATTGTACCTTGATAGACAGGTCATCTAGTGAGCGATTGTCTGTGGCTGGGGGTAGACGGTCAATATGCCTTATCTCTTGTATTACGTAATCCCATATGCGTCCATATCTTTGGTCGAGTGCTGCTAGAGCCGCGGTGTATGGGGTAGTAGAGGTGGCATATGCCAGCGCTATATTGTGCGCTCGGGGCACCTTGAGGTGCTTTAGTAGGATAGCATATTTGTACGGTTCATCAGCTACATCGGACATCATTGTCTCTAAGCACATTCGTAGCTCTGTGTACTGTGCTCTGTTCTCGTGTGTGAAGTCCGGGAACGTCGGTGTGCCAATGTACGATGCCATGGATGGCTGGCACATCGGTGAGCGTTGGAGGAGAGGCCTCCTAGGCGAGTCTCCTCTTACGTGTCTTGGTGGGCTGGTACCTGCTGGGTACCATGGCCCGCGTATCCAGGTGCTGTTCCTCGGGGCTGGTCGTGCGTCAAGCTCACCCGTGAATTGAGTCGGGGGTCTGTAGCGCAGAGCCGCGGGGTAAAGCCTGGGCTGTACTGGACCTCCTGGTCCTGTGGAGTACTGTGCTGCTGTTGGGCTTGACTCTCCTCCTCTCCCTCTTCTTCTTCCTCTGGCAGGTCATCTAGATCCTGTAGTCGTCTATTTAGCCTCTCCGCGGTATAGACCGGTTCTTCCCTGTAGCTGGGTCTCGCTTGGACCGGTCGGGGAAGGGGTTCGGAGAGGGGTATAGGCTCTCTCTGGTGGTCGGGCTCAGGGTCGCTTGATCGGGTAGGGGAGGGTGCCCTTGACCCTTGTCTTGACGAGGCCCTGGAGCCCCGTGCGGAGGGAGGGGGGGTTGCCCTGGTAATCAGCTGCTCCATTATCTGCGCTTGTAATCGGTCGCGCTCGGCTTCACGCTTGGTGAGAGCGAGGTCGCGCTCTGCTTCTCTTTGGGCACCGGCAGCGGCGCGCTGGGCTTCGGCGGCGGCGCGCTGGGCTTCGGCCCGGTCTCTTCCCATATTCTCTTCCGTCTGGAGGCGTCTAATCTCTAGACGTATACGGTCTTCGTCACTCCGTTGCTGCGCTTGAAGGCGTTCTCTTTCCATGGAAGAATGTTCGCGCTCACTAAGCGTCTGTGCTTGGAGTCGATCGCGCTCGGTTGAGGCTGCCAGGCTGGCGAGGAAGGCCTGCGCCAGCATCTTGTCCGCCTCGCTGGGGGAAGACGCTGGTCGAGGTGATCCGCTCCTGGTAGTACTCGTTGGAGATCCGTTCTCCTGTGGCGAGTCAAGGAGATCCATCTCCGGGGTGCTCGTCCCTTCTTGTAGTGGGTCGAGTTCCATCCCTGGAGGGCTTTCTTTATCCTGGAGCTCTCCGGGGACTACTTCTTCGGTCTTGGCGGGGGGTAAAGTCATGTCAGGTCCCTCCTGGTCCCCACCGTGAGCTTGGTCAGTTACGTTAGAACCCACTAGGGTCTCTATTGGCGGGGTAGCCTGGTCGATAGGGTCGGACATAATTTTACTATCTACTTTTTCCGCGTTTACCGTCTGTAGAAAGCTAGGTAGTATACTGGCAACGTAATCCTCTAAGTACTGAGGTGTCTGCCGTCTACGCTGCGGGCGATCTATTTTAGGAGAACCGTTTTGTGGAGTGTTCATCATTGGCCATGTCAATATTAATACCACTATATTAATATTACGCTAATTACCCTCCGGCTCGAAGGACCAATTGTAACTGAGGGGTACAATTCCCTGACTGTATTGATAAGTATGGTATCATTAAACCACTACCGTCTTATGTACATTCCTACTGGCCATACAGTACACAGGTATCTAATGATGAACACTTCCCCACAATGACTCGGTTCCACACAAAGCTGTATTTAAGTATTTATTAGCAGCAAAAGGTACATAATATACTTTACTTTACTTCACTTTGGATGCGCTTATAAGGCAAAGGAATGTGCGTAGGCAAATCAATAACGAATGTCCATTCTCATATTACGCAGGCGATAGTCATACAACCTGAATCTTAGGGAATTATATCTATGGTACACTAGTAATATAGCGGGAGATACTGGTAGGGTCCCCCCGGTTGTAAGCCAGCAAGGGTAGAGGATTTGTCGGTAGTAGAGTCTGGGTCAACGATGATAAGGAGACTCCGAGTACAGGAGACGGTGCAATAAGATCTTGATCCGCAGACGAATACAGCTGTTCTCCGTAGCATGTAGCTCCACATGGAAGAAAGCTAGCCGGCCTCAGACTTCTGAAGGCAGACTCGACGTGGCTCCTCACAGATTAAATCCCACACACTTGTGGGTGTCGGCGATTCTCCGCTCCATTAATTACAGGACCAAAAGCAAATATAATCCAGCCGAAAAGGGCTATGCAGTCGTCGGTAGGTTCTCCAGTGTACATAATCCACACGGTCCTCGTCTAGGGCCCCTCGGGTGAAAGCGCCATGGTAAGCAGCCCAGCCTGGATAAGCACTCTAGCTGATACGAGGAAACGTTGGTGATGCTGGTCACTGTAGAACTTTAGCCGCACGATACACTATACACAAATAGACTATTACTGACTTAATAGAATAGGTCGAACACGACGGTACAGCGTTAAACTCTGACACTTCAGTTATTAATTCGCACGCGGTCTCAATGCTCTATTTGGGGCCAAACAGGCCATACTGCACCGCACGTCGTATCGTGGGTGAGGCTTCAACTTTAGTTACTAAGGACTTCTGACTAAGTGCTTCTGTATTCACCTGCGCCGTATTTATACGCTTAGATGAACAAACTAGTACCAGCTTTATTCCTGTCTCATATCCTTGCGCAGTACCGTTCATGTCCAGGCATGTCCCCGGCGGTGACTTTGAACCTGACTTTGGAGGCATGGCCTTGGCGCCTGTGGACCGCTGTCCAATAGGAGAATGAAATATTATGGTCTGTACTAGGCTAAAGGGATATTCCGTGTATATGTACAAGGAATATACAAGGGATATCAAACGATATACAAATATTATGCAATATATATCAATCAATAAATATATATATATTCGGTTTAATCTGATCCTTCATAACAGGCCTGATATTCTATATATATTTTTTTTAATCTACTTTTTCTCCCCCCTTTTTCTGTATTTTTCTCCCATCCCAATTTAGTCGTTATGCCAATTCCCTTCCCTCCCTTCCTGGTCGTTGCGCGCATTTCCCCCCCACTTGCCGGTCTAGGGAGGGTTGATAGATACTATCACATGTCCCCTCCGATACATGTGGAGTCCAGTGGCGTCGTTAGCCCTGGGCTTCCGGGGCTACCTAAAAAAAAAAATAAAAAAAAATTGTTTACATGATGTCAGCATCCCCATTGTCTGTGCTGAATGTTTGTTAGTGTTTGGTATTTTTTGTTGGTTGTTAGTACTTTTAATCCATTTTTAGTAAGTAGTTTTCATTTGATCCTATAATTTTTTCATTCACCGATTTGTGGACTTTTTCTTTTGTGTCCTGAAAGGCGCCTTATAAATCAAATGCATTATTATTATTATTATTATTATTATTATTATTATTATTATTATTATTATTATTATTATTATTATTATTATTATTATTATTATTATTATTATTATTATTATTATTATTATTATTATTATTATTATTATTATTATTATTATTATTATTATTATTATTATTATTATTATTATTATTATTATTATTATTATTATTATTATTATTATTATTATTATTATTATTTATTATCATCCAGGAGGGAAAAGACACTTTGGATAGTAGGGACTGCCTCTCTGCCTGTCCTGACCAGGAAACACTTTGCAACTGTGATCTCCTCTGGCAATAGTTGGATATTGTAATGTGTGGCGAGGGGTTGCAGCAATTCCACTGAGAGAAACTGGTCTGAGGCTGGATAACATGCCTGTATACCTCTCATAAGTTCCAACTCATGAGAACCTGCTCTCAAGCTCTTGCAGCATTCTGTCGACATCTGGATAGAACAGTCTCTGTCTCAGCTGATCTCCTGAGCTGAGGTCTGAGCTTGTGCCACAAGATGCCATTACATATGGCCTTTGTCCACTGCCATCTCTGAGGTGCGATAATCTTTGAGTGTGTCCTGCACTGTGCTTTTAAATAGTACAGATAGGTATTGAAGATGTGCACGTTAACGCAGCAGCACCTGGAGCCATCCATACCCATGTCCAGTGTCCACTGAAAAAGACATGCTCATGATACTGTGATAAACTATAATAAGCTTTAATCGAACCCTGGTTCATTTCCTCGGATAGTCCGGTTGGTTTGGGGTGGTGTGAAAGCTCATTCACTCTTGCAAGTGAACCCTGCTGCGGTTCATTTGAGATGTGAATGCAAAGCGGACCAAAGGCAGGAAAAGACCCAAAAATCTAATATTTTTTTTATGAGAAGACTGAAACATATGTATATAATGAAACACACAATACAGTTTTTTTTCGATTGCTTAAGCATGATTTTGAAAACGGGGCCCGGTGTTTCAAAACACACAATTAGCACAACCACACACACAATTATCAGAACACCTCAGATCCTTTGCTAAATTAAACACTTGTCAAAACCATACACTAATTTATAAAAACTACATTTTGTTACCATATGAAACACACGTTTCATATGACTTAATTCTGTTTAAACCAGTTACACACACTGCTGTGCTTAACCTAAAACACATTTAGCAATTCTACTTCTCAGTGATTAGAGTACTGTAAGTGAAGTACGCAGAGAATGTGCAAATATACAATAAATTCACCAAACACTACACAAGACCAATGCTGTAGACTGATGCAAATATAATTTATTTATCTACATATACCCAAATCAATGATGCAGACTGCTGAAAAAAAAACATTTTCTCTCCATATTCCCAAATCAATGATGCAGACTGATGAAAATATAAATTTTCTCTCCATATAACCAAATCAGTCAACATTTCAACATGGAGAATCATAACAAAACATGTCCCAGTTTTCATGCTACTATGTGCATAACACTGTAAGCTCAGCAAATATCAGACAAACATAAAATACTGTATCCAGTACAGGTTAAAATTACAGTAAAACAAAAACAATTTTGAAAAAATTTAAATAGAGTACAGAAAATACTAGACATTATCTCTTTGCCTAGCTGGATCTGGCAAGAGAATTTTTTGCTCTGTGTGTATTGTTTTGCAAAAAGTGTGAGGCTGACATTGTGCTTATAGGGGTGCAAATCTGGGCCTATGTTTTGCTCCTTGAGTGTAAGGTTTTGATAATTGTGTAATACTTTTGATTTGAGTGTTTATGCAATTGAAGAAAACTGTTAAGACTAGAGATTAACTGTTTATTTCTTTTGTACATAGGCTGTGCATATGTTTGTTTGTTTGTTTATTTGCTTATGTGTATGATTCTTAACTGTATTTATTTTGTTATTGGTGTATATGTGTGTATGTATGTACAGTATATGTATATATATTATATATATATGTATATATATGTGTATATATGTATATTTGTACTCCTGTTGGGGCCTCTTGGACCAGATCAATGTTTTATCTGGCTAAATAAAGGTTAAATAAATAAATAAGAAACTGATGATTTGGTCCTGTTAACTTTAAATTGTCTATGGGGACTGCCCAGATCCCTCTCATGGACATGGACCTCACTTTGAGAACCTCTAATGATTCTAGTTTTTCAGTATTCATCTCTAATTACTCTAAAATTGGGGGGGCGACCGACCAAGCCGGAGGTACCGCTGACAGCTGGATTCGATACCAGTGTATCTGCGGTGGTAGGCAGGCGCTTAGTCCGCTGCGCTACCCAGCTGCCGTGATATTCTATATTCAATAATAATATTTCAAATTGCATGTGTCCGGATGGCAGAATTCAGTACCGTATCTACAAAACCTTCTGTTTAATCATCTTCCCTTTATTCATTATCCTTAGATTTTTTGTACATGTGATCTCAAGAAAGTACTGAACGAGCTCGTGGCAGTTTTTCATGTCTGGTCATTTTTAGCATGGTGTTATTCACTGTCAAAGATGCAAAGAAAAATCATAATTTATATTCTCCTTTGTTTCATCACAATTTACTCAAGCCTAGTAACAGACACAATATTTCTGACACTGGGAATAAATTCCCTGAGATCCATAGATGTCCCTAGATACCAAGAACATGCATGGACCTTGTAGAAGTGGAGCAATCTTCCATTTACTTAGGTATGTATTTTTAGGCGGATTTCCAAAAAATAGGGTCCTCTTGAGGACGATTTGCCCACCGGCACGACACGCCAGCTACACTAATGTGAAACACACACTATTTGACGCTGTGCTGAGCAGTGTTAATTTTGGCAGCTATTTTCATTTTAGTTTTAGTCTTAGTCATGTGTCAAGTGCTCCTTTTTTGTTTTCATCATATTTAGTCATCTTCATTTATTTTTCGTTTAGTCAGTTTTAGTCAACTAAATGTCTGAGCATTTTAGTCTTAGTCAGTTTTTGTCTCAATTTTGTCTTTTTTGTTTTAGTCTAGATTTAGTTGACAAAAACGGATGACATTTTTGTCTATTTTTACATTTTTTAGTTAATGTACTAAAAGAAATTATATTATATTGTGGTGACCTATATTAAGAGACATTCACCAAGGTGGGCTTGTGCCTTTAAGCGTGTGGGTTGTACTGTTTAGGGGACAGGTTAAATACCACTTCCGGTTCCGGGTTAACTTTGTTGTTATTGGAAAATGCTATGTGAGTGAGAAGTAAAGTACCTCAACTCGAACCACGTCTCTGGCTCGCTACTTTCTTATCGCCACATTGGTGACCCTGTGAAGAACATTTGTAACGTTAACAGCATTTAGCGTTATGGAAGACAACGGCGTTGCGCAACCGCAAGCACCCGCACCGAATGCTAACGACGCTAACATGCTACAAGCGAACATTTACGCTGCGACCGTCAAGTTGCCCGACTTTTGGCAGCATAATCCCCGGCCGTGGTTTCAACACGTCGAAGCCCAATTCCAGCTGAGAGGAATAACACAGGATCTAACTAAGTACTTCCATGTTGTGGCGGCGTTGGATGCTTCAACGACGGCACGGGTGATGATGCTGTTGGAGGATCCGCCGGCAGCTGACAAGTACAATGCGCTAAAGACATTCCTTCTGAAGCTATATGAACTGTCAGAACTGGAGAAAGCGGACCGCTTGCTGTCCCTCAACGGCCTCGGCGATGGCAAACCGTCGGAGTTGATGGAAAAAATGCTGGCTGTACTGGGATCAACTGATCCCTCTTTTCTATTTACACACATTTTCTTGCGACAGCTTCCAGTGCCTGTGCGCACAGCACTGGCGAGTTCCCTCCTCTCCTCCACCAAGGACTATCGCGGCCTGGCTGCAGAAGCGGACAGGGTTTTCCTGGCCAACAGGCAGCAGCAGTTTGTCCATGCGCTGCTGCCCCACCAGGGCACCTCTGCCCCACCACTGGAGGCCTATACAGACAGACAGCCCGATGCCAACCCGACGATGGGCTCTGCTATTACCATGCCAGGTTTGGGGACAGGGCCAAGCAGTGTCGCAAGCCATGCAGTTTCAAGGGGCAGGGAAACGCCAGGGCCGGCGCTCATTAGTGGCTGTGGGTGCCGGCCATGACTGCAAGCTATTGTTTATCACCGACTCCTTGTCTGGCCGGCGGCTGCTGGTGGACTCGGGCGCGCAACGCAGCATCCTACCGGCACAGGGCGTGGACACCATGGACGGCAGACACGGGCCCCAGATGGATGCAGCGAACGGTACGCCCATACGTACCTACGGCACCAGGTATGTGGAGGTGTGTTTTGGGGGGCGCCGTTTCGGCTGGGGTTTTGTGATGGCTGCGGTGTCCACGCCGCTCCTGGGAGCAGACTTCCTCTGTGCTTTCAGCTTACTGGTAGATGTTAAAAACTGTCGCTTGATCGATGCCCTCTCTTTTTCCTCTTACCCCTGCACACTTGGGGCGGTTGGGGGGGGCGGAGCTCTCTGCCTGTTGAACACACTTGCCACCGGGGACCCGTATGAACGCCTGCTCGCCGGGTTCCCTGACCTCACCACACCCACGTTCTCATCTGCAGTGGCCAAACACGGTGTGGAACACCATATTACCACAGAGGGCCCCCCAGTCTATGCCCGGGCCCGGCGCCTCGACTCAGCCAAGCTGGCAATCGCCAGGGGGGAGTTTTCCACCATGGACCGACTTGGCATTGTGCGCCGCTCGAACAGCCCGTGGGCTTCTCCATTACACATGGTTACAAAGGCTGGCGGAGGTTGGCGCCCATGCGGCGATTTCCGTCGCCTTAATAACGCCACAACCCCCGACCGGTACCCTGTTCCGCACATACAGGACTTCTCTACCCACCTGGCAGGGGCGGTCATCTTCTCCAAGGTGGACCTGGTGCGCGGTTACCACCAGGTGCCGGTCCATCCACGGGATGTGCCAAAGACAGCTGTCATTACACCCTTTGGGCTTTTCGAATTCCTAAGAATGCCTTTCGGGCTCATGGGGGCGGCGCAGACGTTTCAGCGCCTGATGGACTCTGTGCTCCAGGACATGCCATTTTTGTTTGTGTACTTGGATGACATTCTTGTAGCCAGTACGTCCATAGAGGAGCACATGACACACCTCCAGCAGCTGTTTGAGCGGCTCAGTAAACACGGCCTCATCGTCAACCCGACCAAGTGCCAGTTCGGGCAGTCCTCCATCACTTTCCTCGGACACCATGTCGCTCCACAGGGAGCCACCCCACTCCCCGCCAGGGTGGAGGCCGTGGCCAGTTTTCCTCGTCCCCGCACCGTACGGGCTCTACAGGAGTTCCTGGGCATGGTGAACTTTTACAACCGGTTCCTTCCCCATGCTGCCCACCTCATGCAGCCCTTGTATGAGGCCATGCGGGGCAAAGTGCCCAAGGACGAGTTAGATTGGTCCTCGGGGATGGACAGCGCTTTTGGGGCTGCCAAGAACGCGCTAGCCAACGCTGCTCTGCTGGCGCACCCCTCTCCCACTGCCCCGGTCGCCCTCACGACAGACGCCTCTGACTATGCAGTGGGGGCGGTGTGCGAGCAGTGGGTGGGCGGTGCCTGGCAGCCACTGGCCTTTTTTAGCAAACAGCTCCGCGACAACGAGCGTAAGTACAGTACTTTCGACAGGGAACTGCTGGGTCTGTTCCTCGCCACCAGGCACTTTAGATTCCTGTTGGAAGGCCGCCAGTTCACTGCCTTTGTGGACCACAAGCCGCTAACTTTCTCCATGGCCAAGACCTCGGAGCCGTGGTCAGGACGTCAGCAGCGGCAGCTATCGGCGATCTCCGAGTTAACCACGGACATTCAGCACGTGGCGGGCAAGGACAACTTTGTCGCCGACTGCCTCTCTCGGGCGGTCATCGGGTCCGTCCACTTGGGACTCGATTATGCCGCCATGGCGGCAGACCAAGCCACGGACTCGGACATTCAGGCCTATCGGACGGGTCCTACCGCACTGCAGCTGGAGGATGTGGTGTTCGACACAGCTAACGCCACTCTCCTCTGCGACGTCTCCACTGGCCAACCGCGCCCTATGGTGCCTACGGCCTGGCGGCGCCGGGTTTTTAACATGATCCACAGCCTTTCCCACCCAGGTGTGAAGGCCTCGACTAAGCTGGTGGGGGTCAAGTTTGTGTGGCCTGGCCTCCGGAAGGATGTTAGGACCTGGGCTAGCTCATGTGTGGCGTGCCAGCGTGCCAAGGTGCACCGCCATACCAAAGCCCCTTTGGCACCGTTTATAGTGCCGGAGAGGCGGTTCGACCATGTGAATGTGGACCTGGTGGGCCCCCTGCCCCCCTCCCATGGATATACTCACCTCCTCACCATGGTGGACAGGACCACCAGGTGGCCGGAGGCTGTTCCACTGTCCTCCACTACGGCAGCGGAGGTGGCCCGGGCGTTCATCGGCTGCTGGGTGGCCCGTTTTGGCACACCGGGGGACATCACAAGCGACAGGGGCCCCCAGTTCACTTCGGAGCTCTGGACTGCAGTTGCGGAGCACCTGGGGGTGAAGATCCACCGCACTACGGCGTACAACCCGCAGGGCAACGGACTTTGCGAGCGGTTCCATAGGGACATGAAGGCCGCTCTTCGGGCTGCCCTTACGGATGGCGCCTGGGTTGACCGCCTCCCGTGGGTCTTGCTTGGTCTTCGTTCTGCCCCCAAGGAGGACCTCCAGGCCTCGTCCGCCGAGCTGGTGTACGGCCAGCCGCTGCGGGTCCCTGGGGAGTTTCTTCCGGGGGCCACAGCGTCCTGGTCCGTCGCCTCCCATCGAGCAGTGTCCCGGGGTGTTGCCGATGCCCTTATTCCCATTCCAACATCCCGCCACTGCCTTCCCCAGTCCTACGTCCCCAGGGACCTGCCATTGGCCAAATATGTTTTCATCCGGCACGACAGCCATCGGACCCCGCTGCAGCCCCCTTATGACGGGCCTTTCCGTGTCTTGGAGGCAGGCACTAAAAACTTTGTTGTGGACATGGGAGGCAGGCCAGAGCGGGTCACTATAGACCGTCTTAAGCCTGCTCACTTGGACAAGGACGAACCAGTTAAGTTGGCCCTACCCCCGCGGCGGGGGCGCCCCCAGGTTTCGGCTCAGACCCCTGCCCTATCCTCTGTTCCGGCCTTGGCCCCTTCCGTGGCCCGGCCGCTGGTTCCACTTATCTCCCTTAGTCCCCCTCTGGTTAAGCGCAGTCGGTTCGGCCGCTTGATCCGTCCCCCTCCACGTTGACTATTTCATGCTGTGATCTGTTCACTGATGGACTGTTCACTGGCTATTAATTAGTTGCAGTTTTTGTATTGGTGAATTCTGGGGGGGCCTGTGTGGTGACCTATATTAAGAGACATTCACCAAGGTGGGCTTGTGCCTTTAAGCGTGTGGGTTGTACTGTTTAGGGGACAGGTTAAATACCACTTCCGGTTCCGGGTTAACTTTGTTGTTATTGGAAAATGCTATGTGAGTGAGAAGTAAAGTACCTCAACTCGAACCACGTCTCTGGCTCGCTACTTTCTTATCGCCACAATATAAATGATAAAACTTTTTTTTCTTTTCTTTTTTTACAGCTACTGTTTTATATATACTGTTTTTTAGAAATAACTAGAAAGTAATGGTATTTATTCAACAACAGGTGGTTGTATTAGTATTAGTATCATTAAATGACAACTATGCTCAACTATGCTTCACCCACGGAAAGGTTGTTGGCACATTGGTTCCACACGGACGTTACACGTTGTTGCGCACTTCCTATCCAGTCGGCTCCAGTTCAGTTATCTCCTAGCAGAGGCACTGTTGTGATTTTTAATGCAAAATAAATATTCAACATTCTCCTTTGAGACTCCGCCTCAGACTCTTATCATTTGGCACTAAAAGCTAAACATTGTCACCGGTATGGCTGTCTGCATTATGTCATTAATTGTGTGCAGCTAGCCACATTAGCGTGAGCTAGCTTAGCCACTAGCTAACGCGATCTAGATGGAAAAATACAAACAATGTAATGTTACTGGTGACAAAGTTATTTACCTTGGAATACTCCTTTGCCAACTTGCTGTACTTTGCTTGCAGGTCTGCAGCTGGATTATGAATAGTCCCAACTTTAGCCAAGGTAACGTTAAGCTAAAACTAGGTTTTCAAATAGCTCCAGCTAATGCTAATAACACAGAGCTCCCGTCAGCCGTCACACTGTTCTGTCGGGATGATCCCAGATAGCAAAAAATGAGTGAATCAACGTTGAAATAGGGTTAGGCAGAAATATTGAATCTATGTTGAAGCCTGACATCGAAATTATACAGATCGTTGTCTATGACTTACATGTTGAATCAACGTTAGGTGTCAACCATAACTGATACTATATCAATGTTGATTCAACCATCATCTAAATGGTAATCTACATGCACATTTTAGTTGATTTTATATTGAATCAATGTTAGACATCAATGTTTATTCAACCATAATCTAAATGGTAATCTACATGCACATTTTAGTTGATTTTATATTGAATCAATGTTAGACATCAATGTTTATTCAACCATAATCTAAATGGTACTCTACTTGTACATTTGTAACTTGTACATCTACTTGTAACTTGTAAAGTTAAGGAATCAATACTGATTAATGTACATTTTACATTAAAATATTGCTGCTGATATGTATACATCATAACATTACATGTTTTTTTCCTGCTGTTAAACACACTATTGTTAAATAAATAATAATAAAATTCTTATATGACCATATTTCCAAAAATGTGTGAACAAAAATGACAACATGGCTTTAATATGAAAATTTATTTTTTTCTAGGGTCTCATATCATACTTCCAGTGACCATACCTTTTACACAAAAAAAAACAACAGACCTTATAACAGGCTTTCATTAACAATACATATATAGCCACTGCCAGAATAGTGACACACGTATTGTGTGTGGTGAGCACACGCATTCATGCACAACGAAGACAAGATTGCGTTGTCTCAATCATTTTAACTATAAATTTATGAGCTCAAAGTATGAGCTCACTGACTGAAATGTCCAACAAAAAGCATCAATTGTCAAATAATATTGATCACATTAACTAGACTAGATGTTTTTGAGGAAATTAGAAAGGGAACAACAACTTAACCCTTGTGTCTGATCAGATTCGTATTTGTTTGATAACTTTGCAGTGATTATGTTTGTAGCCAACATAATATGTGGCATAATCTTTTAATTATCTTGTATTTTTTTTTTACTCTTCATAAATTGTTTATTCCACTTCAGCCCGATCATAACCACCACATATTCTTTTTTTTGTCATATTTAACAACTCTTTTCAGAGAAGTGGGAGTATTTCATTACAAAAATAATATAAAAAATGGTTATGATCAGGGCTGAAGTTGGATAAAATATTTATGGAAAAGAAAGTGGGAAATTATTTCAACATAATCTTTTTATGGAGTTTTTCAATTTAGTCCCCTAATAAGAGTATAATACTTTAGTTTTCAGACACAAGGGTTAAATAACAATGGCAGAGGATTTGAATTTAAACACAGTGGAGCTTAGATGATCTACAGTTGTCCACGACTTATCCTCCAAGGCATCTGCTATATAATAATCTTCAGATTTACTTAAGTGTTATTAGTAGGTTACAGCAGTAAGCATTAGTTTGCTCAGTCAATTATGGCCAATTCGTTTTATATTGTTTAATACAGTTAAATAAATAGATAAATGAAAAGCAATTTTTTTTGACCCCCCCCCCCCCCCCCCCCCCCCCACTGTACCGAAAATAATACCGAACCGTGTCTTCAATACCGAGGTACGTACCGAACCGTGGATTTTGTGTACCGTTACACCCCTAATGTTTCTATAACTCTCTCCCATATAACTCTCTCCCATACCCTTAACACCAACCGCTGAAGTGCCCTTGAGCAAGGCACTAAACCCCCAACTGCTCCAGTGGAGTTGCTCAGTGGCCAACAGTGTCAGACTGTGGTTGTACTGGGGCCTAACAAAATTAATAGTTGGTTTCAGGTTGGTTGTCAGTTTGGCCATGGGTAGGTAGGGAATTTATTTAATTTTATTTTTTTATTTTATTCTTTCCCACGGCGACTATGGATAGGGAATTTCTTTATTTAATTAAAATGTTCACAACAACATGGATGCATGTACTCTGCTAGCATGTTTAATATCCATAATACTAAATGTTTGACTAAGATTTCTATGAAACTTTATAATTTTTTTTTTTTTTTTTTTTTTTTTTTTTCTAAAAACTCATAAAATATATTGGGTCGCACCTAAATCGGCAGGGTCGGTCGGCAACCTGAAACCAACTATTAATTTTGTTAGGCCTGGGCAGCTCCCAGGTGTGAATGGAACTCTGTGAATGTGAAGCAGGGCGTAGCTGAAAAAGAGCATCCGTGCTCAGCGAACCTACCCAGGGTAAATAAAGGTTAAAATAAAAAATAAAAAAATAAACACTGCAAGAACAGGCTGAAGCAGCAAGTCATTCAAGTAGATGCCGTCCATGGAAGAACAGTGTTCATGAGGGTAATTCCTTGTACTGTATGAACCAGGGAAACAGTGTGCTGGGGTACCCCAAGTTTGACTCTGGTTTGCTTGACAATTAAGTTTGGGTCACTTCGGTTCCAAGAACAGGCTGAAGCAGCAAGTCATTCAAGTAGATGCCGTCCATGGAAGAACAGTGTCCATGAGGGTAATTCCTTGTACTGTATGAACCAGGGAAACAGTGTGTGCTGTGCTGGGGTACCCTAAGTTTGACTCTGGTTCGCTTGACTTAAGTTCGGTTCCTTGAGATGCCTCCCTCCCGGTCTGGCGCATAACGAAGCCACTTCTTGACAGTTTCGCTGTAGTCCTGGTCGGTCAGCTTGGGGTCAAACTGTCGAGCAGCAGCTGATAGACACAAAAATAAAAAAGTGAGGAAGAGAGGTGAGATGATGTACGATGATAAGAGCACCCCTCACTTCACACGAGTGCGATTTTTTTTAATCACTCAATTACTCACTCTGTAGGTCTACAGTAACAAGCTACAGTCAGCATCCAGTTAGACTGGACAGGAAAGAGAATTAAGCAATCGCCTAGCCTGACACCATCTAGGCAATACAATGTGTATCCATGCACCTCTAAAGCTCACCAATTACGTTGTCCATTTCTTATAGGTTGCACTTTCATCACTTTATTCCAACATAACACTTTTTTTTTAAGTTTTTGCAACAGCATAATTATATTCTGAATCACCAGCATCACCAGCATCACCACCTCACTACCTAAACTTAACCTATGAAGTAGTTTGCAGGGGAGGAAGCTCACCAAACATGCAGGCTTGTAGTGTGGTGTGCTTGAATGGCTTCTTGCTTTCTGAACAACACTTGTCTTTCTTTCCAGCCCAGTTGAACCCACTGGCCAGGGCGTTGGTCATAGCAGTTTTCAACATCAGTCTGATCAGGTTCTCTGAATTGGTGCCTCCTACCAAAGCCAGGCGAGAAATCTAAATCAGAGAGAAGAAAATGAAGGCCCTGCGTTAGAAACAGCATAACATTTATTTTATGAACACAGAGCAACCAACTTGTTTATACACACACTTTATGCATGCACTGATATTCCAGCCCATGCCAGTCATTAGGTTTAACCACATTAACCCTCCTGTCCATATGTAAACGGTATATTTGAACAATTTCAAAACGTTTCATAAATAGCAGATATACAAGCTCTAACACGTTTTGAACTAGAAAGTGCTAAACACATTTTTCCCCTGAACAAGACCACACTGAAACGATCTACATTTGATAAATGAATGCAGTTCAATAAATTACCATCTTTTGACGGACTGATTGCTCCATCAGTAATGATTCTGCCTCATTGAAGTCTTGTTCACTGGCGATTGGCAGCTGGAAGGGGAGCATAGTGGTTGTGGTGGCCACCCCGTGTCCCCTGGTCCCACCAGATATGTTGCCCTCAGCCAACTCGGTCTTGATGAACTGCACATCTCTGGACAGATCCTTCACCACGACAAGTAATTCAGCAAGCATTGAATTCATCTTCTGGATGGTAAGGTCTTCAGAAGAAGAGTTAAAATCATTAAGTGAGAAATAAAAATAAGCAGCAAATCACACGAGGAATTACACCATGTCCAATAGACTTGCCTTTCATAAGCTGCCCGTCATCGCCGGCCATCTGTCTACGCTGTGAAACACCAGATTGCCCTGAGCTGTATCCTGACATCGCTGTAGAAACAAAATCATAGTTATATATTTCACTATAGTTTGACTGCATTGGATCAAACTGGTGGTAGTTCCCTCTAAAATGGCATACCATTTTGTGCATGTTGTGAGAGACCAGGGGGACTGTAGTATTGCCCCGAGCTGCATCCCGACATCCCTGTAGAAACAAATCATTATATTTAAAAATACAAAATCTGACTTGTCAGTCAAATTAACATACATGTCATAATCACTAACACCGGTTCCTGACAGGCAGCAAGCGAGCGAACTGGAGACGAAATCGCACACGACACTGTCCTGATATGACGCAGCGCGTGTCCGAGTGTGTGTTACCTGGATTCTCGACCAATAAAAAGTGTTTAGGGGCGGGACTCGGCCGCGTAATCGCTCAACTAGAGACACAGCGAGCGAATATTTGAGGGGTGAACGACATCGCTGCTCAGTTCACTGTCGCTCGCGGCAGGTCAGGATAGTCTGATTGAAACGAATACATTTTAATCACTTTTTCTCGCTTGCTCGCGTCGCTCTATGTCAGGAAGGGGTGTAAGGAGTTGTATCCCTGTCTCTCAAAACACTGTTACTGAAAGAGTACAGTATCATACCACTACTTGCACTTTGTCGATCTTGCAGCTGCTGGACATGTGAGGCCTGCTGCTGCTGGTGGTACTGTACAATATCAAATCCTGGCATCTCGGCTGAAACACAGTAGGAAATACACAAAGTTATTAGCAAATGACGCTATTGTAATCCCCCATGTGAGAAAATGTTTGATTTCCATTCAGCTGATTTCACGTGCACTGCCAAATACTACTTTAATAAAAATATCAAAGACAATGCGAGACAATACAAATATTTTAAACATGCCAGAATATTATGTTATGAGATTGCTTGATAACTCACCATTATGTTGAGTTAGCGATTGCCGGTAGTTGCTAGTAACCAGATCTACAAAGGGGAAATGTAAAATAAGTTGCGACTCAAACATGGTGGATTGTGCTCAATATAAAAGCATTATGTACAACTACACATTTTTATTGTGACATTGCTTGCAAGTTGTGAAGGCTTTGAATTTTTGTAGTGGGCTGGCATGCACATTGTAAACATTCTGTTGCATGCATGATGCCAGCGACCTGCCAGCAAGCTCCTCACAAGAACACAGATATGGGTTCACTTACTGTTATTTGGATCAGGAGTCTGCAACTAATCTAAATAGCTGTAGATCATGCCACCATCCAAAGAATCTAAAAAAGGTAAGCCAGGGTGAGAATTGAAGATGCTACAAATCATGTTTAAACAGTCATCTAGTTGGCATTTTAACATTCATAGCAACATACCATTCATTGTAGGCTCTTGGCCAACAACTGGAGGGTTGCCGGATCTTAGCGCCTTACGAGACCGGCTCGATTTTGGAGTCTGTCCTACAACATATTTTAGTTGGCATGTTATTCACAATGTATATATTTTGGGCCAACTATAGAATAACTGCAAGAAATGCAGAAGTCCAATCAAATTAAAATGCTCAATTTGTCGGTACATGGTCAGACTAATTTGTTTAACTGTTATTATTATTATTATTATTATTATTATTATTATTATTATTATTATTATTATTATTATTATTATTATTATTATTATTATTATTATTATTATTATTATTATTATTATTATTATTATTATTATTATTATTATTATTATTATTATTATTATTATTATTATTATTAACTGTAGCAGTGATCATTTCCAAAGTGCCTATATAAAATAAATGCATTGCATCAATACCTGGGAAACCCATATCAGGTGCTTTGGCAAAACGTTTTCTTTTGGCGTCGCCACTCGAGTCATCAGAGTCCGAGTGCACATACTGCTGATTTGGCCTAAAAAAAAGTATATATATACACACATGTAATAAATGTAGTTATGATACTACGTTTATTAGTCAAGGCTAAAGTCTGAATACATAGGCCCTCAGGCCACTGTGTGTTATCCTTTTAGCACTACTTGCAACTACAACAGCAGTGCCATTATTTACAACACCCTAGGGAGAGTTGTCCCTTTAACAAAGTGAACACTGTACCTGGATCTTCTTTTCTGGCGGAGATCTCCTTCGTCCTCAGATTCAATTTCAGAGGTTGGACACATAGTTGAGGTGTACTTGGTCTCTCGGTTTTTGGCCTCATCATGGGTCTCTGGAAAGAGCAGAGAGAAAATGACAACATATCTGCAGTCCAGTGTTTAACGAAAAAATATATGTACCTCTTATCATATGTGCATCGTCACAATTTGCGTCCTCACTTTTTGTGTATGTGTTGCACGAAATACTCACCACACGTAGTAAGCTCACGTACATCCTTATAGGTGATCCATTTATCATCTGGTTGCAGTCCATCTCGAAGGGCTTTTGTGAGCTTTATGTGTTTAGGGGGCCATAACACAGTCTGGTCTTTAGCATTAAACCAGCTCTCTAGAACTACTGCTGTCCCACCATTTGGGAACTGTACAACTGACCACAGCACCACCTCACCATTCATCTTCAAAGGGCTGAAATGAGAATTTACGGTACTAATAATGATCTCTCCTTACAAGCCATTCCCATACCGTCCTAAACCAGCCACAGGACCAAAGCAATATAATCCAGCCGAAAAGGGCTCTGTAGTCGTCGGTGTAGGTTATCCAGTGTACATATCCACACGGTTCTCGTCTAGGGCTCCTCGGATGGCGGCACAAGGTTAGGCCGCCCAGCCTGGATAAGCACACTAGCTCGGTACGATGAAACGTTGGTAATGCTGGTCACTGTAGAACGGTAGCCGCACGATACACTATACATAATAGACTAATACTTAATAATAGAATAGGTCGAACTCGACGATACAGCGTTAAACTCTGACACTTCAGCTATCAATTCGCACGCGGTCTCAAGGCTCTATTTTGGGGCAAAACGGGCCCACTTCACAGCACGTTGTATCGTGGTGAAGGCTTCAACTTATTGGGGTAACTAACTGCTGTATCCACCTGCAACGTATTTATACGTCTTAGCGGTGACTTTGAACTAGACATTGGGGGTATGGCCGTGGCGCCTAGGGGGGTCGCTGTCCAATAGGAGAACGAATATTATGGTCTGGCCTGTACTAGGTAAAGGGATATTCCGTGTATATGTACAAAGAATATACAAGGGATATCAGACAATATACAAATACTATACAATATATCTCAAGTAATAAATATATATATTCGGTTTAATCTGACCCTTTGTAACAGCCGCCTCCTAATTAGTCCGCACACATTGCATTTTTGAAGCATTTAAAGGAAAACTCCAACATTTTGTGAAATTAGCTTATTTGACATATTCCCTGGAGTTATAAGAAGATACATACCTTTTTCGTCTCTCTGCATGCATTGGGCTTAGGGAACGCCTGGACAGTTAGCCTAGCTTAACTTCATCACTGGAAGTGGGGCAGACATCTAACCTAGTTCACTACAGTCAGGAAATATACTCCAAATACAATCAAAATACAACTCCCAAACGTTCCCGTAAACATGTTGTGACCTGTGTATTTACCACGTCTCCCAGTCACACAAGTCACACAAGTCTCCCAGTCACACAAGTCACACAAGTCTCCCAGTCACACAAGTCACACAAGTCTCCAAGTCACACAAGTCACACAAGTCACACAAGCCCAAGTCTCCAAGTCACACGAGTCACACAAGTCTCCAAGTCACACAAGCCCAAGTCTCCAAGTCACACGAGTCACACAAGTCTCCAAGTCACACAAGTCTCCCAGTCACACAAGTCTCTAAGTCACATGAGTCACACAAGTCTCCAAGTCACACAAGTCTCCAAGTCACACAAGTCACACAAGTCCAAGTCTCCAAGTCACACGAGTCACACAAGTCTCCAAGTCACACAAGTCACACAAGTCCAAGTCACACGAGTCACACGAGTCACACAAGTCTCCAAGTCACACAAGTCTCCCAGTCACACAAGTCTCCAAGTCACATGAGTCACACAAGTCTCCAAGTCACACAAGTCTCCAAGTCACACAAGTCACACAAGTCCAAGTCTCCAAGTCACACGAGTCACACAAGTCTCCAAGTCACACAAGTCTCCCAGTCACACAAGTCTCCAAGTCACATGAGTCACACAAGTCTCCAAGTCACACAAGTCTCCAAGTCACACAAGTCACACAAGTCCAAGTCTCCAAGTCACACGAGTCACACAAGTCTCCAAGTCACACAAGTCACACAAGTCACACAAGTCCAAGTCACACAAGTCACACAAGTCACACAAGTCTCCAAGTCACACAAGTCACACAAGTCTCCAAGTCACACAAGTCTCCAAGTCACACAAGTCACACAAGTCACACAAGTCCAAGTCACACAAGTCACACAAGTCTCCAAGTCACACAAGTCACACAAGTCTCCAAGTCACACAAGTCTCCCAGTCACACGAGACTCATGTGACTGGGAGACTCGTGTGACTTGTGTGACTGGGAGACAGGGTAAACACACAGGTCACAACATGTTTACAGGAACGTTTGGGAGTTGTATTTGGAGTATATTTCCTGACTGTAGTGAACTAGGCTAGATGTCTGCCCCACTTCCAGTGATGAAGTTAAGCTAGGCTAACGGTCCAGGCGTTCCCTAAGCCCAAAGCATGCAGAGAGACGAAAAAGGTATGCATCTTCTTGTCCAACTCCAGGGAAGATGTTAAATAAGCTAATTTCACAAAATGTTGGAGTTTTCCTTTAAGCGTTTCAATTGGCCAGCCAAACATGTTATCTGTGTACATGTAATATTGTACTAATTGTGTATTTATTAATGAGGTAAGTTATGCCCCGAAATCCGACGTTAGAGTCAGTGTGTCAATATAGTTACTGCACTTTAGCTTTGTAGGGCAGTATGGTTATGCTGTTAAATGAAGTAGTGGTATTGCAATGGCACCATCTCCGTCTGGAGAGAGAAGACATTTGCGCTTGATATAGCGAAGTTTACCTATCCCTATATCTTCTTGCAAGCCACTGACCTTGTATGTACCAATGTATGATGATTCACAGGGATACATGTAGTATGGCTGTTTGTGTCTGTACTTTCTGTAAATTATATATACCTCTTCCTCTGATTTAAGAATATTCTCTACTAATGCAAATCCATCTCCAACCTCAATACAATTGTCTCCTTTCTTTGTGGACAAAGTAAACCGATGAGTGGAGACCTTCCTGTACTGTTGTGAAGAAGTAAACTGTGGGGGGACAGGCCCATCAGTGTGAATATTACGCAAAATTGGATCATCTGTGGGACATGGGGATCCAACATGTGGAATTTCAGACAACCTTTTCACTACCTGTTGTAGAGGCTGATGTGGCTTGCATAGAAGATGCTTAATTTGTGACAGGATCTGTGTTCTCTAAAGAGTGATGGTTTGTCCTTGAATTAGCAGCAACAATTAACTTATAATCAGTGAGGATAGCCTGCTCTGTCTCTCTCACTAATTTGTTGACTCTACGTCTTTTAGCCTGAGAATAAGATGACATAGTGATGAGGTGCTGTAGTCAATGTAATGGTACATACATTGTGCTATTTACTTGGCTAGAACAGGTCTTTGCTTCAATTGCTGCAACGTGCGGCTTCTTGAAAGTGGTACGTGATTCTGGAAAAAGAAAGAAAAAAGGGGGGAGGGTCCTGATTAATGTGCTGCATTGCAATGTGCAGGGTGAAACGCTTGCATAATTCTACATTTTGATCAATATCAAGAGAGTCCATTATTATATTATTGTTATATTATTCATTAGAAAATACCATGCATATAACCAAACGTCTAACTATATAGTCAATGTAATGGTACATAAATTGTGGTATTTACTTGGCTAGAACAATTAAGTCTTTGCTTCAATTGCTGCAACATGCGGCTTCTTGAAACTGGTACGTGATTCTGAAAAAAGAAAGAAAAAAGGGGGGAGGGTCCTGATTAATGTGCTGCATTGCAATGTGCAGGGTGAAACGCTTGCATAATTCTACATTTTGATCAATATCAAGAGAGTTCATTATTATATTATTGTTATATTGTTCATTAGAAAATACCGTGCATATAACCAAACGTCTAACTATATACTATCTGTATGTCATGCATGTCCCTCCCTATGCCATAAATGTCATCATGTGTATGTCATAAATGTCACTATAAATTGAAAATGGGGGACCCTGATGTAAACGAGACAAAAACGTCTTTCTCTGGTCTGCATCCCCTTAACAATTGTGTGTATTGAGCCATATTGTATTGTACCCCTTCTGCAATCTGTTAAATAAAGTTTTCATTCATTCATTCAACATTAGCAGGACCAGTGGCACGCCAAACAGCCTGCAAACTACCTGGCGTTCTATCGCCATGCTCTAAGACAAACTCTAACCTTAACCAACTTAGAAAGAGTGCCTAAGCTTAAAGGGGAGATGAAGCATATAGCGATATAAACATAGTCATAGCATCAAATTAGTATTTAGATAAGCCACAGAAAAAAATCACGTTATAAAAATAAGCAGTTTCTAAGAAAAAACGATTTGTTATGTGAAGCGCTTTATCAACATGGGCACCGCCATTTTGTTTGGTGACATCACCGTTGCGGTGCATTTAGCTAGCTGGCTACCTAGCCGCAGCCGGGATTCAAAGCCAACTAGCCGGCTAACCCAGCTCGCTAAATACTGCATGTAGCTAGCAGAACTGTAAAATTAGTTTGAACAGCCAGGAGCAATACAAAAAGAAACACGCGGTCCCGTTGTCTGGTAGGCAACGTTGCATTTACGGATCCACGTGTTTACTAGGCCAGCTAGCGCGTGCTTCCTTGACTACTTCCTGTTCACCCAATAAGCATGCTTTTGATTGGCTGAGTCGCACAACGTCATTCAGTACCAACGCACGCAATTGGACCACGCAATTTCTGTTCGTTTGGCGCTAGAATATATTTACATCGAAATAACTTAAACAACCGTACGATTCCACTTGCACACTCTCCAGAGTTATATTAAGCACACGCTAACGAATATTCATGAATATTTATCTTAGTTGACGTATATATATATTTACCTACCAAACTGCAGCATAAGCACATGCACAACGCCGTCAAGATCCACTGGTCACACTCACAATAACCTTATTTTTCACAGAACACAGTTAAGATAAAAGTAATATAGCCAAAACTTACTGTAAAGCACTCAGTAGAATCAAATCCGGGGGATCCAGACGTGCTGTTCTGTTGCCATGCAGTTCACATTGAGAGAGTGCTCAGCTGCATGCTGGGACGTACCATATCTGTTTAAATTGGGGGGGGGATTCGGATCGGTCCAACGTAATGACGACAAACAGCATACGTTGAACAGCATACGTTGATTCAACATTTATTAGATATTGGCATTTCAATCATTAAAATGCAACCACAAAACAATATTGATTCAATGACATGTTTTCAACATTAGTCAATTGCTTCAGCGGTTAATGGGTGATTCACCATCAATCGTCGACCTTAACCAAAAATCAAGCATTTTGACCATAAATCAACATTGAATTAACACCTTTTGCTATCTGGGATGGCATTAAGAAAAGTTATAATTAGTTTGTCTCGTCTTGTTTTAGTCAACAATATCAACATACATGAAGAGAAATTTCGTCCTGGTTTTTATAAATTACATTTTTGTGTCGTCAGTTGTGGTCAACGATATTTAATAAACGATTTAGTCTCGTTAGCGTCACATGGTATTCAATAACGTGACGTCACGTCTCGTTGTCGTCATGAAAAAAACCTTCGTTGACGAACATCTTTCGTCATCAATTTAGTCAACAAAATTAACACTGGTGCTGAGATACAGTTTAGCTGTGTTTTTATAGTTGACATAACTAGCATTCTAGTTTTCTTCAGATACTGTATGTAGTTTTACTACTAGTGAGTTCATAATGATGTTTAAAGTATGTTAGATTTTAGAACCAATGCTTCTGTTAACCACCTCTCCCCCCACACACACACACACACACTGGGGGAGGGGTGCATGCCTGTGGCTCTTTTGTCCTTGTGTGTGGGGGGGGGGGGGAGTGAAGCCACAGTCTCCACAAAGTCTGCTTGTTGAGTTAAGCCAGTGCTTCTCAAACTTTTTCTGTCAGGCCCCCCTTTGGCAGACCAAAATAGTTTGGGCCCCCCCCCCTCGCCCCAACAAAATAGTCATGAAATGGGCCATGTTTAAATTTATTGAAATAACACCAATATCGTGACCTTTCAAATTGACAACACCTTCCCTCGCGAGAGCCACCTTGCCTCGCTGTGAAACAGCACTGCAGAATGGTTAGCTCCCATCTCCTCACACAGCGCAGAGAACAGGCGCGCTTTTAGGGGTTGAGTTTTGATGAAATTTACCACGTTTATAACTTCTGTCAAAACCTCATTCAGCTCAGGGCTAAGCTGTCTTGACTCTAGCGCCTCTCTGTGAATTTACAGTGCGTCCATTGCGCGTTTGGCGAGATCCCCTTGATGAGCGCCTGTAGCCCCCGCCTTTTCCCTGCCATGGCCTGCGCACCGTCAGAGCAAAAGCCCACACAGTTCTCCCATTTCAGTCCATGTTCTGTCAGGTAACTGTCAATAATTGTGAAGAGCTTATCAGCTGTCGCTCTGTTTTTGACATATTTGCAAAACAGCAAATCTTCACTCAGTGACTGGGAATTTACAAAGCGAACATAGGAAATAAGCAAACAGTCTTTATTGCTGTCAGTCTTTGACAAGGCAACACACATGTCATCATCAAGGCTCAACTTGGCCCTATATTTTGTTTTCAGAGCTGTCATGGATGAAAAGCCAGCTTCACACAGATATGTGGTGCTGAATGGTATCAACACCTTAACTGCTGCATCATGAGATACTTGGTACTCAGCACCACACTCTGAAACTAGCTCTCCAGGTGGTATCAGATGAGATTTCAATGAGTTCTTCCAAGAGTTTGGATGGAGATGAGTCAGGAAGCTTTGTCTCAATGTTGTCTGTAAAGTATTTTTTTATCCAGAGTAACTTGGTGATCCTTTTCTGTGATTTATTAAATAATGATTTTCAGATTATGAGAAATGGTCAAACTTATCCAAATATGGTATTTTCATGGAGAACAGTGCAGCTGCAACAGATAGCACTTTAGTGATAATTTTTTGTAATCCAAAAAAAAAAAAAAAAAATCTCAAGGCCCCCCCCTGTCATGCCTCTGCGCCCCCCCCCCTGGGGGGCGCGCCCCACACTTTGAGAAACACTGAGTTAAGCTGTAAACTAGTTAATCATATTAACTAGTCAAGCTGTACAGAGATTTAACACAGATTGACATAGATAACATTTTCATCACATTACTTATGAACCACGATTATTTTCAAGAGAAACAAACAGGCAAATAGCTATAGCTTAGTCAATCTGGACAAATACATTAGGCCTATATTAAAAAAAGAAAATCTGCTAAAATGCTGTTACTTGCCGTTGCCTTCCTGTTTCGTGGTGGTGTCGTCACTGCTGCTGGTTTAGCTCTAGGCGACAGCGTAGCAAAACTTAGTTTGCTTTGAAGAAGTAGCTTTCTCCTCTTGGGCGACGGTGCCATCTCGTTGTTGCATGCACGCAGGTAGGAGTCGGACATAGCACTGTCGAATGTCTTATCTTATCTCTCTTTATACCGTATGTGATGACGTATTTTAACACACACCTCGGCTGACGACCCGAGCTATTATTATGCAAAGACGAGTACTTTAGCGAGTGGGTACTTGGCCCGTGCAGGGCAAGAATGCGACCCCCATCTACTGCTCTTTGCATAATAATAGGACAGGTAGTCAGACTCAGCTCTTTGGACGGTAAAACGTGGGGGGTACACCGTACAATAACTGCATTCTGAAAACATGCGGTGGACACTTTCCGATGTCCCCGGCGTGAGTTACGCCCCTGAGACAAAGACTGTGTGGCCATGGAGGTGCGATATCACACAACTGTTACAGGGAGTACACAAGATCCTTGAGGCCTCAATCAAGCAGCTATAATGAGACATTCATTGAACGCTGTAATGTGTGCCCCTTCACCCGTTGGGAATGGGTGGCACGTCGAGGATGGGGAGTTAGCAGTGACCTGGATGACTACAAACCCGGCCCCTTATAGTGTGTTGCAGGTAGTCCATTTCGGTTGCAAACAAGGAAAATGTGAGACAGGAAGATGTTCATGTGTGTCTGCAAAACTGCCATGTACAGATCTTTGTCAATGCCAAAACTGTGCAAATGTTTCTAAGGAAACGGAGGATAGAGCTACATTAGAGGATGACTCAGATGATAGTGGTGAGGATGATTAACATCAGTGTTGCCTGGGAAGTGTGAATGAATGAATTCTTTTATTTCGAATGTTTACAAATAAATAAACAAACAAATACTTTTTCGAACATTTTCACAAATAAACAAACGAAAAGGATAGGTTTGAAGCCGGAGGCTTATAGAGCAACCTACCCCTAATTCAAAAAACAAATTCAAAAAAGTTAAAGTTTTCAAAATATAACAAACAAAAAAATAAATCAACAATCAAAAATCAACAAAAAACGATCCAGAAAAGAACAAAAAAAGTTAAAGTTTGCAAGATAAAACAAAAACAAAAAAATCAACAATCAACAATCAACAAAAACAGTTCCTGAAAAGAACATAAGCCAACATAGGTGTAGGTGCCTAAATGCCTAGTCTGGTAATTAAGAGTAATTTCAGTTAATAACAGTTAATAGAAAAGCATTTTGGCCTTGTATTTCATAGGATAAATAGATGGATATTAGGGATGTCCCGATCCGATCACGTGATCGGAATCGGCGTCGATCACGTGCTTTTCAGAGTATCGGGGATCGGGAAAAAATAATAATAAAAATCGGCAGTCAAAAAAAGAAAAATTTTATTCAACAAACATGACCATGTCCACGTCTTAAACTCATACGGAGGCCTTAGTTTTGGTTTTAAATTACATATAATATATCATCATTAATGTATTTATTGTCACACAGAGCAGAATAATTATCCACAACAAACACATTCCCCTTTAATTTTCACCGTTGCAACAAACATTCCCTTTAATTTAGACGCTACACGCTACACGCAACCACAACAACAACACGTCGCTCCCGAAACACGGTTAATATCCACTGACTTGAGCAGCTAGACTTAATGTCAGAGGTTTGGAACTAAGCATTTTAATGTTTGCAAGGAGGAGATTCCGCGTGGAGGAAAAACTCATGAAGCAGCAGGCTGGAGGCGAAGTTTTCAGACTAAATTTTCACCTGGAGGATACCGTTACGTGACTGAGGTTTATCGTCGGCGTTTCAGACCAGAATGGACCATTACGTAAGTCGAACACTGAATGTATACTAATGTGCAAACATATATTGAAACTTTTAATATTTCTCATATGAAGCAGAAGCACATTTCTCAGGGTGAATGTAATAACAAAAGCCTCCGCTCTCGCGCCCCGGACTATTATAGGCAACAGATGGGCTTGTCTCGCTCTGCCAGTTTCTGACAAAAATGCGTCAAAATTGATTACTAATGTGAAAGATCGGATCGGAAACGATCGGATCGATAGATATTTAAAATCACATGCTCGGGATCGGATCGGAAGCAAAAAAAGGCGATCGGGACATCCCTAATGGATATTATTATTATAGAAGTTAAAATGTTTTCTTTGTTGTTAGTTTGTTTCTTACAGGATATTTGGCTGATGGGCAGAGGGACTTTTAGTTTGACAGGATAACGGTGATGTCATTGATTACTGTCAGCTGCGGCAAGGTGACAGCTTTGGTTTAGAAAGAAAACAACGCAGATTTTACCAGTGGTCAGGCCAAGTGATGAGAGAGTGGAGCCAGACAGTTTTTAGACCTCTCTCTCTATATTTCCCTGGATAAACTTTGTTAATCTCGCTGCTCTATATATAATTAGGAAACAAGAACGTGTAACCGAGTTGGACATTAAATAGTTGATACTACTTCGTGGTCGGTGCTTTTCTTGTGCGTGGATATGGAACGGGAGGATTCAAAGTCTGAGAGCGTCTGAAGCTTACGGCATCAATAAGTTTCGGATATTACAATAGGAAAATCAGAAATTCATCTGCAATACCAGAGTTTCATGGTAGAAAAAAAACAGATTGTAGGTTACATTTTAATATAAGATTCTAGAACCCTGTTTTTAAACATCTTTTTAAACTTAAAAATACTCCTGCTGTTTTTTATTTCATCCGGTATATTGTTCCAGAGTTTCACTCCTTTAACTGACACAGACATACTTTTAAGTGTGGTTCGAGCTCTAGGCTGTTTCAAATTGAGTGTTCTTCTTAAATTATACGTCACCTCTCGTTCTTTTAACAAAATTTGTAAGTTACATGGCAGTTGATAACTTCTAGCTTTAAAAACTATCTCTGCTGTTTTAAGGTCAACTAAGTCGAGGAATTTGAATGCCCTTAGTTCAAAAAACAGTGTTTGTAGGATGGAGATAACTAACATTGTTCACAACCCTTATTGCCTTTTTCTGTAAGATGATAATATGATTCAGATTAGTTTTGTATGTGTTTCCCCAAGTTTCTATACAGTAAGTTAGATATGGTAATAAAAGAGTACAATAAATTGTGTATAATGATCTAAAATTTAATACGTGTCTGGTTTTTCTTAAAATACCTAAGCTACACGCTGTTTTTTTCTTTACATAGTTTATATGAGTTTTCCAGCTGAGGTTTTGGTCTATCACGACCCCCAAAAAAGTATATTAATTTACTCTTTCAAGATGAACATTATCTATGCATATCTCTACTTGAGTATCCGGGTGTATTTTTTTATTACCAAACTAAATAAATTTAGACTTACTTATATTTAAGGAGAGTTTGTTAGTATCAAGCCAACATTTCAGCTTCCCCAGTTCACCTGTAATATTTGTTAGCAACTGTTGTAGGTCTGCACCTGAACAAAAAATGTTGGTATCATCTGCAAAAATGACAAATTTAAGTTGATCATCAATGATATCATTAATATACAATATAAATAATTTCGGTCCTAAAATGGATCCTTGCGGTACCCCACATGTTATCACTTTGCAGGATGATCTGGTCTCCCCCATCTGCACACATTGTTTCCTATTTTCTATGTAACTTTTTATCCAACTGAGCCCTACCCCTCTAATTCCATACTTTTCAAGTTTTCTGAGTAAAATATCATGGTCAATGGTATCGAAAGCTTTTTTCAGATCAATAAAAAAAATAATAAAAACTCCAACTGCATACTGTTTATTATCGATTGAATTTGTTAACTCTTCTGCTACCTGCATGAGAGCCATTGATGTGGATCTGTTAGTTCTGAATTGTTGAATTAAGGGACTCTATGTGGATGTTGGTGACTATCTAACTGACCAGAGTAAAAGACTAAGCATATCATTAACGAAGAGAATGGAAGACAAAAGAGAAGACGGGTGGCCGATATTCAACGGAAAAGCAGAGAACTGTGAGCTCTGGGGAGAGCGCATGCGGTGCAGCATGCACGGGACGGCCCTGAGGAGTGCCGGAGAAGCACAGAGCGACGGGCTAATGGTGACGATGATGGTAAGAGGACTACCGGAGCTGTACAGGCCGTTCACACTCCTGATAACACACGGTTCAACGGACATTACGTTAGGACAGTCCAAGGCTAAGCTAAGGAACTTCGAGGCCTCAAAAGACACCCACTCCGCCGCCACGGAGGAGGGGGAGAGGGTGCTGAGAGCCCGAGCAGCGTCAAGAGAGAGAACCAGGACCACGGCGGACCTGGCGTGCTGGCGGCGCGGAGATAAAGACCATCGGAGAAGCGAATGCACAAAGGCTGTCTGGTGTAGCTCCTGCAAATCCGCAGGGCTCACAGACAGAGCGTGCATGAAGAAACACCATCAGAACGCACGATACGCACATGGACAAGATGGCGGTCGCCAGCGAGACGAAAGCCATGAACAAAATGGCGGTTGCAGACGAGTCGAGGGCCACGGACGGAGTGACGACTACGGACAGGGTGGCGGCTGTGGACAGGATGACGACAGCGGCGACTGTCGACGTGAGATGAATCGAGATGACACCCGGAGAACGGTCGACGGCCGGCGACGGTCGACGAGCCGAGACGACGCCCGGAGAATCGATGACGGCGACGGTCGACGAGCCGAGACGACGGCCGGAGGATAACGGGGCAAAGAGACTGCGCTTTTGGAGCGTGGACGGCGGACAACGGACAACGTCGAACCGGCCCAGCTGCAGCGGACCCAGAGAAGGGGTCTGATTGTGGGCTGGACACAGGTGCGTCGTCCCATACCATCAACGACAGGAGTCGGTTCAAGAACTTTGACGACACTTTCCACCGGGAGACACACCTGCGGGTTGGCGCAGGAGAGGGCAGACGCACAGGTATGCCCACGGACAGCGAGGGGCGCCGGCGTGCGGTGATGCTAAAGAACACTCTACGGACCATCGTTCCCACAAGGACTATTCTCTGTAATAGCTGCTACTGCAAGCGGCGCCAAGGTATTCTACAAGAAAGGTAAACATTTTCTTGTAGAACCTGATGGTACCCGATTAGACATAGAGATGTACCAGAGAATATATTATCTGAAAACGGAGTGTAATGATAAACGATCAGTGTGATAATGATGATGTGTATAGCGGGACGGCCAGTCACGATATTCAGACATGGCACGAGATTATGGGTCATTGTAATTACGAGGGTTTATTGAAATTGCAAATAATGTCAGAGGGTATGCACATTGAGGGGAAGTTTACCCAACAAATCTTTACCTAACAAATTTAATATTGTGCAATGTGTAAAACGGGGAAGTTTACCCAACAAATCTTTACCTAACAAATATTGTATTAGTTGACATGGACCTAGTCGGCCCAGTAAGCAACGAGTCCATAGGTTTTAGATATGTACAGTCTTTTACAGACGTGTGTATAGGGGCAGTGTTTGTTTACTTTATCATTATCAAAGAAAAGAGTGACACGTTTTAGATATGTACAGTCTTTTACAGACGTGTGTATAGGAGCAGTGTTTTGTTTACTTTATTAAAGAAAAGAGTGACATACTCCAGGCCACGGAAAATTCCTGGCAGACGTAACCCCTTATGGTACAGTAAGATGTTTGAGATCCGATCACGAAACTGAGTTCACAAATAGAAAGTTCAATACAATGATGTCACGTCCATATTCCCCCACACCAGAGCGGGCGGCAGAGAGGGAATAGTACACCCTTTCCGAAATGGCTAGATGTAAGCTAGCAGATAGTAACTTACCAAAGAGCCTGTGGCATTATGCGGTACAAGAAGCCGCTTATACCAGAAACAGGTGCTTTAATAAGCACTCGGGCACCACTCCATATACAGCGCTGACAGGAAAGAAGTGTAATCTAGCCAGAATGCATCGATTTGGATCAGTATGTTATGTGTACCTGCAGAACAGGGGAAGTGTTATGTGTGCCTGCAGGACAGGGGGAAACCCAAGTCCAAAGAGAGTTACAGTAGAACAGAGGAAGTCCTGCTCTCCTAGTTTATCATCCCGGTAAAGGGATAGTGCTGAAACACATCATGCTAGTCAAGTTTGTCACAAAGGCAACCTGTGAGGGTGAGGACATAGACAGAGGATTCCAGAACAAGGTGTGTAAAAATACAAACGCATCACCCCAGTGTACTTAGTACAGTTGTGAAGACAGACAGTCAGCATTGGCAACCCCCAGGGGGCGATGGCGAGAAGCACCTGAGGGTGACGTCAAGTGCCTCAAGCAGTGGGAGGTACCCCAAAGGGGGACACAGACCCCTAGAACATCACAGACAGACCATGCCCGGGAAGGGAGAGACGACGAGGGCAATACACATATCCCCGTAGAGGGCATACATACAGTGGGAGAGAAAAATAGATGTATTCAACCAAGCCACTGGAGGACAGGCAGTCAGTGGGGGGCGAATGGGGAAGTATTCAACCCAGGAAGGTATTGAAGGGAAGGTATTGAAGACCACGAAAAATACAAAGTATGGTTCATAGGAAATTGATCTATGTTTAAAATATAAAATTGGAGGATTTTATCATCACTCCAGACCACATAAGAAAGACCTAAGCACGTTAAACCATTCTGTAGGTATGGACTTCGAACAAAATCTGCCATTTGTGTAAGAGATACCCCAGAGGATCTTGAGTCGTTTTTTTGTGTTTGACTGAAGTGAAAATGTATAGATAAGCTGTGGATAAATTAATTCTGTTGAACAGCCTTTACTCGCCATGACCTACAGTATGTTCTATGGTGAGTAAGGATGTCATAGTATTACTTTGTTGATCACACAGAGAACCATTGAACTCCACCAAAATTAGTTTTCTTTCTTTTGTTACCCCAGAGGTGCTGCAGGTGGACAGCCAGAACTTAAAGGCATAGAGCCTACAAAGATATTGTCAGCATGTGGGGCTGAGTATACATATCTCTAGCTATGACAATAAATATGTTTATCTTGAGCCACTGTTCGAAGTGATGGAGATAATGAATTGAATGAATAATATGAATTGAAAATGGGGGACCCTGATGGAAACAAGACAAACGTCTTTCTCAGGTCTGCATCCCCTTAACAATTGTATGTATTGAGCCGTACTGTATTGTACCCATTCTGCAATCTGTTAAATAAAGTTTTCATTCATTCATTCATTCAGGTTATTAATACATTGTTCAAGATGTAGTAGGTAATTGAATTATATCCTCTCTACCAAATATAGTATTCTTGTAGAATGGGCGTTCTGTCTAAACCATTTAAAATGATAGATATTGTGTATATATGGAAACTGATGTTCATAAGGGTAACAGGGAACCATTGTGGTTATCAGGAACCCGAGGTGTCAATATGGATGTAAACATGTCATCAAAAATAATGTCCCCTCATCAGGTATGTCATCGGATAAGAAAGAATGACACCGATTTACTATCCAACGGACAAAGGGTAATAGGTATTGTAAAGGTACTTATTCTCAATTAAAACGGATGTAGTTTACAAGGGCCATGTTTAATGTGGAGATATTGAATGCCATACCCTGTAAATGTTTTTGAGTTTACATATATATATATGTTATTTCTTTTGTTACTAAAAATGTCTTTCCCAGTCAGTCAGTCCACCAACAAGTGGGAGTGTTGAATTAAGGGACTCTATGTGGATGTTGGTGACTATCTAACTGTGCATATGACTGTTTGCACCTGTGACATGCTACCTGTGTATATCTGTCTCTACCAGATGTAGCCAGTTATGTATATATATATCTGTCTCCACTGGAGGGCGCTCTAGGCGTAGCTACCTGAGTATTCTACCATAGAGGTAACTATATAAGAGATTGTCCCCACCCATTTCTTTCTCTTCCTCAACAGCTCTCAACGAGAGAAGAGCTCTGTACAAACAATGCTTATATGTGAATAAAGAAGCCAAGATAATTCAGGCACAATAGAGAATCCATGCCTCTTGACCACATTATTGGTGCCCCAAAGCGAGTTCTGTTAACATGAATCCATACTGGCTATCAATCAATATCTCATTCTTATCAATAAAACTGTCCAGACGTGCAACAAAAAGTTTTTCCAGAATTTTTGAAAATTGAGGAAGTAAAGAAACAGGCCTATAATTTGTAAAAACTTTTTTTTCTCCTGCTTTATGTATTGGAATTACTTTGGCTGTTTTCATTTCAGTTGGAAAGGTCCCCATCCTAAAAGATAGATTACATATGAAAGTAATTGGATCTACAATTTCTTTGATTCGTTTTTTAATAAGAGACATGTCTATCCCATTCACATCTGTAGATGTTTTATTCTTGAGATTGTTTACAATATCAATTATTTCCATATTAGATACGTCATACAAAAAGATTGTGGATGGATTTCTATCAATGTATTGTTCTGCAATAGCTCCCCCTTGTGGAGGCTTGATCTTCCTTGCAAGATCTGGGCCAACATTTACAAAAAACAAATTAAACTCCTCCACTACCTCATGCATGTTGGTTATTTCCGTTCCATTTACAGAAAAATTATCAATATAGCCTGGTTTGTTATTTGATTTCCCAATTATTGTGTTTATAATTTTCCATGTTCCTTTAATATAATTTTTTATTAATTTCTAGTAAGTTATTATAATAATCCTTCTTATAGTATCTGTTAATTTATTTTTATATATTTTATATTTGCTTTCTTTCTGTTTAGTTCTATGCTTGATGAAATCTCTATAAAGAGTATTCTTCTTTTTACAGGCATTTGAAATTCCTTTTGTTATCCATGGTTTATCTGGCTTCCTAGTTTGTCGGCTACTTTGCTGCACAATAGGACAGAAACGATCATATAAAGTCATGAATGTATTCAGAAAGCAGCCATAAGCAGTCCACATCAGTTGCTTCAAACACCTCAACACATTGCTGGAGAGCCAGTTCCCTTTTGAGTGCCCCTATTGAGTCCTCTGAAAGGTGCCTTTTATTACACATTTTCTGAGATTCCCTCTTTGGCTGATTATTATCTTCTATTATTACAAAAACTGGTAAGTGATCTGTTATATCATTTGTCAGCAGTCCGCACACAATTCTATTATTTATAACATTAGTGAAAATGTTATCGATGTAGCAGAATGAGAGGTTATTCTGCTAGGCTTATTAATTATCGGGAAGAGCCCTAGGCTATGCATGGTTGATGTAAAATCATCTATATTTGTTTTTTTGTCTGGGTTTAAAAGATTGATATTAAAGTCGCCACAAATTAATGTAACCTTTTGCTCTATGTTAGTAAGTAGCTCTTCCATCTTTTCTCTGAAATTCTCAATGCTTGAACTAGGTGCTCTATACACACAGCTAACCAAGATGTTTAATGTACTCACAGAGGTCTTCAATAGCAGCACTCATGTGGTCAATAACCTTATACTTTAGTTTTTTATCAATGAATAAAGCAGTCCCTCCTCCCCCTTTGTGGATTCTGTTTATACATCTAAAATCATACCCATCCAACTAAAAAAACCCTTCTTTCTCTTGGGCAATCCAGGTCTCAGAAATTGCTACTAAACTAAACTGTGTACAAAATTGGCTCAGATAGTCTTTGATGTGTGAAAATGTTTTGTACATACTCCTGCTGTTAAAGTGTATGATTGAAAATCGATTTGCATGATCTACTTCACCATTTACTTGCTCTTCTGTATAGTAGTCACACACTATATCAATATTATTAAAGAGATTGACCTCAGGGTCAATGTCTACATTGAAATCATGCATAAAGAGAGGTTAAATCATCAACAAAACAAATCCTAGCACAATAATAGCCTATAATAATAATCATAATAATAACCATTAATCCTAATAATAAATCCTCATCATCCTCAGACAATTTGCTTAACGCAGTCCAATTTCTCATGGAGTGACTATTTACAGACCCAAAAAAGTATGGCAAATAATTTAACAAAAATGGGAACAAAGCAGAGCCTATGACACAGTTTGAGTTTGATATCAGCATGTTGAAAGAATAATATTTCATAATCAGCCCTTTGTCTAAGCATTAGTCTTGCAAGACCCAAAAAAGCCAACATGGGACTAGAGTTCACGCAGCAGTGGTGGTGGATGAGCATGTGGACTGGGGTTCGGATGTATAGGGTGAGGGGATTAGGGTTATACAGTAGTAGTGTGATTTGTTTATTTGTTGAGATCAGTTTGACACTGATCTCCCCACACACCTCACTCTTTACTCATTTTACGCTGTAGTGTATATTGTATATATGTATATTGAATATTCCTCTTTGCTTTACTTTTTACTTACTTACTTTTTTTACTATATGAAGCACACTCTCAGGGGCTCATACAGAACCAAGCATTTCATCGTAAACTACCTATTTTACTATTTACTATATTTTATTGTGATAAATAAACAAACTTGAAACTTGTGTATGTATGTGACTAATAAACCTCTTGAATCTATTTTTGTACCTGTATTCTATTTTGTCTTTAAATGGAAAATAAAAAGGTTAATGAGTAACTTATTGATTTGTAAATTGTTTGACATTATTCCATTATTCCAAATTAATTATTAATACATTTGTCATACTATCCACTGAACTGTTTTGTGTACGACCTCAATCTTTAGAAAATTGTACCAGCATCTTTAATATTGCAGGTTGGGAATCACAAATTAAAGTGTTTTTGATACAAATGTGCTGCATGCATCACGGATTGTGTGTTTATGGAGGTTTATTGAATAATTGGCCCAACAGGACGTCATGCATCAGTGTGTGAAATGATGTGTTGTTGGTGTAGATAGAAGGCGATATGATTTAAATGTTAATAATACGAACGTTATCGCCAGTTTCACAGCTGTATTCAATCGATTGCCTATATCAAGTAGCGTATATGCATATAACATTGTTTTGAAACCTATTTTGCGAGCGTTAGAATGTGTTTGTTGTCCATTTGCATCGAGATGTACTCCGTGAATGACACGATAACGTCACGCTACTGTTTACACAATCTCTTGTTATCTGTAACTTGGCAACAAGGAGAGCTGCTATTGGTCGAGCGCAAGATACGTGACCGAACTCGCACCAATTGCGTCAAATAAAACTCTGCAGTGACCAAATATCCGTTCGCGAGGAAAGATCTAGTCCCGACATTAAAATTATGATTGTGCAAAATGGGCTATTTTGTCAATGGAGAACTTTATCTACACCAATATATCTTTCACCCAGAGTGAAAATTGTGTAATTCGGGGAGGTGGGAACAGGATGAAACGATACAGCCTTCACCTTACGGCCTATAGGTCAAAGGTACTTTATTATTTTATACCCAGTTAATCACCTGGATACATAGTATATTACTATTGCACTTTACCCTTGGACCTATGTAATGGAATGGTACAGGAAGGGAAATGTCCCCTGAAACGGGAACCGGTACTAAATTAGAAAAAAAACTGAGTATTGATAAGCTCCGACATTATCGGTTCTGCTATCGGTAGTCTAGGAGCGGATTAGCTACGGAGCTAACAGAGTGTACCATCCATCTGCGACGCAACGGTGGCAGCAACACTGGAAACTCCATGGACTTAATTAAACACTTCATGGAAACGGAGTAACGTTCGTTATGTCGAGTTCTGAACTCAACATAACGTTAACGTTACTCCGTTAGCAGCAATCTGTTGTTAAAATGTAACGTTAAGTTCGGTATCCGACGCCTTCGCTTCGCGTTGCCAAACCGGCATTTGATCTCCGACACTGCTATTCCAAATAAGTACAATGTTGTGTTTCTTTTTCGAATGTAGCCAAGAGTATAACCATAACCATATAAAAACAGCAGTCAAAGTGTATATTTTAAGCACTATGATTGCTTACCAATGATTAAAAAATCTCTGTGCATTGCATTGCAAGCCATCATGAAATCGTTGTCATATTGTAGTCTTTTAGTCTTATTAACTAAAAGATTTTAACAAAATAAAAAGCAGCAGCACTATTGCATAACTGAGTCATGTTTGCTATGTATTTCTTTCTTTAGGGGAGTAGGACATTTGTTTCACAGTTTTAGCATGATGTTTTATAGATGGCTAGTTTAAACACATGTTTTTGTTTTTAAGAGGGGGGGTTTGATTTGATTGAAGTTTATTTCAAATATGCAACACAACAAACAAACATCAAGTACAGATATAGCCTTAAGTGATTCAAATAATAAATGTATACATTTTTCTTTTAAATAATAATAATCTAAAAGAACCGATAAGAGTATCGATAAAGTACCGAACCGTTAAGCACTATCGATAAGAGTAGTAGTATCGATAAAATCCTAACGATACCCATCCCTACCTGGGACACCCTGTACTGTAAATTAATCATGTGCGCCCTCTGCCTGTGAATAGCCATCACCTGCTGCATGACCTCCTACATAGTGTACCCTAACCTTAACCACTCTCATAACCATAGAGACCCTATCCCTAAAATGTTTAAATACATGTAAACATATACTGGGCTTGCAGGCGCCATGGGTGCATTTAGTCTCCTGATGCTGGGCATGTGGAAGTTGTTGATATCAGACTATTTGCAGTTGCTGGGATTAGATCTGCCCAACCAGTTGCTCATTTTAAATGGTTGTTTTACATTCCATTTTAATTTGACTCTTTTTACTGTGCTGCATTGGTCTGTCTCACCATGCTCATTTTATTTGATCTAATTCATTACCACTAGTTATTTATTGTTTTTATTACTATTTCAATTATTGTGTTGCATTTATTTTATGGATTGTATATGATTTCTATGTTAAGCAATTACTTTAGAAAGCATAATAATCATGATTAAGCACCTATTGAGGAATTTGTTGTTAAACTATTGATTATCGTTACTCAAGTCTCAGACCTGATGACCTGAAATCCTTCCACTTCCTAATGCCACATTCAGTAAAGACCGGTCCATCCGTTTACCTCCAATTCAAAGTGAAAACCATCAGGTGAATATTTGTTCTATGGCGGCATGGTGTAGTAGTGTTTAACACTGTTGCCTCACAGCTAGAAGGTCCAGGGTTCGATTCCCGCTTGGGTACCAGGTTGCCACGTTGCCAGTTACCCAGGTGTGGTATCTCCCGGGCCTTTCTGTGTGGAGTTTGCATGTTCTCCCAGCGCTCGCAAGGGTTTCCCCTCCCGATAAGATAAACCCAATGGAAAAACATGCAGAACAGATCGCTGATGCTGTCACGTCCATGGCGAAGATGGACAGGAGCACTTGGATTGGTCCCCGGGCGTGGCCCCATGCCGCAGCCGATGTCTGCTCCCGGCTGCCCTTGGGGGGGAAGGACGACAGGATGTGTCAAACGCAGAGGAACGTTTCATCGGCGACCCAAAAGAAAAATGTGTATCTGTGTGCCGCCCATCACATGTGTGTGTCACTGCATGATGACATTGTCAATGTGTGCAATGAATAAAGACTTCTTCAAAGTCCACTTTAATATATTTTGTTAACATTTAGGTCCAAGGTAATGTATTATTTATAAAAGTAAGGCATTTCATGCTCCGCTTGATAGGAGTTAACTCGACTTGGAATATGACCTCTCCTGGATATCTGTATACATCACTGTCATTGGGCTTTCCCCCAGATCTTAATATTGATAATTGAAAACAGGAAGAATGGCTTCTCGTTTACCTGGGCACACAATTCAATATTAGTACCTGGATCTACTTTTTCACATGTATATGCGTTAGTTTCAGAATATTTAAACACGGTTTCTGAAAGACAAGTTAGTGGTGGTGACTAGTGGTCTCCACTCCCAGAGCAGACAATATTGATGGTTGACTCTTACTGAACTGCAGTACATTTGATTGCTAAAGATTGAAATGTTCTGCCAAAGTGCTGTATTGTTTTAAATCAAGAAGTTTCTTCCATTCAATCACATAATACAATATTTTCTATGGCAGTTGTGTGTTAGGGTTTGAAACCGACCTAAAACGCACGGCACAGACAGGTAGTTCAGAGTTAGCCAAATACTAGGGCGTATTTATTTTCAGGTCAAAAAGGAGCAAGTAACAATCTTGAAACAAAGGGAGACTGCCTTCAGCAGAGTTATCTGCGGCTCTGCAGATCCTCTTGGTGTTCGAGGTGGGGAAACGGTATTGAAGCGGCTCTGCAGATACTCCCAGCTTCAACTCGAGGTGGGAAATAGAGAGAGAGAGAGAGGTAAATAACAGTCCACATCACACAGAGGCAGTGCGGTCTCCTCCTCCCTTAGCTGAGTCCAGAACAAACAAACGATATCTTCAGTGTTCACCACAACACACAATTTAGCTGAGGGTCAGTGCAAAACAAAAACGATAAACTTCTGTGTCTCTTCTAAACACACACCCCAGCTGAGTCCAGTGCAAGCAAATGATAATCTTCAGTGTCTCCTTTAACACACAACTTAGCTGAGTCAAGTGTAAGCCAAAAATAGAACTCTTCAGTGTTCTTCAAAACACACAAAACAGAATCGTCCAAAAAAGGGTTTGGTTCAAACTCACCAAAGCGCAAGAGTAAAGCGGGTAAACGAGGTGCAGCTCAAAACGGGGGACAAGGTCTTCACCAGCGGCAATCCACAGATGTCCTGGAGGGAGAGTAGATGAGGCACAGCAACGGGGAACAACAGGCAGAAACAGAAGTATTCAAAACGACCCGACATCGATTGAAGGGAAGCCCCAGTATAAAAAGCCTCTGGGGCGCTAATCAAAAACTATGACAGGTGCGCGCTGGAATTGATACTTGCTCCAAAAGCGTGTGGCGGGGAATGCACCAATCAACACAGTACCTTAAAGGAGCGGAGCGTGTGGCGGGGAATGCATCAATCAACACAGTACCTTAAAGGAGCGGAGCGTGTGGCGGGGAATGAACCAATCCTCACATTGTGTCCTGCATGTCTTTCCATCTAAGTAGAACTACAAGATTAGTACCCATATATTCAAGGACTGCGCAATGATGAGAATAAAATGTATAAACATGTAGATGTATTGTTTAATGTCTATTCACTATAAACAAAACATGAAAAATATATTGTAATAATAGATTTCCTGTATGGTAAGATAGAGCCATTAAAATAGATATATCTTGAATGCATAAAATGTTACTTCAGAGTTACTTTGAGAGCATTATGTGCTCCAATATATTCCACTCTGCACTATATATCTATAAATGCAGAGACATGTCATCATTGTAAATACAACACATATGTGACTCGGCGTGGTCAAACCCGACTTGTGACGGCAGATAAATAATGTTGGTGATATTGTGCAAAGATGAACTGTACCCCCATGTACGAAACAAAATAAAATGAATGAATGAGATTCATTTGGGGTGTGACAGCTGCTGCAGCGCGACCTGTGGTTTGCTGATGAGAATGGCGGGGCAGGAGCTGCAGCTAGATTAGCGTATCGCTTCGTTGGGAGATAGTCATTGGATTCGGCAAATCATGCAGCGTTTAGATTTCAGTGAACCCCACATGATGATGTTGCCAAACAACGATACAGGCAAGAAAAAGAAAAGAAGTAAGAGACAATACAGTGTTGTTTTATATGCACAATCAAAGCGGGCATGGCCACCCGCATTTCACTGTATGCCCTGGTGTGTATGTGAATAAATCTTGTGTATCACGGAATTATCCAAAGCGACAGGTATGAATAATCTGAGCTATTATTAATACAGCTCTATTCTCTACTTTATTTTAAATAATAAAATCTTGAAACTTGATTAATATCTTGACTATTTTGAGGTGTTGAGACGTGTTTGTGTATTCCAGTGCTTGGGAGCATTCAAGCCTCGATCCATTGACCATTGAGGTTATGTTAAAGTGGTATGTGGTCCAGTTATGCTGGTTAACCTTTCACTACCACACTACAGAAGGTTAACCTTTCACTACCACACTACAGAAGGTTAACCTTTCACTACCACACTACAGAAGGTTAACCTTTCACTACCACACTACAGAAGGTTAACCTTTCACGACCACACTACAGAAGGTTAACCTTTCACTACCACAGTACAGAAGGTTCTGTTTCATGCTAGCTTCCGCTCAGCATCATAATGCATATATCTCGCTTCAGTGGATATGCACTGAATACATTTCAAAATGTACCTTTACATACCAACATCCGTCTGACCACACCCCCATCTGCTGCCTACATAAGCAGGGGTGGGGCCACACACTCATCTCCTTCTAAAATTTCATCCACATGATAGTGCCTGTATACCAATCACTTGGCGAGGAAGAAAGTATTAAGAAAGGAAAACAGAAAAACAAGGAGATACATTGACATTATATCTTTATTTTCTCTCTCACTATTTTCGAGAAAATACAGCGATATTGTCTTCGTCACTGGAGTGTCTGGAAGATGATGATCATTCTGACCTCCACCGGCTTTTTCGTATTAGGGGCTCGCGCCGCTGACATGCTCCCCAACTGCAGTCCTCCTTGCTGCGGCTGGATGGGTTTGGCCCTCCGGCCATACAGCTGGACTGTGGGAAGCACCAGCTGTTGTGAGAAAGCGGTTGCTTCCAGGGTGGGGTAAGTACTGTTTTGCTTGCGAGCACTGGTTGTCTGCTTATGCTATGGGGGTTAGCTGACAATTTTACGAACGCCGACTCCGGACTAGGGGTCCTCTGCCCGGCTTCTTAAGCGGCGGACGGAGGATCTTGGTCTGACGCCCATGACGGTCAACCTAGTGGGCCGCGACCAGGACCTGGTGAACCCAGGATTCTCTGGACGAGCGGATGCTTCTCTGTCCCGTGCAGGCCCCATCTTTCACATAAATGTGGAAGTACACCCTAACGAGGAAATGTGGGCATAGGATCTTCTTTATCGGGAGTTCCATGCTCAAAGTCGGCTGCAGCCCGGATGGGAATTGTGCTGGCTCCGCTGTATGTCTGGTAAATCACAGTTGAAAACTGTGTTTGACATTTCTTTGTCTCTTTCCTCTTAGGATGGGGAGGGACTTGGACAGCGGCCTGTCTGAAGTGTGGCTTGTTATGTCGTTGTGTACAGTTCAGGTGATAGCTGCTTAGCTGGCGTGCTAGTTTGTGGCCTACTGTGTTAGTCAGTCAGCTGTTAGCTGCGGCGCTAGCTCGTTGTGTTTACCAGGCTAGTAAACGTTAGCTTGTTGCTATCAGTCGGACGGCTGTTAGCTTAATGCTACACTGTTGAAACGATACTGTGACTATAACATGCCTTAAAACACTCTGACTACGACGTCATCTTTAACAGAGGATGTTAGTCGACCCTACACCCGGGTGCCAGTGCCAGCGAGGACTTCGTCAACATGGAGAACGGCGGCTGGGTGGCGTTGCGGACATACCCTAGTCACCGGCGCAGGAGATGCTGGGTTCAACTCGGTGTCCCATTAACCGGTGTTGCTGTTCTCTCGGCCTGCGTTCTGGGTGAAGGTAGGAGTCCTCCGGACTTTAAACACTTCTTCTTTTCTTCCCTTCTAAATGTTTTGTAATAACGATGTTTCCAAAACATGTGTTGCTGCAATACATTCTCACAGCAAGAAGGTCCAGGGTTCGATTCCCGCTTGGGGACCAGGTTTCCATGATGCCAGGTACCCAGGTGGGGTATCTCCCAGGCCTTTCTGTGTGGAGTTTCCATGTTCTCCCCGTGCTCGCAAGGGTTTCCCCCCCGATAAGATAAACCCAATGGAAAAACATGCACAACAACAGATCGCTAACGCTGTGGCGTCCTTGACGAAGACGGACAGGAGCACTTGGATTGGTCCCCTGGCATGGCTCACGTTGACGCCTGTCTGCTCCCGGCTGCCCTTGGGGGGGAAGGACGACGGGATGGGTTAATCGCAGAGACGAATCGCATCGGCGATTCTAAAGAGACAATGCATGCGTGTGTGTTCTGGTGTGTGTGCTAAAAACTAACCGCTGTGTGTACCGCTAAAAACATTGAGTGTCGTTGCATGCCGAATAAAGACCTCTGCAACAGGTCCTGCATTATAAAAAAGGATACGACGCGTGTTGTGTGTGAATTGTCTTGTCACGGGTATAGCTTCTCTCTGTAGTAAATCGGCGTTGTTTTTTACGTGTGTAAAAATGAACTGGTTTGGTTATGATGAGAACATGTGTGTTCATGTAACGTTGTACCGTGGGTGAACTCACAACTAAGAGGGTTAATTTAACCTGTAAAGCTATGCTTAAGTGACATGTGATTGAGGAATGAATCTTTTTCTCAGCCTGTGATGCATAGCTGTCAACATGGGCAGGAGACAAAACGTGTACATTTTAGCCCCGCCCCTTCCCCCGGCCCCGCCCCCTCAGCCCCGCCCCCTCCCACCCGGCCCCCGCCCCCTTCCAATGGAGCTGCCTCGTCGCTGCCATCTGCTGGTCAAAACCTGTATGTACCCAGCCATTCGTTGTAGGGTAAACTTTTCCTACTTTAAGTGTAAATGCTATGTAAATGATGGTTTTGTTGAACATTTGTATTTCACAGGAGAGAAACTGTATTCAAAGAAAGCTATTAAAATAGTCTTTGAATCTAAATATACTTTCTTTGTGTTGATTTTACATTAATTCCATGATTTTACTCAAGTAAATATCTGTTACAAGCTTCGGTTTTATGTAGAAAAATGCTGTTTTTAATCTAGATTAATTACAGAAAATTGTGAGATTGATTCGTTAATTTTTTTTTTATCTATTGGCGGCGCTAGTGTTATATATATATATATATATATATATATATATATATATATATATATATATATATATATATATATATATATATATATATATATATATATATGTGTATATGTATATATGTAATGTGTGTATATATGTCAGAGGATCAGCCCCTTGCGTCCTTAGTGTATAGCATATGACATGGTGTATGTTTGTTCATTGATGTGACAGTGTCTGGCAACATACTGTTTGTGTTCTTTTTATTTCTTTTTTCTTTGTGTTTGTGATTTGTCTTGATGTGTGTTTGTGAAACTATAAAAGCTGAAAATAAAATATTATAAAGTGTAAATGCTATAAAAATACAGTAAATTACATTTTATCAAAATATTAACCATTAAATAAAGGTTGTAATCTGTAAATGTATTTGATTGGACTGTAAATGTTATGAATTGAAAATGGGGGAAGTCCTTCTCTGGTCTGCATCCCCTTAACAATTGTGTATTGCGCAATACTGTATTGTACCCATTCTGCAATCTGTTAAATTTAGCAATCAATCAATGTATTACCATAGTGCCTTTATACCTTCATCACTGTAGGCTACATATTAATACTACAACTCGTTAAAGCTATAAAAAATACCTATGGCCATTAATTTAGCAGTGGGAATATCATTTTTGGAACAGTGTGTGTCTACAGAGAAATGTGAGATAGAAAAAAAGCCAATGCGATTTTGTGTTTTTCCTCAATATCTCTGCAATGCCTGCGAGTTACCAGTAACTGTATTTGTCATACCATGCCATACCATGACAATTCACGACAACTTTTAAAACGGATCAATTTATATTTATAAATCGCATTCAGGAAATTAGGCGTCAGAGTGAAGGAATGCTCTCCGTGGAGGAATGGGAGGAGGGGACGCGTGAACCTTATTCACGACAGGGGAGGCGCAGAGCAAACGGCTGTTCACCAAGACATTTACACATTCCTGCATCACATACAGTAACTTTGTATTGTTTTATCCACATAATATTTGCAAACCCTTTGTTCCAGAGACAAAAGCCACAGAGTGGGCAATCAAGAGACACTGGCTAAGTTGATTTGACACCCTCGGTGCATCAGTCTCTCCCCTGAGCTCTGAGCAAATCCGCTCGCTGTTCTTATTCTTCTTCGGGTCGCAACCGTCTCCCGGTCTGACTTCCTGTGATAACGTTCTAATCTACACTGCTGCCACCTGTCGTCACGGAGGGGAATTGCAGCCATTTTGTAAAAATTAATAAGTACAAAATACGTGCCAATACGTGAACCGTGAACAGGGCGTGAAGAGGGTTGAAAAAACAGGAGAATCCCGGGAAAAACGGTAGGGTTGACAGCTATGCTGTGATGACAATGAACAGTATGTTCACACATTAACAGAGGTGCCTGTTCGCCTTGGTCGTATCAAGGGTAAGATAGGAGGGGTGACCCCCCCGGTTCCCTGGGGCTTCCCCCCCTCCTCTCAGACATGTTTGGTTACAATATATTGTGTCACTGTGTTTGTGGGGATACGATGTAACCCTCAGCTTAATTGCTGGGGTTGTGCTTTCCGCTTGAGAAAATTTCTTTCCTAAAGAAAAGGTTGTTTGGTCACTGTGGCCAATACAGGCCTGTGGCCTGTGGCCAATGCATAATCGAGGACTTCTGTCTTCTCTTGTTATGAAAAACGGCGTTCCTCTGTAGTAGGAGTGTACTGTGCCATTTTTTGTTGTGATGAAGGGTTGTGTGTGTCTTTGTGATCTACAACTGGGTTAGGTTTGGCCCACAGAAGCACATGTGTAAGTCTGGACCGGGGCTCTTAAAGGGGCCCTCTCTGTTCTGTGTTTTTCCTTAGTAAAACTCAGGTAGCAGGTTATCACATGAGCTATGTGAGGCTGTTCGATGCTTCATGTAGCTGGCTATGACTGTGTCATGCTCTACTTGTCATTACATCGTATCATGGGTGAGGGGTCGTAAAGGGGTGAACTGGTAATCCTTTCCTCCCCTTTTCTGATTGGTCAGGGGTTAAAACCTCCTGTCCTTCAAGGTTCCTGTCACGTTGCTGTTCGGCACATTACAGGGTAAGAGGGGGGGGGGGGAGTTTCCTGGTCCCACGCCCTGGAAGATTGGGCGTGTGCACCGCGGAAATTCCCCCGCCATAGAGTACGTCACTGAGCGCGTCTCTAGTGGTAAGACTTCCGTGGGTTGTTCAGGTCCATGTTATGGATCTGTTTCAGGGAGTTGTCAGAGCTCCTCCTCACAAAGCTCCTCCTTAGAGAGAAGTGCCTTCTGTGAGTTCGGACTCTCCTTCCCAGTGAGGGAGCCTCCTCAGAGTTCAGAGCCTCCTCCTCAGATTGTCAAGGTGAGTAGAACTTCAAAAAAGGAGTTCTGCTCTATTGTGTGTGTATTCGATTCAATTCGATTATGGAGTGTGTATTGGTTCAGTGCCTCCTCCTCGGAGAGCCCTAACCCAAGTGTTACATAGCTCAATGTTGCAATATATTCTTTTCAATCTATACAGCTCGCATGGGAAGTCTCTCTGGGGATTTCCGTCTCCTCCCTGTGGCGAGGGTGGCGGGATGTAAAAATGTAAAAAAAAATTACCCTCAGCTGCGTCACGTGGGATTCATGTCAGTCTGTGTTTCTTTCTTTTTTAAATAAAAAGAGGAAGGAACATGAAGCACGATGGCTCCGTGTCGTTCTCCCAGGCGACTTGGAGGAACAATGTCTGGTGTCTTGCTAGACTATCCATTGATGTGTTTGGGTCTCGACACGTACATAGTGCTGGCTCGGGGTGTTTCTGTTAAGAATCACGCAGGGGGCTAAGTGCGCCTTGGTTGCTCGTTATTGAAACAGCGTTTTTATAGGGCAACTGGGATGGAGTTTTGTCTCTTCCGAGCGCCAGTTTACTAGGTTGTCTCGATGAATTCTCGTTCATATCTGGGGGATGTTAACGGAATAGATCAGAACATAGGTAGAGGGGTCTCACACCCTTGGGGTGGGCCACTGAGCGCGGTACAAATGGGACCGTCTGGGTGGCGCCCTCTTTTCATGTTTTAGATCGACACGCATACCTACCCCCTCTTCTGGAGTGGGCATGTCGGCGTGGTTAGGGCACGGGACTGGTTCTGGTCGCGCCAGGTCAGTTAACCCGTTGTCCGCCGGGGATGCAGATCTGCTGTTCTGGTACCTTGAGGGACTTGTGCTTTTTTCGGGGGGAAAAATGCCGGGTCGGCCCGGTTGTCACAGGGTTAGGCGTTATGGAGACCCTTTGTTGGGTACATGTTGTACTCTGCACTATCGTAATGGCTTACGGCCATACCAACCTGAACACGCCCGATCTCGTCCGATCTCGGAAGCTAAGCAGGTTCGGTCCTGGTTAGTACTTGGATGGGAGACCGCCTGGGAATACCAAGTGCAGTAAGCTTAGGGCTGGTTCTCTATTCTTTTTGCTCCTCTCTCACGTGTGGCGAAGAGGGGGCTGTTGGGGTGGTCTTTTGGACCTCCTCTGGTAACCCTGTGTGCTTCCCGAGCCGCCGGGCCCGGTCCGAAGTAATGTTTCGTCGACCCGTAGGCCTGGAATAACCCTTTTTTGAAAACTGAAACACTTGTACTGCGGTATAGCCAGTGTATACCTGCAGGTGTGTTTTTGGAGTTTTTTCTTGAGGGGTTATAGGAACAACCACTGCATGTGGTACCAAGAGGGTGGTTGATTCCCTGGTGTGTTGGAGCAGAGTCAACTCCCGGGTTACCCGGTTGAGTGTGCCCCTGCACGTTTATGACGTCTGCCAATCGTGTCAGCCTTCTCTGCCTCGACCCCTCTGGGTCGGGGTTTTTTGGTGGAGGCTTTGTCATGGTGCGCAACAATGCCAGCATACGCCCCTTCCGCCGGGGTGCTGTTTTCAGTTGACCCCTTTGGCGCCTGTCTCGCCCTGTTGCCTGGTTTCCCCGGTGCGCTGCCTGCTTCCGTTGGTTAACCTTGAGTGCTTACGGCCATGCTGACTGCCTGTGTTGCAGGGTCAGTGTCCCAGGCGGCGTACTAATGGGGGGAAAGGGCCCGCTCTTGGAGGGGCCCTGTCCGAATACGCTGGCGATGTGGGGGGCGGTGTCACTAAGTGACCGCCTGGTGGGGTCTTGATGCCTGGCGTCATTGACCTCTCCGGGCCCCCTTTTTCCGGGGGATCCAGTCCCTTCAATGGGTCTGGGTCTTCCTTCGCGCTCCGCTGCTACGGCCTTGCCACGGGGTTGAGTTTGCTCTTGACCCCGTGATTTTGGGGGCAGTAACAAGGTTTGTTCCTTCCGTTCGTTCCCTGGTGGCATGCGGGTTGTGCGTGTGCGTAGTCGTGTGGTCAAGCCACGGTCTGCTCACCCTGTGTGTTGAGTTCCTCGAGTTCCTCTTCGCACGGTCGGATCCGTCTCCCTCCCATCCTCCAATAGGGAGGGTATCCCTCCATTAGGGAGGGTCGGGGGGGCTCGGTCCTCCCCGGTTCTGATGGTTGTGGGGGGCCTCAGCATTAGGGAGGGTCAGGGGGGTTCGGTCCTCCCCGGTTCTGATGGTTGTGGGGGGCCTCAGGGGCGTACATTTGTCGAACTTCTAGCTCCCGCTCAGCTCCTGCTATGCATTATGATGCTGAGCGGAAGCTAGCATGAAACAGAACGTAAGGTTATGTATATAACCAAGTTCTGTGAATGCTAGTGACGCTCAGCATCTAGGCGCCACTGCGGCCCTTGATCTTTCATTGTGGTGAAATTTGTTGGGAAGGAGATGAGTGTGTGGCCCCACCCCTGCTTATGTAGGCAGCAGATGGGGGTGTGGTCAGACGGATGTTGGTATGTAAAGGTACATTTTGAAATTTATTCAGTGCATATCCACTGAAGCGAGATATATGCATTATAATGCTGAGCGTCACTAGCATTCACAGAACTTGGTTATATACATAACCTTACGTTAACCTTTCATACCACACTACAGGTTAACCTTTCACTACCACACTACAGAAGGTTAACCTTTCACTACCACACTACAGAAGGTTAACCTTTCACTACCACACTAATCTTTAAATAAACTATCATGACTTTTCCTTTTTCCTCTATGGGTGTTGTGTTTGCAGTGTCACAAGACAGAGTCATTGTCATAACAAAATAGCCTGAGACTGGAACGCCCCAGAGAGAGGGGGGCCATGAATTACAATGAATTCTGGGTAGTGTTGTAGTTTTTTAACACTGTAAGTGTAAACTCTTCAAGGCAATTTTTCTCTGTATACGTTTTGTGATATCACCATGATTCATAGGAAGTAGCTTGAAAAGTATCCCACCAAAATGTTCAAGTGATGGCTTATTTTAAAGGTATGAATCTGTACTTTCATAATATGTGACCCGCCGTGACCAAACCCGACTTGTTGTGCAAATAACATTGCTCAGAAAATCGTGAAACTGTCTGGCATTTCAGAATATAGGTAAAAATCGAAATATTTTGACTTTTTTTGACTGCTGTGACATATTCTATATGTGTTCCCTTATTTTCAAAACTTAATACAACTTGTAAATGAGTTAATTATTGTTATTTGTCCGATAATATGTGTCCCAAAAGGACTACATATAAGGGCTGCATGGGTGTGGTCTGTCTGCGCCGTGTTATTCATGCGTTAATCGGTACTTAGAGAGGTGTTGAAACACACACTGCTCTGCTGCCTATCATCATTGCAGAGAGAACGAAAAAAATGCATGCACGCACATTTTCTAATAACAGCATTATTAGACATGCCAATCCAACGAAAGACGTGCTGGTCGCGTGAGAAAAGAAAAGATGTTAAGTCTTTGACGTGTTTTGTTATTCTAAGATGCTAATTCATCTGTTAACCAATGAACAGATTTCGTCGAGGCAGGTAGCGTTATTTCGGGGAAATTGATATCTATAGTCTGGTATATTTTTTGTCCACGAAAAATGGAGGCTCTAATTATTATTATTCTCTAGCAATAATTATTATTACAGTCTCCATTTTTCGTGGACGAAAAATATACCATTTTCCCTAAATAACGTTACCTGCATCCACAAAATCCATGCATTGGTTATCCAGATACATGAATTATCATCTCAGAATAAGTGGCTTTGTACGCGCTGCATATAGAAACGCTCTAAAAGCTGTCCGCTGGACGAGAATTCTATAGCCTATTACACCAACGGTCTTCATTAGATAAACCAATAGATACAAAACATTGTGTATGACAAAATAAATATGGGCTGATTATAAACACAGACGTAAGGTTTTTTTAAGCTATACGGCCAAAATGTAGGCCAAATCAAGGAGGGGGATCCCAATGATATTATCAATAAAAACGTACTGTCAGTTCATTTCCAAGAGATAATGTTCATGTGCACAGCAAGTTTCACCAGTTCCCGGTATTTTTAACCAGTGGAGAAAGGTAAGAGAGATTTCCCTATCGTTTTCTTATATGAATTATTTTCGACTGAATGACTTCTTCACTTCCCGCAAGCTTGACTTTATGCTTTAATTTCACACAATCAGACACACATGAAAAATGTCATACGTTAGATCTTGTGTTATCATTTGGTGTATCTGTCTCTATAACAGACATCTGTGCTGCAGGTATTTCTGACCATTCACCTGTTGTGTTTACCTTAATAGCCCCATGCCCCTGCGCGTCAATACTTTTACCAACTACCCTCCAGTTCCGCGTTCTGCGATCTGAATGGCCACTGACGTTTCTGGTCATGCGACATCTGCGCCAATCGTGTGACGTCTGTTTCTATCACCGGTTAAGCTTAGGCACTCTTTCGAAGTTGGTTATGGTTAGAGTTTGTCTTAGAGCAGGGCGATAGAACACCAGCCCTGATTCCAAACTCTAACCTTAACCAACTTCGAAAGAGTCGCCTAAGCTTAACCAGTGATAAACTAGGCGTTAGGTAGTTTGCAGGCTGTTCGAGGCGGAAATAGGCGCAGAAACAGGCGTCACGCGATTGGCGCACATGTCACATGACCAGAAACGTCAGTGGCCAATCAGATCGCAGAACGTGGAACTGGAGGGTAGTTGGTAAAAGTATTGACGCTGCCCCTGCGCGCCACTCGCGCACAATAAACCCTTCGACTGCTGTACTTTTTTTCTGATGCTTTTAATGGCTCCCCACTTCACGCTTTGGTCGCAAACTGTGTTTTTAATATAGATGATTTAATTTCAATGTTTGACTCGACTTGTACAAACATTTTAGACTCCGTTGCACCTCTCAGGTCCAAACGCAGCAAAACACTCCAAACACCATGGCTCAATGACTCCACGCGCGCTCTCAGACGCACATGTAGGCGTGCGGAGAGAAAGTGGAATAAGGATAAGCTCCACGTCTCCCTCTAAATCCTACGTGACTGCTTGTCTGCATATCAAAATGCTGTCAAAACAGCTAAAAGCAAATACATTTCTAATTTGGTCTCTACTAATTGCCACAAGCCCCAGATTATTTTCAAAATTCTTAACTCCCTCATTAACCCCTGTGATGTCTCCCCAGTTGTGCCAACATAATACAGTATATAAATACTAGGTCCTCCTTATAACCATTTAGTCATTTTGCTGACGCTTTTATCCACTTTTAGACTTACAAGGTCTGTACGACAAGTCATCAGGAAGGGCACAACTCTATCAGCTGAGTAACAATGTTCATCAAAGTGTTGAGTGCTACAGTGTAGGTTAGTAGGACAAGTGTATATAATACATTATATAAATACTAGGTCCATATAGGCCTAATACTTGGAGATTGCTCATCACTGGGGCATGTCATAGAAGACAGTGTAATGGCATAGAGTTGCACTTACATAGCAGGGAAATATAATATAATTTCTTGCCACAACCCATGCTGTTCCTCATACTAGCTCTGGATAGTTCACCACAAACGAATGCAAAGTCAACGGGGTCAAGCATCTGTCTGTACAAGCTAACTGGGGTACACTGAAATCCAACCTCTTCAACCTCATTCCTAAAAATATAGTCTGCTCTGGTACACTACTGACATTTTAAGACCACGTATTAAATTAAAACAGACACAATCCTTTCACCTACCACACTACAGAAGGTTAACCTTTCACTACCACACTACAGAAGGTTAACCTTTCACAACCACACTACAGAAGGTTAACCTTTCACTACCACACTACAGAAGGTTAACCTTTCACCTACCACACTACAGAAGGTTAACCTTTCACTACCACACTACAGAAGGTTAACCTTTCACAACCACACTACAGAAGGTTAACCTTTCACTACCACACACACAGAAGGTTAACTTTTCACTACCACACTACAGGTTAACCTTTCATTACCACACAAAAATTTTAAATAAACTATCATGACTTTTCCTTCTATGGGTGTGTGTTTGCAGTGCCACAAGACAGTCATTGTCATAACAAAAGAGCCTGACTAGAACGCAGCCAGGTGTTAATTGCCCCCAGAGAGAGGGGGGGCATGGATTACAATGCATTCTGGGTAGGGTTGTCGTTTTTTAACACTGTAAGTGTAAAACTGTGAAGGCAATTTTCTCAGAATACGTTTTGTGATATCACCATGATTCATAGGAAGTAGCTTGAAAAGTATCCCACCAAAATGTTCAAGTGATGGCTTATTTTGAAGGTATGAATCTGTACTTTCATAATATGTTAAAAAGAAAAATAATAATTTGAAGATGCCTCAACAAGTCCCTACTGTCTATGGCTGGTCACATATGTAATAAGATATATATATTTGAAGATCCCTCAACATGACCCTGACGTCCATACCTGGGCCCTCATTCATCAACGTGTGCGTAGAACATGTTCTATTTCCACACGTAAGCACAGAATGTAGAATCAGTGTACGCACAGGAAAATCGGGATTCACCACACGTGCGTACGCAGGTTCTACGCACACCTGTCATGATGAATCTCACCTTGGCCCTGCGCCGAGGCTCGTGCACACTTTCACGTATTTGCATACCAAAACCGCCCCGATTAACCATATACGGTAATGGACACCCCCATGAAATGTGGAAGAATGGACTAAACCGAGGGTGTTGTACACTGTCGGATATTATACCTATTAACTTCCTAAAAGACCATTGCTGCCTGGACACCGCAAACACTAATAAAGACCATCAACCACTGTTTTGCCATTGCCCGTTAGTGTCATTAATGCATGCTGGAATAAGAATGCCTTTCTTAATTTATTTTTAATATTAATAATTATTATAATACAATAAAAGACAGCTCCGTCTTTTAATACACATATATTGTACAGTAACGTCAAATAAATACTACAGTCCCCGCTGAAATAAAAGTTCTGCACACATACCAGCAGTGATCTACAGCATAAAAGATAGCCACTTTATAATACTATTCTGAGTAGATAATTCATCTGTATCGCAACAGAGTCACGGATCTGGTCGGCGCAGGTATCATTATGTCGGGAAAATCCTTATGAAATAAACAAAAGTGAATTAAGAATTTAAAAACAAAGTTTAGCATATTAAATTGTTTTATAAGCTTTCTGAGTAGATAATTCATCTGTATCGCAACAGAGTCACGGATCTGGTCGGGGCAGGTATCATTATGTCGGGAAAATCTTTATGAAATAAACAAAAGTGAATTAAGGAATTTAAAACGAAGTTTAGCATATTAAATCGTTTTATAAGCTTATAGCTTTTTTCGTGCTGATTTGAGAGGGTCCAGCTGCAGAGCCGGAGAGCAACTCTCAGGTCCAAGATAGCACTTATACTATTTTGAGAGAGACAGCAGAGAGACAGACAGCAGAGAGACAGACAGACAGACACTGTTCCACAGTGTGTGTGTGTGTGTGTGTGTGTGTGTGTGCGTGCGTGTGTGTGACTACTAGTCTAATAGTAGAGACTCAGCCCCCCCCCCCCTCTGGACCACCTCCTAGTAGAGACTTCTCTAGGAAGAAGACGAAGATGAGGATTAAGGCGAGACACTGCAGGTGAATAGGCAAATATACCTTTTTTGTTGATTTTGAGATTCTGTTATATTTTGCTTCCTAAACATGTCTTCTATGAAACTAGTGACAATAAAACGTCAATAACACACATTTAGTTGTTCATTTTACTTCATTTTGCCTTATTGCATCCATAAATGTCCACATATTTAATGGGGAAGTGCCTCATTTGCATATATAAACATACATTTCAGAAAACTTGTCTCTACTAGGAGGTGGTCCAGAGGGGGGGTCTCTACTGGGAGGTGGTCCAGAGGGGGGGGGTCTCTACTAGGAGACTAGTGGTCACACACACACACTGTGGAACAGTGTATATCTGTCTGTCTGTCTGTCTCTCTGCTGTCTGTCTCTCCAGCTCTGCAGCTGGACCTTGATCAAATAAGCACGGAAAAGCTTTTAAGCTCGTAGCTCCAATTTGGGTCCCAAATTGCGGTACAAATGAAGGAGGTGTCTCGGGTAGTGGACTCTAGTTAATATTATGTTCTCTCTGCAATTAGACTGCCCCTCATTCATCCCTATCTGATGCTATCTCTGAAAACAGTTCCTGCGAGCACAGTCAGTGCACCCCATAACGCTATATATATAAACCTGCATTCATTCGGAGAGAAAGACCTATTCCACATGCTATTTAGGGTTTGACAATAATTACACTAATATCGCTATTTCACAATGAACTATAATGGATTACGGGGTCATACAGAACACGCGCCAGTGTCTTTATTTCCGCCTTGAAACTAATGCAGAACTGAGGAGCGATTATGCGTAGTAACGATATTCTACCACTGGGCGTCAGCTAAGTGTGCTCTGACCTGTGCGTACACGTAAGCACGGAGTCAAGTTCAAGTTGAAATTGATGAATCCCACTCTTTGCTTAGAAATGATCGTACGCACAGGTTAAGCACAAATCTGTGCGTAAGTCAGGTTGATGAATGAGGGCCCTGGTCACATATAAACATAACACTGCCTTCATGGTAGGGCTGGGCGATATGGCCTCTAAATGATATCTCGATATTTTTTGGCTATGTCACGATACACAATGTACATCACGATATTTTGACATTTCCTCTAAAGCCCTTAACCTCTTCCACCCGTGGAATATTATCTGAAAATCCACCTAAAATATATACCTAGGTAAATGGAATATTGCTCCACTTCTACAAGGCCCATTTGCATATTCTTGGTATCTAGTGACATCTATGGACCTCAGGGAATGTATTCAGTGTCAGAAATATTGTGTCTATTACTAGACTTGCTTAAATTGTGATGAAACAAGAGAATATGAATTATGATTTTTCTTTGCATCTTTGACAGTGAATAACACCATGCTAATAATGACCAAACATTAAAAACTATAAAAAAAATATTATTATAGAATATAGAATAGGAGGCTTATAAATTACCTTATTATAGCCAATTCGCACATTTATATATATATACATATATTATCTTTCAAATGTACAGTAGCTTTTTTATTTTTATCAGTGGTCGCCCTCGCGACTAGACTTGACCAAATCGAAAAGTTAAATCTATCTAATGACACGTTTAACCTATTGCTAAACTAACGTATTGATGATAATATACATTCTACATGCTGTTGTGACATGTTAGTGATGTTAATACTTGAATACGTTTGAAAAAAAATCGCTACTTTTATACAACATATAAAAAAATATTGATTTATGACCAGATGTCATTTGCGGTCCGCCGATGGACCGCACGGGTGGAACAGGTTAAAGATGCTTGATTTAACCCTTTGAAGCATACAGTCATGCCAACATGGCGATTAAAATAGTCCCTGCAACATATACATGTCTGCATTAAACCATGAAGATGCTTTCAAAAATAATTGTATTAAACATTTCTAAAAATCGAAAAGAGTAGTCTACTGATACACTAATACAGAATTTTTTTTATTAACATCTAAGACAATTTATATAAAAACTCTTGGGTGGCTAAGACTTTTGCACAGTAGTTTTCTATCCACTTTAGCCAAAAATACACACACTACTGTGAGAAAATAATAATCATGTAACCGAGGAATGGTCCGCCTATACTTTTAATAGTAATATAAAATCACGGGAGACTTGATAGCTTAAGCTTATGATTTTTATTATCAGCAATGTTATAACATCCTACTGGTAAACAAAACACTGTAAAGGTGTGTGTGCATCATCATCATATATATATTTACCTTTTAATTGCATGAAACATTATGAAGTATTCTCTTATGCCGCTTTTCCACGGTCTGCATGGTACCTACTCGACTCGGTAGTACCCCCCATAGATAGATATAAAGACGGTACCCCCCCTCCCCCCACCAGTGTAGCTGGGGCGCCGTGACATCAGCTTCAACGCGACACACACAGAGGATTTCGACGCTATAGCTATCAAGCTACTGTATGAATCCAGTGCCTTATTAGCTCATTTACGCTAGCCGCAATGCTAACGGTTAGAACGCGAGGGTACTACCAGTTCATCCACCTCTGCGCCTCCATATTCCATTGCCGTTTCTGAATCAAACACGTAGGGCTAACGTGCCTCTCCGTCTCTGGGTGTGTGTGTGCGCGCACGTGCATGATTGGGACGAGTGTGTGTGCATTTTTTTTCTACGAGAGAGTAAAGGCAAGCGCTGCGCCAAAGTAAGTCATCTCAACCGCGGCGGCTTATAAACTGATGTGAGGGATTGTGAGAAACATCACGATGTCCACGATATGTTTAAAAAGTGTATCGTTTATGAACTGTACCCGATATTTATTTAATATCGTCATATCGCCCACCCCTACTTCATGGCACAATCTTGATGTAACTAAGAGATTGTTTTCATGCATGAATTACTAGATACACGCATGCACACACATATACATGTATGCACACACATAGTAAATTGAGGGGAAAAGATCTTGTCACCCCCAAAACACACTGAAGCCCCTTTCACACATGCACTGAACTCCTGACAAACTGCACAGTAATCAGAGGGGCTGTATGTGAACTGTTTGCTCGTCATCCAAAATAAACCGTTCATGAGTAATACAAACATTTTGGGTTGTAAAAAATTTATATAGTTTAACAATGTAAAATCAATTTTTTTGCAATGTTGGTTGCTTATTTCACTGTTTTGAATACCAATGATCCTAAGTCATTTAATTGCAATCCTTTATTTTAACTAGAAAAAAGTTCCCCTCATTTGCAGCGATGTCAGGTATAGAAAAGAAGAAATATGTTAACATTAAATACATATTTAAATGATGATCTTCATACACAAGAGATATGTGACTAGCCGTAGACATTAGGGACTTGTTGAGCCATCTTCAAATACATCTTACATATTATGAAAGTACAGATTCATGCCTTCAAAATAAGCCATCACTTGAACATTTTGGTGGGATACCTTTCAAGCTACTTCCTATGAATCATGGTGATTATCACATTATGTTAAAAAACTACAACACTACCCAGAATGCATTGTAATCCAGGAGGCCCCCTCTCTCCTCTGGGGACAATTACCACCTTGCTGGGTGCTAGTCAGGCTATTTTGTTATGACAACGAGTCTGTCTTGTGGCACTGTAAACACAACACCCATGAAGGAAAAGACTTCATGATCGTTTATTTAATTTAGTGTGGTAATGAAAGGTTAACCTTCTGTAGTGTGGTAGTGAAAAGTTAACCTTCTGTGTGTGATAGTGAAAGGTTAACCTTCTGTAGTGTGGTTGTGAAAGGTTAATCTTCTGTAGTGTGGTAGTGAAAGGTTAACCTTCTGTAGTGTGGTTGTGAAAGGTTAACCTTCTGTAGTGTGGTAGTGAAAGGTTAACCTTCTGTAGTGTGGTAGTGAAAGGATAACCTTCTGTAGTGTGGTAGTGAAACCTTCTGTAGTGTGGTAGTGAAAGGTTAACCTTCTGTAGTGTGGTAGTGAAACCTTCTGTAGTGTGGTAGTGAAAGGTTAACCTTCTGTAGTGTGGTAGTGAAAGGTTAACCTTCTGTAGTGTGGTAGTGAAAGGTTAACCTTCTGTAGTGTGGTAGTGAAACCTTCTGTAGTGTGGTAGTGAAAGGATTGCCTGTTTTAATTTAATAAGTAGTCTTTAATGTCAGTCAGGGGAGGGAACTAACTTTTTGGCTTACCAGCCAACTGGCGAGTATCTGATTTTTTTTACCAGCCAAACAGATTTTTTACCAGACAAAAAAAATTGCTAATTGTGATAATTACTTCTTTGTATGTCTTCGTCTAAATAGATTTTCAATCATAGTAAAATAATCACACCGTGTCTCTACTCTTTAAAATATTTATTAGCATAAAACATTAATCTCTACTCTTCACAATATTAGCATAAAACATATTAACATGAAAGAGGTATCTATTCTGGACTGGGTTGGGCTGAACTGGGCAGTGAAAGATGCTGGGTTGGACTGGGTTGGGCAGTGAAAGAAAAAAACCGAAGTATGTTGTGAAGTGTATAGATAGATGTGAAATGTATAGATGTAGCAGTAGTCTATCTGTATGTCATATGTTATGATGAATTGAAAATGGGGGACCCTGATGTAAACAAGACGAAAGTCTTTCTCTGGGCTGCATCCCCTTAACAATTGTGTGTATTGAGCCGTACTGTATTGTACCCATTCTGCAATCTGTTAATAAAGTTTTCAATCAATCAATCAAGTTAACTTTGAACCTCGGTTGTCAAGCCTCGTCAATGTTGTGTATGCATCTGGGTAGGCACACTGTGCCTTTAAGACAGCACGGTGGTCTTACAACAGTGCTGTGAAGTACCGTCAAGTGTTGTGGTAACGTCAGTTGGGTTGGTGTGCTGTTGTACACAGTGCACTGGTTGAGCTTAGCTAGCCCCTTTCGTGACTGCGATGTGCAAGCCAGGGGCTTTTGAGCATGAAATAAAATGTCTAACCTTACGTCGTAGTCCGGTGCTTTTTTGGAAACATTATAGTCATAACAGATACACCTAGCTGGCTGCTTTGAGCACACGGGGCTAACGTTAGCTAGCAAGCAGCTATCGCTAAAACGCTAACTAGAAGCTAACCACTGTATACAGTTCCAGTAGACTAACATTACACCTCTGTGATTTAAATGTGTCCTTAGTAACTTATACTCGAGGGTTGTGCTAGGGTTGGATGCAGTTCCCCGTTGGTCAGTCTGTCTGTTTTCCATCTTCTGCTGTGTTTAACGTTATCCGTTTGAGAGTGCTCCTGATGGCTAGCCTAGTAACGCAGGACTTTTATCATTATATGTCCGCGGGTTGGCCAGTACTGCGCAAACTTTTATTAAACATTATATGTCCGCGGGTGGTCTTGTGCAGTGCTCTCGTGGCACTGTCAACTAAAGCGAGCACTCAGAAGACGCGCACCGTTTGCCAGTGCAGTGATTGCAGAATGTTTATTTTTTTTTGTATACTCGCCAGATTGGCGAGTGGTCTTCATGAATCACTCGCCAAACGTAAAAAATACTCGCATTTGGAGAGTAAAGTGGCCTAATTTCCTCCCCTGATGTCAGTAGTGTGCCATTACACTGTCTTCTATGACATGCCCCAGTGATGAGCAATCTCCAAGTATGAGGCCTATATGGACCTAGTATTTATATAATGTATTATACTTGTCCTAATATAGTACTAACCTACACTGTAGCACTCAACACTTTGATGAACATTGTTACTCAGCTGATAGTTGTGCCCTTCCTGATGACTTGTCGTACAGACCTTGTAAGTCTAAAAGTGGATAAGAGTCAGCAAAATGACTAAATGTAAATGTATTATAAGGACCACCTAGTATTTATATACTGTATTATGTGGACCAGGACCTAGTATGTATATTATGTATTATGAATTGAAAATGGGGGACCCTGATGTAAACAAGACAAATCAAGTTTCAAGATTTTATTATCATTTAAAATAACACAAGATTTATTCACATACACACCAGGGCATACAGTGAAATGCAGGTGGCCATGCCCGCTTTGATTGTGCAGTAATACTAATAAAATAGACATAATAAACAGGTAAAAAAATAGGCATGATAAAATAGACATGCTAAAGTCAATGTTCAATGTTCTGATGGCCTCTCTCCAGAGTGATCACCGTGGTCTTTTTGAACCGCTGCTTGATACTTTGGCGGGTGCTGGGCATGTGATGTCTTGGGCTTCATCATCACAGAATGTCGCCAGCGTGTTATTGTCCTCAGCGCAGTGTCCACCGAATTCACCAAACCGGTTTAACGCATCAGCCACGTCCCACGCTGTAGTAGTATGCACGGTGAATTATCAGCAGAGCACTGTCGAAACGCTGTTTATATCCATCAATAGCCATCAACTTAATGACGTCACCGCCGTGGCGGCCTGTCCTGATCAATAACGCATCTTGAAAGGTGTGTTAATACATTTGTTTATCTGGCTTACTGCCGCGGATTCAAGCCACGCAATAACAAAGCGCAACATTAAAATAAGGACAGCTGTTTACAAGTGGATGTTTAATGACAATAAAGCATAACAATGGCTGAAATGAAACCCAACGTTAAACGTGAAATGCCTGTATGGAGAATGCTGACGAAATATAATACCCAAGTTGTTTGTTATTTTCCCTATTGAATGAATTTACTTTCTTATGGCATTATGTTGCAATAAATCCACTCGAACGAAATTCGTTCGCTCATAAAATTTGTGACATTCTAAATGTGTTTTAATGTTGTTTAATGACAATACGACCCGACTCGCGTTTTATGATGAAGGTTTCGGGTTCAGTGCGACGCGCGTAATAGACACTGGCGTTTGTCACAACTTGAGTAGCTATAACTTATAACGTTAAGATAAGTGTGTTAACATTGTTCTCTCTGCTATTAAGAGAGAGCTATCCTTGTGTGTGTTTTCAACACCTTGCTAAGTACCTGTGATTAATGCATGACACGCGCACAGACCACACCCAGCGTAAAGCCCTCGTTTGTAGTCTTTGCCACAGTATTGAGACACAATACTGTTGGACAATCTAACAATAATTAACTCATTTACAAGTTGTATTTAAGTTTTGCAAATAAGGAATCAGAGAAAGAACATTTGAAAGCAGAAAAAAAATGCAATATTCTATTTTGACCTATTATCTGAAATGCAAGACATTTTCGCAATTTCTGAGGAATGTAACCTGCCGCACCAAGTCGGCCTAGAAGATGCAGAGTCACATATTAGGCGTGTTCGAGATTGATTTCGGCTCGCCTCGAGAGTAGACGAGTGCAGCCGGGGGAGGAGTTAAAAAGGCGGACACTTCAGATGACAACAGCCTGCTCGCCTAGTCTTGCATGGCAGATATTGCGTTCACGTTACCACACACACACCTGTCCAGCTCATTATAATGCGATGGCTGTGTGCAAAATTTGATTAGATTCAAATGTACAGCACACCATATACTGCTATAGTGGAATATACTATTCATATACCATAATGTATACCATCTTGTTGCACGCTCCTGTCCACCGCAGCGCGCACACACAACACACTGCTGAATAATTCTGTTTTGCATCAATATATATATATATATATATATATATATACACTGTATATTGAGGCATAACAGAATTATATATACAGTATATATTGAGGCAAAAAACAGACGACGCGTGTGTGTATGTGTGTATCAGCTAAGCTGCTGCATCGTTAATGAACTATAGATTTATATGGAATTCGTTAATCTATCTAGCGATTGGGTTAACTGAGAGCCAGATTGCTTAGAGTACTGTACATAGAGCGGTAATGCTCAGATTGCTCATTGAGTCATGACTATAAATGCAAAACGTAATTGTCGTATTTATTATCATTATAATTATTTAATTCCGATGATAGAAACAGTCCGTCTGTAGAATCGACTTGAAGAAGCAATCACCAAGAATTTGTTCAGGGGGGTTGATATATTGTTATTTTGATATAAACTCCATTGCAGAGATGGTTATTAAGACAGAATTCATTACTCTGATAAAAATAATTTGGTGTCTGACAGCTTGCAGTTTATCATGATGATAACGTTATTTGAGGAAGCTCTTGGTACCCAAACTCCTGTATCCAATAATAATAATAAATATATCTGATAGACGGGACCCGTACTGTATTGTACCCATTCTGCAATCGGTTAATAAAGTTTTCAAAGTATCAATCAAACGTCTGATAACTTCCTCTTGTGGGGGGCGTGGCTGGTGGTGACAACTTTTCTGAGCCAATATTGTCTCTTTCTGCGTCCTGCCCTGCTCAACCTAGGAGCCACCCCTCCTAAACCACATGCAGTGTTTACTAGTGAGTCCAGTTGCAAAGCCAGATGTCAAAGAATATTTGGGAGGGACACAATCTTTCAAAACATAAAAATGCATAGTTGCATCTATATTTAGAACATATTCGATAGAATTTCAATACAAAAGGTAAGAAAATGTAATGCAATTACCACCAGCCAGAAAATGGAATTTTGTTTCTTAAGCACCCCTTGAGCCCTATGCATGTATGGTTACAGGCAGCCATGTTGGAACAGAGACAACTATTGTTGGAAGAGAGGAATAGAGAGCAAGGCCGCTATTAAAACCAAGTCTTGAGAATGTCTGAAGCTCTTTCCATGCTGGTCACAGTGGTAGGGTTTCTCTCCTGTATGCATGTGCTGGTGTGTCTTTTAAGTTGGCATATATACTGAAGCTCTTCTCACACTGGTCACAGTGGTAGGGCTTCTCTCCTGTATGAATGCGCTGGTGACTCTGTAATTCCCAAGAGATATTGAAGCTCTTCTCACATTGCTCACACAGGGTTCCCACGCTTGCCTTGACATTTTTTTCCATGCTACCTCCTGATTTTCCAGGTACCATATTAAGTGATGATCTATAGGCCCCTGAAGCTTTCCGCCCCCATCCGCGCCCCCCTCCCGTCACACACACAACCCCCTAGGACACCTGACTACTTACTTGATTTAAAAGATGTGCCAGTCAAGACTACATTGTAAATGCTTAGAGATTACGTCTTATTGATCATATCAATGGAACACATGAGCACTGGGATTGATATATGTTCTCTCTTCCACTCCTCTCCTATCTCATCCTGTCCTCTTCTCTCCACACCTCCCCTCGTGTCCACTCCTGTCTTCTCTTCCTACTCCTCAACTCCTCTCCCCTCTTCTCCCTTTTCCACTGTCATCCTCTACTCTCTTATCCTCATCTTCTCCTCCTCCTCTTTCATCTTCACCCCTGTTCTCTTCCTCCTCCCTTTCCTTTATTATTAGTCTTATTAGATTATGAGTCTTACGTAGAAGGGGTAGTATGCCTACTCTTACTCTGTAAAATCTTTTGTAAATCAAACTAATGAACCTAAAAGGGAAAACATAAGGCTGGTTCCCCTGTGGTTCCTCAGTACAGCAACCCCACTATTAAGCTTAGCTTAACAGTATAGATGTATAGAATCAGTCTAGGCATGATCAATGATTTTTCAAAAATGTCTCACCCCAAATATTCCTATTTAGTAGTATAATCTTTTTAAAGAAAAAAACGAAAAATCACAAAATAGCTAAAAGTAGTTATATATCATCTGGCTTCGCGTCTCGCTCTGCCTACTGAAGAGCGAGACACTCAGCCAGTATTCATATAACTAGGGTTATAGGATAACCTTACGTTATACATCATCTGGCTTCGCGTCTCGCTCTTCAGTAGGCAGAGCGAGACGCTCAGCCAGTATTCATATAACTAGGGTTATAGGATAACCTTACGATATAAGAATGAATGTTACAAAATATATCAAGACTAGACTATTCATGTCAACTAGTATAGAAGTAATGTCACAGCCTAATGTGAAAATGTATTGGTAGTTAGCTAGCAATGCAAGCTAGCCAACACTAGCTAGTAGCTAGTTAATTAGCAAACTGAATGTTGGCTAGCAAGATTGCACTCCATGTGCTTGCATTATGGATGTCCCGATCACATTCTTTTGCTCCCAATCCGATCCCGATCATGTGATTTTGAGTATCTACCGATACCGATCTTTCCCGATCCGATCCAAAAAAAAAATTATAATTAAAATTTTATTTTTATTTTTTTTGTCCCAATTTCTCACACTGTGACTCTTTAAGTGTCCATATCGACTGAAGCTCTTCTCACACTGGTCACAGTGGTAGGACTTCTCTCCTGTATGAATGCGCTGGTGAATATTTAACTCTCCAGAGCTCTTGAAGCGCGTGCCACACTGTTCACAGTGGTAGGGCTTCTCTCCTGTATGAATGCGCTGGTGAATCTTTAAGGCTCCAGAGGTACTGAAGCTCTTCTCACACTGGTCACAGTGGTAGGGCTTCTCTCCTGTATGAATGTGTTGGTGAATATTTAACTCTCCAGAGCTCTTGAAGCTCTTCTCACACTGGTCACAGTGGTAGGGCTTCTCTCCTGTATGAATGCGCTGGTGAATCTTTAAATCTCCAGAGGCATTGAAGCGCGTTCCACACTGCTCAGTGGTAGGGCTTCTCTGCTGTATGAATGCGCTGGTGAATCGTTAAGGCTCCAGATTGCCTGAAGCTCTTCTCACACTGGTCACAGTGGTAGGGCTTCTCTCCTGTATGAGTGCGCTGGTGAGTCTTTAAGCTGTGATATCTACTGAAACTCTTCTCACACTGGTCACAGTGGTAGGGCTTCTCTCCTGTATGAATGCGCTGGTGACTCTGTAATTCCCCAGAGCTCTTGAAGCTCTTCTCACACTGGTCACAGTGGTAGGGCTTCTCTCCTGTATGAATGCGCTGGTGAATCTTTAAATCTCCAGAGGTACTGAAGCTCTTCTCACACTGGTCACAGTGGTAGGGCTTCTCTGCTGAATGAATGCGCTGGTGATTCGTTAAGGCTCCAGAGGTACTGAAGCTCTTCTCACACTGGTCACAGTGGTAGGGCTTCTCTCCTGTATGAGTGCGCTGGTGAGTCTTTAAGCTGTGATATCTACTGAAACTCTTCTCACACTGGTCACAGTGGTAGGGCTTCTCTCCTGTATGAATGCGCTGGTGAATCTTTAAGCTGTCATATCTACTGAAACTCTTCTCACACTGGTCACAGTGGTAGGGCTTCTCTCCTGTATGAATGAGCTGGTGACTCTTTAAGTGTCCATATCGACTGAAGCTCTTCTCACACTGGTCACAGTGGTAGGACTTCTCTCCTGTATGAATGCGCTGGTGAATATTTAACTCTCCAGAGCTCTTGAAGCGCGTGCCACACTGTTCACAGTGGTAGGGCTTCTCTCCTGTATGAATGCGCTGGTGAATCTTTAAGGCTCCAGAGGTACTGAAGCTCTTCTCACACTGGTCACAGTGGTAGGGCTTCTCCCCTGTATGAATGCGCTGGTGAATATTTAATTGTCCATAGGTATTGAAGCGCGTTCCACACTGGTCACAGTGGTAGGGCTTCTCTCCTGTATGAATTCGCTGGCGAGTCTTTAAGCATCCAGATTGACTAAAGCTCTTTTCACACTGGTCACAGTGGTAGGGCTTCTCTCCTGTATGAATGCGCTGGTGAATCTTTAACTCTTCAGAGGTCTTGAAACTCTTCTCACACTGGTCACAGTGGTAGGGCTTCTCTCCTGTATGAATGCGCTGGTGTATTCGAAACGCTGCCTTTTTGATGAAGCGCTTTCCACACTGGTCACAGCAGTGAGGCCTTGACTCATTCATATCTCTGCTTGCTGTTGGGGAGCAATGCAGCAATTGTACCTGGAGAAGAGAGAAGTACACCAATTACGAGTTTGAAGCGTGTTCCATGCTCCAAATGTAGTTATTGATGTGATTTAAAAGTAGGGGTGCACCGATGTATCGGTCGGGTATTGGTATCGGCCGATAAGTGCCTTGTTGACTGCAATCGGCCTGTCGGCCGATAGGCTCAGATGTGCCGATGGCAGTAGCTGATAAATATCCATCAATTTGTGTCACGTCAAAAGGCAAAAAAAACATTCAGTCAAGCGACCTGCACAACGCCGCCCCCACACACACAAGCTACTGCATCAAAGTTACTACTTATGATTAACAAAAGCATTAGTTTTGTGGCATTAACGTTATATAGTTAGTGTTACACGTTCAATAACATCAGCATATTATTTACCCGAACATAGCAAGTAGCAAGCATTACTCAATTCATAGCTCAGTTCCTTCCGTTGCTCAGAGCCTGTACTGTTGTACCCATTCTGCAATCTGTTAATAAAGTTTTCAATCAGACAAATGTATAGAAAAGCTTTGTTGTACCCATTCTGCAATCTGTTAATAAAGTTTTCAATCAGACAAATGTATAGAAAAGCTTTGTTTTATTATAACATTCGTTGCAGTAAAATCATTATGCCTCGTTTGGTCATCCTGCGGAGCGCTGGTAATCTACTCGTGGCCGGCGGGGAGCTAACGTTGGTTTGTTGTTGATCTCTCGCTGCAGATCAATGGCGGACATCCAGGAAGTAAAAAACGAACACGCGCTTGCCGATTGGTGGTAACAGCAGAGGCGGGTGCAAGCGGTGTGATGTAAATTGACTGTCAATCAAAATTGTTCTGTTGCATTGCTTTGGTTGAGAACTCTGGTTGAGACAATAGTATCCAGCTGCAGCCCGGCAGACCATACTGGGAGAGAGATAGTGCTACATGGCATGGTGGAATTAATACCATAAACATATTTCTTGTTATTTGGTTATAATAAGGGCTTTTCTATGCATTTGTCTGATTGATTGATTGAAAGCTTTGTTGACAGATTGCAGAGTGGGTACAATACAGTACAGCTCAGTGGACTGGAGGATGAAGACCAGAAAAAGACTTTCGGCTTTTTTACATAAGGGTCCTCCATTTTCAATTCATAAAAAAAAAAAAAGCGACACTCAGAATTTTCACCAGCCAAAAATCCCCACACACGCCGATCATAACCCAACATTGTGATTATTAAAATGATCATGTGAAAATGGGCTCCAGACTCATTTTTATTTCACCACCGTGATGAAAGAGAGAGAGAGAGAGAGAGAGAGAGAAAGAGAGAGAGAGAGAGAGAGAGAGAGAGAGAGAGCGCTTACTGTAGGTTGAATGAATTGTAAGTGTCGCCAATGTTTTATAATTTTTATGTTAACACTTTGATCGCCATGGTTAAATTCATAATTTACCACCCCCAGCCAGCTCTATTTGTCTATGGAGAAGTTCCCATTCTTTGCAGGGCTATAACTTTTTAAATTCTATTGCTAAATTGACATTATTATGGCCCATTCAATGTCCTATATCCATTGTTCAGGGTGTAGCAACGATATACTTTTTCATTCACATATTCATACTAAAATATGGTCTAAAGTATAAGTATGTTTTTATCGTTTTCTGCAGCTTTCTCCAGAACTTGATTTATAGCTCCAAATGCATTATATTGATGATCAAATACAGTTTGGTAGCGATCGGTGCCAGATGAAAAATGTCAACTGGAGGTACTTCTAGAAGTTACTACGTATCATCTGATATTGACCGGATGGGCGAGGGGGCGTTTATAATTCCGTGGGCAACGTTATACCATTCATCTAGTGTGGGTCATATGATCATCAGATCAGTTAGTATAGAAGACGTTAGAAAATAACGTTGAAACTCACCGTATCTTCCTCGCGCCGTTGGACGATCAGCTTGGAGTAGACAGTTTTCGATTATGGGATGTTGATCCTGATGAACCATTTCCAGGTTGTATAATACTATATACGTCCAAATAACGTTGTTTATTACATGGCGTTTTCACATTCGCCGAAATGCTTGCTTGTGATTGGTCAATAGCCCCCCGACTGCGGTCATTATTAATGACCGCAGATTTTTCAATAATGACCGCAGAGCGCAGCTGTTCGCAATCAAGCCCACTGACACACTGTTTCAGTGCAATTAGACACTGCCGTGCCGGCGATGACAGGGGGCGGAGCGACGAGCGGACCCAGAACACAGCGGAGCCAGAACACAGAGGCTGCCCGCGATAATAATAATCACTTTATTTGGGCTGACAGAGCCACAGAACTGCGATTTGTCAAATGAATTAGGTATATTGTTAGTAAGTTAGCCATGTAATAAGCGGGATAATGTATAGCGCTGCACTGACAGCGGAGCCAGAGGCTGCCCGCGATAATAATAATCACTTTATTTGGGCTGACAGAGCCACAGAACAACTGCGATTTGTCAAATGAATTAGGTATATTGTTAGTAAGTTAGCCATGTAATAAGCGGGATAATGTATAGCCTACTCGGTCATTGTCGCAAAATAATTGACCTTCACTACGTTTAAAACACCTCGGCGCGGCGCCTCGGTATTTTAAACTCCGTGTCGGTAAATTATTTTGCGACAATGACCTCGTAGGCATACATTATCCCTTACTTATTGAGTTAGGGCGAGCGATTGATTATCCAGTGTGTTGAGATAGAGTCCTGCTAATGATCGCGAGTGCCTGGACGAAATATGGATGAGCACTTCCTGTTTGACGAGTCACTTCCTGTTGGCGATCTGCCGATCGGCCACCAGATGGCGCTCTTGAACCGCTAGAGAGTTGAGTGGAGATCAGCAGTATATCTCAGGACCCCGGAGGAGAAATATGATTTCGATCACAGATTTTTGAAATATTGACATCAAAGACGAGTTACGGCGTCTTCGGCAGAATGAGCATGGCGAGGAATGACGTCTAAACACGTCATCGGCGATTATCAATTAAGGGGGCAAAAAAAGCCCAGACAAAAAAAGTGTATTTCTAACTCTGGCGGCTGCTGAGTCTCTGAGGAATTTGGAGGGGATATTGTCTTGGCCAGTGGCCTTGTTAGGTTGGAGGGTGCTCAGTTTTTTTGAGTACCTCGTCTGTTGTTACCATTTCAAGTTTGAAGTAGTCTTTGCGGACCCCTAGGTTTTTGTAGTAGGCTACTATGTGTTCTACCCCAAAATGCCAGAGTGGGAGGGTAGTTTATTAACCAGTGTTGTGGCTATGTTTGTAAAGAATATGTTTAGGTATTTGGCCACATCGAGCTTGTCTGTGATGAGCGTGTTTTCTGTCTTTATGTTTATGTTTGTAAATCTGGTTTAGTTTTTTGCTGCAGCCTGGTTGTTTGTAATTTCCAAAGTTTGCTGAGTTTGTTTTTGTTTTCCTCAGTTGTGTCATTGATTGCATTTTTTTTGCGGTTTTGATCATGGTGTTTACGTCATTTCTTAGTCTGTTTCTTTGAATTTTGAGTTCAACCATGTGGGCTTGGAGTTCACTGTTTGAGCTTTTGGTAAGCTTTGTCTGACTTTTATGAAGTTCAGAGCATTTTTTGTCTCTGGTTTTCATAGCGGTCAGTATTTCAGTGTGCATCCATGGCTCAGCACGATTTTTAACCCTGTTGGTTCTTAGGGGGGCCATGTTGTTAAGTATTGTTGTGAATTTGGTTTTGAATCCAAGCCATGTTTCTTCAACTAGTGTACCATTGAGCTCATCTGACCAGTCCATGCTCTCCAGTTCTTGGTTAAAGGCCTCTCTAGAGTAGATTTTGAGGTCCCTAGATGTGACTGTTTTGTGACAGCATGCCTTTTGTTTTAGCTTTTTGCGGGTACAGAATATCATATAATGATCACTTAACCTGCATGCTATCACCCCTTTCTTGGAGATCATGGACTTGTCAGAGGTCAGAATGAGATCAATGGTAGTTTGTGTTGAATCACATACTCTTGTGGGTTGGGTGATTAGCTGGCTAAAACCGTGCAGATCAGAAAACCTACTGAAGGCCTTGAAGACTGGTGCTTCTTTACATAGCATATCCGTATTCCAGTCCCGATAAGAATCTTTTCTACACCTTCCACCCCAGCTAAACACCCATCAAGTGTATCCAGGGCTCCAGAGTGCGACCATTTTAGGCGCACTGTGCGACCGAAAATCAGTTCAGTGCGATTTAATGTTTTGCCTTGTCGCACTGGTGCTCCCAGCTCCCAGCAGGTCTGTCTGTGTGTGTAGCGTCTTCTCCCCCCCCCGCGGCCATGTGCGCTCTCAAAAAAAATAAAATAAAAAGAATATCTGCCTTTGATTGGCCCTAACACGTGCATTCTGCAAAGACCAGCCGCGATCTGCCTCTGATTGGCTCTGATCATCACCCTGAAATTCGTATTCGCTGAATGACGGGCTAAACTAAATGAGCATCAACTTTTCGAATTGAAACGATAAATAAGCACATCGTCTCATACTGGTTTCATAATACAACGTTTCCGAATGGACGTTTGTAATAAACAAAGTGTATGCAGTGATGCTTTCCCAGCGGAACACAAGCTGCTTAACGTTACACAGGTATGTGTCATGCATGTTAATTAAGCTATGTAACGTTAGAGCGCAGCTAACGTTAAAGTAGCAGGAGCCGTCG